>NC_139690.1:36735537-37152449 GCF_964106915.1 Podarcis gaigeae
CTCTAAAAATTTCTGATATACCAGTGAAAGCACAGCATAGAATAGTACAGCATTGAGATTTTCAAACATATCATAGGCAATCACCCCCTTTCTCTCTTCATTCCTCCTTTGGAAGCAGCTGGCAAAAAAAAATACTGTTGATACTGGATGCTGTGTTTGAAACATGGAAATCAAATTAATGGAATTAATAAAACAGAATAAAAACAGATACAGAAAAAGAATTTGTTTGCGGGGAAAATATGTGACAGGCTTGCAGTATTGACTGCTCCTTTATTGTGTGTGGTTGCTTTCGGCAGAAAAATAGCAGTTAACATTTAATTTTTAATATGGCACCCACAGCAGAAGGTTGGAAAAGAATACAAAACAGTTTGTTAATTTGATGTTCCTGTTCATTTACTCTTGTCCTTTTTGACTAAAAGGTAATTAAATGTGTTGCTATCATGTATTTTCTTGCTTCTTGTATCCAGCTGTGCTGCTTCTCAACTGAACTTTAATACCTACATGCTCATTAGGGTTCAAATGAGTTTATGAAGACACATCAACCTCCCATCAATGCCTCTTTTTGCTATCCCTCTATGGTAGCAGTTTGATCAAGGGAGTTAGAGATCTGATAAGCATGAGTGTAGCTGACTAGCTGAGGATTTTAAGAGGGACAATTGTATTCTGCTATGTAGAATTGCTCATTGGTGGATGCTGGTTGTATTTTCTAGTGCTGAAACAGAGTGCTGGGGTGCAGATAACTGTAAATAATTTCTAAATTAATTGAGACCTAATTAATAATAAAGATTTAGCATGATAGAGTAGGAAAGGGGCTGCTATGTGAGAGGGATATTGGTGCTGCTGGCTCTAAAGCACAACAGTGTACAGGAGGAGTCCAAAGATCTTGTTATTAGTACAGTATATGTGTAGTACTTGGGTCATTAGGGTTAGAAGTATTTGACTACACACAGCCCAGTTGTTCAGGACATGTAATGATTTTTTAGCTTTCTAATATTAAAGGTTTCTTTCTCTGTACCATGATGAAAAGTGATTGAGACTTAATATACCTCCCCCTTAATTGAATGCATCTTTAAAGGCCAAATGCTCTCCATTTCTGATGTAGAGGCATGTCTTTGTGAAAACCTTACACAGTAGGAACTGTGAAATATAACTACTCCGTACTAAAGGATTCCCCTTTCCCCAGATGGGATTATTTTTCTTCTTAATTCAGTTCTGCAGTAACGCACGCACGCACGCACACACACACACACGGAAGTACTGCTTTCATGAGTGTGTACTTAATTCCTATAGGCTGTGTGTTTCTTTTGTATGAAAAATATCAGTGCATGAAAAATCATGGTCTGCCCTTCCTAAACTCCTTGCTTTCTGTTTCTCTAACTCTCCTAGCACACCTGCTCAGCACAGCAAGCACTGTCGACAAATCCTGAGAAATGCAAACACACTGGGTCTAGCATATGAACCTGTGTGTAGATTCAGGCACACGTATGCAGATGGTAGAAGGTCACACTGCGCTGGTGCCATGTCGTCTTTTGGAAAGCTTACAGAGTACTTCAGCCTAAGGAAGTCGAGGAATGAATTTCGATCAGATCGGCGGAGTAGCAGGAGGAGTGGCAGCTATTGCTGTAGTATCACCGAATGCAGGTAGTGGGCAAAAATAAATAATAATAATAATAAATTCTTTAGCATGCATATATGCCAGGGTAACTGGGATAGGGGAAAAGTGAACTGCTCCCACTTTCTGTGATAACTCTTCAGTTAAAACGGGAATTCTGAAAAACAGGAGTACATCTAAGCACTGAGGTCTCCCCATTCCTATAGGAAAAAGTATCTGATTACAAGCACACCCAAGCAATATATTAAACTTTCCTTGGTATTATATATAGTTATCTTCATAACTTGTACCAGTGGTTGTACTTCAGTTCTAAGTACAATTCCACCCCAACATTTCAAGGAAGGTTATTAATGTTGGTACTAAACCTTGTAAATATCTGATCTGATCACCAGATTGAGATTGTGAAGTGGTTGAATGGTTGTTCCATTGATATTACTGGTCCCATTTTGAAGTTCAGATGAAATACTGAGTGGCCGCCGCGACCATAGAACACCAGTCCTAAAAGACCCACTTTGGCTCCCAGTAGGTTTCTGAGCACAAGTAAGATTGTTGATGCTGACCTTTAAAGCCCTCAATGACTTTGGCTCCACCCCCATTGTTCAGCCCAGACACTGAGGAATGGCTGAGAGGGCCTTCTGGTGGTTCCCTCATTGCGAGAAGTGAGGTTACAGGGAACCAGGCAGAGGGCCTTCTTGGTAGTTGCACCTGCTCTGTAGAACGCCCACCCATCAGATAAACTATCTGACTTTTAGAAATAAATTTAAAAATTGTCCAGTAGCACCTTAGAGACCAACTAAGTTTGTTCTGGGTATAAGCTTTCATGTGCATGCATGACTTTTAGAAGACATCTGAAGGGAGACCTGTTCAGGGAGGTTTTTAATGTTTGAGGTTTTATTGCATTTTTGAAATTTTATTGGGAGCTGCCCATCCTAAAGGGATCAAGAGCTACCTGAGGTCTATAGACTTTGTGCCCTCCATCCCATTGTTTCATGCCCCTATATGGCTCTCAGATCTTTGGGGGAGGCTTTTACTTCAGTTCCACAACCAGGGGAAAGGGCCTTCTAGGTGGCAGCTCGCTTCTCTTGGAGCAGCCTATTTTGTTACCATTAAACAGAATATTTGTTGTACATGCTAATATTGGTATGCAATATCACAGATTATTTAAAAGTCAAAGTAGCACTTTTCAGCAAGATACATTGGTCATAAGCTTCCAAGGATGATGAAATTCAGAGCTGGTCTGTAGGACCACCGAAAGTTAAGGAATGTCAGACAGTTTGTACATACTGTTGCACATATTGTTGCAGTTTTTCTCTTGTTTTTTTTTTTTTGTTATCTTAGTTTGTTGAATTTTTCCAGCTTGTATGTGTAGGAATGTTGAGCACCCACAATAGCCATTACAGAACATGGCAGCTATTGCTGTATCTCAGCTCCAAAATAGAAACTGGAGTGTTACTGTTACTTATCTGTGTAACCATTACATGCCCAACTATAGATACTTGTGTTTCAGTGTTTATCTATACCATCTATTTTAAGATTTAATTGGTAACGCAGGAGAAATAAATCTGTGCCATGGAATTGCTCACACAGATGCTGTAGTGCATAGTTTGTGTGCTGCTGGATTACGTTTATTTCGGTATAAAGAGACTAGCTATAGATATTAATAGGTTTCTTTTAATGAGCTTTTCCTTGCCTCTCAATCTTCAGAGACTCAGTAGTGATTGTGAATCACACTGGTAGATGGCATTTTGGATCATCTCAAGATGTTTGGAGACAGACTGAAGCCTTTTAACACAGTGCTTTTTCTCTATAGCTAATTTATTTATTACAGTATGCTTAACAATATACAAGCCCAGTGTTGCCATTTTAAAATCCAAAAAGTTGGTCGACTTCAGTGAGCTTTCATGTGTTTCAGGTATTTTTTTTCTTCCTGCCACAACCTAATCCACCCCTACAAAAGCTCTTGGGGTCGTCTTCCTAGTTAGCTTCTGTCCATTAAAGCAGAGAAAAACTTCTTATAGGCACAACTTCCATCTTCTTTGATGTAGACCACTGTTTCTCTTCTTCTCATGGGCTTCCATAACCTTCACTGGTGTTTTTTTTAATTACAGCTTGGGATACAAAATTAACATGATTACTCAAGGGACCTGAAGTTCTAGTACTTTGCAAGGATACAGTTTGCTAAATATTTATGTATTTCATCATAGTTTATTTTTGAATTGGAGTACATGATTCAAATGAGAAATCATTCATCAGCCTTTGGTCTCTCATATTTGACAGTGTGTGCACTGATCCTGCTATTCTTTTGTAACCTATAATGTATATTTTTTCCCCTGATGGGCCACCAAACAAAATATGTCCTATTTTAACAAGAGAATGATTGTGTCAAGGGAGGAAATGACATTTAGCTTTGGTTGCTTGATTGAGCTGCTTAGGCTTTGCATATTAAACCACAAGAAGCTTTAACTCTGCTCTTTGATGGAGGCTTTTCCTCATGGTTTGTTGTCTCATGTTTTTTGCATCACTCAATTGCAGTCTAGAAGATGCAAATCATGGGATGGGATAAAAATGATGTGGCTGAAATGCACATGCTCTTTCAAATGTGCTTATTTTGATTTACCTTGTTTTAGGTAATAATTTTTGGGGTGGAGAAACACAGGGAGGGCAAAGGGTAGAGTGGTGTTACCAAAGTAATACTTGTGAACTGCCCTGAGACCTGTGGCTATAAGGTGTTATATACCATAAATAAAATAATGATGATGATAATAATGAGGATAATAATAATAATAAAAGTAATAATAATAATAATGATGATGAAGAAGAAGAAAAGGCTTCTGTTGTGGCCATCACTTATCACATTCATTCTGGCTGAAATAAAATTGACTTTGCAGAATCTTTTTTAAGCTGTGCCTCTCAGCAATACTGCTTTAACGGGAGACAAGTCATAATTATACCCATAGGTACATGCCACCAGCAGTTCATGAATGATATTTTGAGAAAAGGGAGGGAAAGGGGTGGAGCTCTTCCTGCTCCAAAAAACTCCATGAAATTTATTGGTGTCTTTTGTTCCCCACTTCAGAGAGCACTTTTTAGGAATTGCCTAAGAATGTGGGTACCGTTAGAAGCTACACAGTACAATGTATTAAATATTGTGACATTGTATGTAGTACTACTTATCTTAATAGTAAATTATTTTGCAGTATTGCAGAGGAGATGTGCATTTCCTGCAGTGTTGTTTCCCCATATCTGAAGACCAAACTAATGTGATGACTTCTGTGTTTGCTTTTTGTTTACTAAACAGCAATTACAGGGATGGAAGTAGATTTGGGCTCAGACCTGTGCTGCTGTTTGACCACAGGGGGAAGGCCTCTATTGGAACTAATTGTAGCTTTATTTCTTGGGCGAAATGCAGCTGTGGGGGTTGGGCATCTAAATCAGGATCATAGCAGGGTGAAAGAGCCAAATAATTCCCCCCTATCCCAAGCTGTGATCCTGATCAAGATGATCCCTTGCTGGTATTTAGTAAACAAAACCAAGGCTGTAAGGGGTTAATCATATGCTTACTATTATTTCTATTTGGTGAGAGAGAGAGAGAGAGAGAGAATGAATTTAAATGATAGTCTTTCGTTCTGATAATGAGTGACAGTTTTTGCTAAATGTAAATTGCAAAGTAGTCCTAAAACAGTGTTATGGCTGTCTTAAACCCCTTGGGTGAAATTTATAAAATGGAGTTACTTTAAAAGAATTAGTTGTATTTTTCAAATACTATTTGGTTTGGAAGAAAGTATTGTGTTTGGCATAAGATTAGATGTGACTGAAGGCCATATTCTGGAACTATCTTGAAAGATTGTCTTGCAGTGATGTTGTCCTCAGGACCATATGTTTAACAAAGAGATTATGTGTTAGGGATAGCAGTCTATAATTGGTGATGTTAAGAAACCTGGTAAATGCTTAATGTGTACTTATTTTTTCATTTATATCCCACCCTGCCTCCAAGGAGGTCCAAATGGTGTAAATGGTTCTCAGCCATATTTTATCCTGACAACAACCCTGTGAGGAAGGTTAGATTGAGAGAACCTGGCTGACCAAGGTCAGTTAGATGTACTTCATGGCTGAGTTTCCTGGTTTCCTGGGTTGTAGTCCAATATTCTAGCCACTACACCACGTTGATTTTGAGTATTAGATTTTTTTTGGCTTTGTTAGAATGGACTGGATGCCCTTGGAGAAAGGACCTTTAATGTACCATTCTGGCAATAGCACATTATAGAAAGTATAATTAAGAATTAGTTTTGGGCTGCCCCATTGCTCTTCTACATCCGTTCCATCATTGTGTGCCAGCTTCAGTTTAAACCACAGTTTGCTGTTGCACTTGGACTTGGACACTGTGGTTTGACGTCAGCTTACTAGCCAGATATGGTCTGCATGGGCCTGATGCCCAAATACTTGGAGGGTATGGAAATTCTTTGGAGATCTGTACTTTAAAAAGGGTAGCCTTGTAGACAGCAACAAAGAGTCATAACCAGCAAACAGCCATGCATTCAGTTTTACATGCCACAAGAAAGTATTGCACAATTAGTTAACAATATATACATTAAAGATAAGAGGAGGGAATGCCCCTTGGGCAGATTAGATTTGGAAAAGGTTTCAAAACCAAACTGCTAAATTTGGGAATACCAACCGCTGCTGAAAATGGGTGGATACAAGTTAGATACAAAATTGAATACAAAGTTATAAAGACAAACTGGATGAAGAAGCCTGGGTAGGCCGTCTATTTATTCCGAGTGTGGATCCAAGTGACGCCTGATGATGCAGTTGGCCCCGCCCCTGGGGAGATCCTGCACAGTAACCTGCCTGTGATTGGCCTATTTGCAGGCCAGCTATGATCCAACCAGACCCCACACGCAGCACTGCCATGGGATTGCACGGTGGGGACAGTGCCAGGTGGGGACCTGTTTATTTCCTGTTGTGTAGTGATGTTGTGCTTGGTTATGTGTGCAGCCTGGTTTTATGAATGTTTCAGTGTATGTTCATATAGTAAGCAAACTCAAATTCAAAAAGCTTTGAAGATCACGAGTGCCAATCAAATGACCCACTACTGAACAATGTTTTGATTGAACCTTTTGCACAAGCTGGTCTAGAATGTGGATACACAGTTTGTATCCACCAGGAGCCATGCATTCAGAGTTTTGTAGATCTCCCTTCTAGTTGTGGTCAGAAACAGGGCCTTGCAGAGTAAGGCAGAGGCCCGGGCCAGGTAGATAATGTGTCCCCCCCCTTTTTTTTACCCTGGGGATAACTGAAGTCTTATAAATAAGTAAGTATATAAATAATTTTCACAAAAGTTATGCTGACAAATAATTTTATTTCAAGGCTAGAACCGTATCTGCATATAAAGACAAAATGGAAAATATAGATGTACAATAGTGCGTTTTAAAAATACATAGGGAATGTATGCTGACCGAGGCCCCTTTTGCAATTGGAGGCCCGGGCCAAGTGGCCAGTATGGCCCCCCCTCTGTCTGGGCCTGGTCAGACAATCCCAATGCCCACCCCCAGCCTTTGACCTTCAGGTGTTTGCTGTAGACTTATTTTTATCCATACAGGCTTTTAAACTGAGTTCTGATTTATGGTTTTCACTTTTTTTAGCATTGTGTTATTTATTTCACAGAATTTATGTACAACTCCCATCATCTCTGGTCATTGACCATGCATGATTGTGGTTCAAAGGGCCAGAGGTTCCCCACACCCGAACTAGATGATTGATAGCAACATGAGTTCCTTTTACTATGCTTCTAGGTTGTTGGAACAGGAAACCATATTGGTATTAAGGGAAATTGTACACACAGGATGATTGGTGAAAAACCTGGTTCTTGTTTCAGGAAAAGGAAGTTTTGACTTGTGAGTCATCAATGCTTGAAAGAGTATTTTATGCTCCACCCACCCACTGCTTCGCTGCTGAGTCACTGTTGGGTGGATGGAAAATTGTCATCACCCTGATTTTGTATGCAAGTTGATGGAAGGAAGCAATTTTTAGAGTTGAAATAATATTTACATTTTAACTCTAAAAATTGCTTCTTTCCATCTAATAAGAGCTCTTATTAGATGTTGTGACTGGAGGAGATTCTTCTAATGTGGCTTTGCAAAAAGAAAGGGGAAAGAGGTTGAATAAAGCAGATGAGTAAAATTTCCTTTTTATTAGAGAAGTCACACTCTCAGTGTGCTGAAAAGTTTCTGTGGGAAGTGCAATCCAATCCAATATCCTAATGCTAATTAGATTTTTCTAATTAGGAGTGATGCCTTCAGTATTGTGATTCTGGGAGCAATCCTTATATTTAATATTTTATATATTTATATCCCTCATTTTATGATACCTCCTTACAGGGGGATTGCAAAAAAATTAAATGATGCAAACAATAAAATAGCATAAAATGCAGAGACATGTGAAAGAAAAGGCAATAACTTTTCATTTGTGTATTGTTTTCCAAGGGGAAATGGGCAACCATTTCAGATAATGAAAATTGTAAATTTCACTGTTTCATACACAATTTAGTAACTTTCATGAAGGAGTAGTGTGCAGAGTGGATTCACCATAAATTCACAGAGGGTTGTATCCAGTGCTTTGCCAGGGCGGCACCATTGGCACAATGGGACTTCTGCTTTCTTCCCTGCCTGCTCCCCCCAGGGAGGGTCCCCCAGTCCTATGAAGTTGATGGTCAGAGCAGGAGGGATAGAAGAAGAAAAGGAACTTCTGTTGCACTCATTGTAGTCTTATGCGCCACCAACAGAGCTGCAGTGTTGGATGTGGCCTAGAGTTTATGAGTGTTGCCTAATTACAAGCACTCAGCTCATAATGCACACTCCATAGATTTGGACACATAGTAGATCAGCCACTTAAAGTCAGAGAGCTACTTAAAGTCAGAGAGCTACTTAAAGTTGACAGCTCACCTTTTGCCCAGAAATTGTTTTTTGCTCTTGCAACTGAAGGTTGTGTGAACTGGCCCTTAATTAACAGACAAGAAATGTGCTATTCATAGGTAGCACACACTTTGGGAGAAGTGTTGTGTGCAATGTAGATTTACAGAAAGATATCATTGGAACTAAGATTTGACTAAGCCAAAGCAGAAGCCAGTAGAGCTTATTCTTACTTTAGTTTAAATGGATTAGTAGGAGATTTGATAGAGATCAGTAAGCAGAAAACTTCACACTGCTTTGATGAAATATTTTAAATTGGGGTTAAAATATAAATGGTTTTGTTTTGTTTAGATTAGTTAGATTTATTTATTTATTGCTTCACAAATTGAAAGGATGCCTAGAAAGCAGGTAAAATTCCACATGTATTTGGTATATATAAATCCTTTTCATGGGAGGAGGTCCATGGCATGTTCCTGAGTGTCCAGACAATGATTCCTAATGTGACACCCTGTGGATTCCGATCTGTGGCTACATATTTCAGTGCTTTCACTAGCCAGAGGCTGTGCTGAAAAAGATTTTTTCATCCGACCATTCCCATATTCTGAATGCTTGCTATGTGGGAAACAGCTTTGTGTGTGTTTTGCTTTGCATTATTGGCATGGATGAATTTGAGTTTGATTTATTGAGGCATGTCATATTTATTTAGTGAGTTTTTGGTGAATACCAGCCTGTTTGGATGCTACTTTCATTAGGCAGTTGTGGTTTTAGCTGATAAGCAATGTGAAAGCTGTGGTCCGAGAGAAAAGCTAAGGGAATGATTGATAGACTCTGTACTTGAAACATGAAAACTTGAGTGCTGAAGGTGGTAACTCATCACCAGCTGAACAAAGTGAGAGTAAGAAATTATAAGGTGTATCTAGTTCAACAGAATAAACATATAGGTGTTTATTTAATTTTATTTCCATTTTGGCTAATGGATGAAGAATAAACATGTCCTGTTCATTACCCTTGAGTCAAAGTAAATTAACAAGGGAGGAGAGGGCAGACTTTTTTGACAAGAGTTGGGGCACTGTATTTGGATTTTTCATGCATGTTTAAGTCCTGAGCAATGGGCAATTAGCTGTGTAAATACTTTCCCGGAGAAACAGCACAATGGTGGTGATAATCTGAACAAATTCACTCATCATTTATTTTAAAATGCAAATTACAGTACAAATTTAAGACTTGAGAGGATTGAAAGGCTGATCCTGTAGACGGGCACTAGGCTACATTTAGAGAGCTGAATATGCAGTGTCTGCACTTATGTGGTTCTGCAGATTTGCTCAGAACCCAGAATATAGTTTGAAGGCTCCTGAGACCATCACCTTGCTGAAGCTAAGCAGGCCTGGGGTGCCGTCAGTGTCTGGATGGGCAACTGCCTAGAAACATCACTCATGCTGCCTTGGACTCCATAACAGAAGAAAGCTTGGGATATAAATGTTAAAAAAATAAAAAAAATTAAAACCATTACAAAGTGCTATATCGTGGAAACTAGAATGTGTATTAATATATATATATTCTAAATGCAGTAGTGGTGAAATCTGAAACCCTGGGTCTGTATTCAGTAATTAATAAAAAAGTAGCAGCAGTCTAAGATTTATATATTGAGTTAGATTATTTCCCTGCTACCTAGGTAAGCAAGGATAGAACGTCAATAATAGATTTGAATTTTGGGGTGTAGAGGTAGAGAACCCTTCCCTTTCATTAAACTTACAAATCCTATAATTCTTTATAATTGGTTATCTAGCTGGGGCTGATGGAAGTTAAAGTTAAAGGTAAAGGTACCCCTGCCCGTACGGGCCAGTCTTGACAGATTCTAGGGTTGTGCGCTCATCTCACTCTATAGGCCGGGAGCCAGCGCTGTCCACAGACACTTCCGGGTCACGTGGCCAGCGTGACAAGCTGCATCTGGCGAGCCAGCGCAGCACACGGAACACCGTTTACCTTCCCGCTGGTAAGCGGTCCCTATTTATCTACTTGCACCCGGGGATGCTATTGAACTGCTAGGTTGGCAGGCGCTGGGACCGAACGACGGGAGCGCACCACGCCGTGGGGATTCGAACAGCCGACCATGCGATTGGCAAGTCCTAGGCGCTGAGGTTTTACCCACAGCGCCACCCGCGTTAGAGGAAGTTAGAGTCCCGCGTTAGGAAGTTAGAGTTAGGAAGTTAGAGTCCAACAAAATCTGGATGGCCACAGGTTTCCAACTCCTGTCTTGAGGCCCTTTTTAATTCCACAGCTCTGTTCCGTACAATATATTCACATTAACTTGAATTTTAAGTGCTGGAGTGGTCAGGCTGCTTCTTTGTACTGTAATAAGCTACAGTACAGGCTGCATAGAATTTAATGTTTTGAACTTGGTGTGTTGGGTATGTTTCCACCCACCTGTTACTTGAAAGCAAACACCTGCCTACAGTAAAAAACAACAGCTGCCTCATATACCCTGAGAGTAGCACCCATCCCACTTGTCCGCTTTGATAGGCTAGCTGTTCAAAGTACAGAGAGTCTGAGGTTCCACTTTTCTTGAGGCCCTCAAGTACTCTACCTGCCCGCTTGAGAGTCTCCTCCTGATAAAGCCAGATCACAGAGTCACAGCCTGTGTTGTACTGTGTCCAGGATGAAGGAGATCCTGAAAGGGAACGTTCCAGTACTTTTCTCTCCTCCCTAGGCTAATTGAGAGAAGCAGCAGTCACTTTGCTTTGTGGTCCTCTACTGCTAGTTTATGTAAACCGAAGTTTGAGACAGACCAGTTTATCTGTCTTTTATAAACAAACTTGTTTTAATATATTGCTTCTGAACATTTAACAATCACATAAACTGTAATTTCTGGCCCATATTTCATCTACTCATTCAAATATTTGAATAGATTAGGGAAGCACCTTATTAGTTATGCAGAAAATTTAGCATAATTTAGAGCTTATTTGATTCCTCAAACTGTCCATTCCACTTCTGTTATTTCTAAAAGGAAAGCTTTATACTGGCCAGTTTTAAATTGTATTGGAATAGTTGACTTTTTAGATGCACAAGGTATGAGATCCATAGGGGGGCCATAGGTCAAAAACCAGAATAGGTCAGAAAGGCAATGAAGTGCTTTCATTAGACCATAGAACATCAGTGCATTAAAATTATTTTTGCCTGTTCTCTGGTGGAGAAAAGTTATTTCATTTTACACCATGACACTCTGAGCAATATTCTTGGGTCATTCTGCTTAGGAAATTGTGATAATCAAGGATGTGAAGGCACAAATTACTGTCAACAGTGGTTGCTGAAAATATATTGGATTATATTTGTATCTCATGCTTCTTTCATAGAGTTGAGAGTGGCATAAGTAGTGTTCCCTTTTTTTAGATCATTCCCTGATTTTAGTTCCCTTTTTTGCTATTTAATGAGATGATAGTTTTCATGTGTGTTCCACATATGTAAACGAAGGTTTCCATAATACGATTGTCAAGACCATAATTAATAATTGTTACTTCTCACTTAAAAACAGCTTACTTAAGAATTCTACTTGTCTCTTTGCTCATTGGGGAAATATGTAAAATCTAGATATGATGTATTGAAAGTGTTTGTCTGAAACCCTCCTCTATAATGTGATATGAATACTGAGCCTGTAAGCATAATTTTATGGTGTGTCCACACAAGCATTTTTCCTGTGTCAGTTGGCACTGATAAGGAAGAAGGTAGCAGCTGTAATCCCAGACTATTGCTATTTGGCTTTTGTGGACAGCACAGCTACTCCTGAGCCTGCTACTATCTGTCTATGCTATACTGAGAGTGGGGGGAAGCATATGGGTTAACTTCTAGTGGGGAAAACAATTCTCAGAGGCCTGTTTAAAAATAACTTCCATGATTTATTTATTTGTTGGATTTATTTATATCACACTTTTTCTCCCAGGAGCTCAAGGTTGTGTATATGATTCTTTCCCTCTTTCTTTATCCCCCAGAGTGGGACGTGGGTGGTGCTGTGGTCCAAACCACTGAGCTCTTGGGCTTGCCAATCGGAAGGTTGGTGATTTGAATCCCTACAATGGAGTGAGCTCCTGTTGCTCTGTCCCAGCTCCTTTGAATATATTGGGAGCAGCATCCACTGAGGTTGTAGACTAAAGGGTGGATTGGAGTAGATGTCCTGTTGTCAGGGGATGGGACTTCTGTGCTTTGCATGGCTTCATCTTCTTCATATGGTGCTTGGTTTGTGTCCCCATGCCCCATCTTTTTTGAAAGCCCTCTCAGTCCCATGTTTTGCCCTCTTTTTAGCCCCCCTTCTAGTCAAGCTCTTATTACAAGCGAAATTAGATGTGATCAATACAGGAGACTGAGAGGTAAAACTGTGCACCCTGATGCATTGTCACTTCATCCCAGCATCGGTGCCATCACAGAGTATTGCTAGGTTATCTCCTAGAAACAGGCAGCTGGCATGAGACATGACGAAGCGGGGGTCGGGGGAAGGGAAATGTGATTGTGCTGGAGGATATGATTTCTGTGCACAGAAGTACTGTGGCTGTTAATTTCTCCATGTTGCCATGTAGCTTCTGGCTGGGTCATGTCAGAGTATCTAACTTATTTTACTAGGGAAATTCCAAAAGAAACCAATGTATTTTGGGGGTATTTTTTTGCTAGCAAAAGAGAATACCAATTATGAATTGATTATTCTTTTGTGTTCATCATCATACTTAATATATTGAGATAGAAATATCAACTGCTAAGCTTTCTTCCATTGATGTATACATAATTGCATTTGTGTGAAGAGAGTTCTGGCCATGATGACAGCTTTGTGAGATAGCTATCTTTTGGGTAATTACAGTTATCTCATGATCGTATCATGATCTTATCAGTATATCGCATGTGTGTGGGGGGGGGGATAAGCAAATGTTGCACAGTTTAAATTAATAGATGGATCTTTAAGAAACAGTCTTTATTAGTACCTGGCTGCATTGCTTGCTGCTGCTGATCCTCAGTTCAAGAATCGAGAGGTGACGGTGTCCAACAGGTGAAAATGCAACTCCAGCTATATGGGAAAAGACTGTACAGTTCATTTCAAGCTGGTTTCAAACATCTCTTTTGAATGAGTGTTAGAGATGAAAGAATTCCAGTGGTCTCAATTTAAATATTATTAAGAATCAAACTTTCTGATTTGTTTGGGTCTTAGACCATTGCTAAAAGGATGTTATAGACAAGCAAATGCCAGTTAGTTTAATTCAATAAAACTACTATTTATCAACTTATTATAATGTACAATAGAAAAGGAGGAAGGAGTTCTTGAGGAGGAAGTAGCCTTTGATATGTGTTACTCTTTTCCACACCCCATAACTATAGAGATGAGTTTTAATGTTTGTCTGGTTTGCATTTAATAAGACAACTAAATAAATCTGAAAAGTTGCTCCAGAGTAGTTGAATGGAAAGATTTAATTATGAGTGAAAATTCAATGAAGTACAATTAGTCCACTTTGCATTTAGGGGTGGCTGACCTGTGACCTTCCAGTTTTAGTTAGACTTCAGCTCCCATCAGTCCCAACCAGCATGGTCAATGGTCAGAAATAACAGAAATTCTAGGTAATTTCTATGGGTCTACTATGACTAAAACTTAGTTGAATACCATGCAGAAAAATCTAGGACTGGTGTCTGCTGGGCATCAAGCTATGGAGTACAGTCTTCTACATGACTGCATGATCTCAAAATGCACATACTTATTTGAAAGCACTAGCACTTTCATGTAAAATATCCATCCAGGAATTCTGATATGGGGATGATTCTAAAGAAAAGTAATTTACCAGTGGATATTTTAATGGCACACTGACTCTGAACTGCACCATAAGCCACTCTGAATGTTAGAACGGCACCATATCCAGTGGAATCTTTTGTAATGGAATTTTAGGATGAATTACTTGACATTTGTCATGAAGTCCACACACGTTTGTCCGATCCAAACACGTTATCCATCCTATATACTGTATTTGGAACTTAAAATAATTATCCAACTCAAAATGTTTGTATACTGTGGCCATTCTTTTAATATTGGCAAGCACCCCTTCATGTCATAGCTTTGATTCCCAAGCAGCAAATACATCTGGGCAAAATTTAGTAGCAATACAATCTTACATACCCTCATGGTTTGCTCAGCAGGTAGGCATTGATAATGACTAGTTAATAACTTTAGGTGGAAGAATTTTGAAAGTCCTTGTCAAACATTGATTATGAGTTCCACAGCTTGAAAAGCAAAACAACAGTTATTTATAGGTCTTGGTGCAGTTGATTATAACTGACCTTTGTTCAATCTTCATGTAGTCTCCTTGAGGGCCTTTGCTAGTGGAATGTCACTTACCTGCAGCAAGGCTGTGTGGTAGGTATGCTTTTGGGAGGGATTTGCAGATGCTGGGTGACTCTTTTGTCTTCTACAAGGAATTAAAAAAATCACAATATTTGCCCATCTAGCCCAGTCCCTCCCTCTGCTGTGCCTCTCTTGATTGTAGCATCTGATGCTGTGCTTTACTTATTTTTCCTTAATGGAGATATTTCACATGTTTCTAAATATCATCTAGTTTGGCAAGAGAGAGAGAAAGAGAGATAAAGAAAGAAAGCACAGATCTGCAAATCCCCAGAGAATATATTCCACTGTCAGAACTGGAAAGCAAAATAGGCCAAAATTCTTTGTGAAATAATAATTGAGACTGGGCTCCATGCTTCTTCATGTATCCCTTGTTCTTTACTTCATCCTTAATAAATCATTGCCTGCAGCTGAGCAGATCAAAACATCAGTTCCCCAGAAGTGTGAGTTCTTTTCTCTGACTCCTGTGACGGTTATTTGTAAGCAGCGGCGTAGTGGTCCAGGGTTGCAGGGAGTGAAAGACCCATTGTTATTTCTGCAGCAGAGTCCCTGCTTCCAGTATCCCAGAGCTGCCCAATCAGCATGACAGGAGAGTTTTTTGGCCTTGGAAAATAAGACTTCTCGCCTTTTCTGTTGATTGGAGCCAATCCAAGTGAAAGGAGGTGAGTCAGTCATTAAGGATTGGCTTTTTGGGTCTCTGTGTGCCTTTGGGGCTAAAATCAAACTATTGGAGAGTTACAGTGCCTGTTGTGGCTGTAGAGACTGATAAGGGAGAAACAGCATAATATTTAGCCACCCTAGAATCTTGGAAGCATAGAATTGTAGAGTTGGAAGATACTCCAAGTGCCATCTAGTCCAACTCCCTGCAATGCAGAAATATCATACATACAGGTGACCATCCAACAGCTCTTAGCTGTCAGAAATTTCTTACTGAGGTTAAGCTGGAATCCACATTTTGATTTGAAAGGAATAAAAAACAACAACATAAAATGTACCTGATTGTCTGGGAATGTCTGTAAACAAAGGCTCAGTAAAGATCTTTGCAGCTAGCTTGCCTCCCACTTTTGGAATCTCCCTGACTTACCGTACCTTCCAGAAGCAGTGACAGGTGGCGCTGGCAGGGTGGAATGCAAGGCTTATTTTTGTATTTTCATTAGCATGAGATTTATTGGATTTGTAGTTCTGAGTGGTCCAGGATCTTTACTAAAGGCCCTGAAACTATGTTTTGTGCCAATAGCTTTGGTAAAGCTTTTCGGTGTAATGAAAATATAAATGAGTAGCGTCCCCCCCCCCTTTGCCCCTTCATCTTGTTACTATTTCTTGAATGTAAGTTCTGGAGATGGTGTTGGGATTTACTCATGATGAACATAGCTAAATTCAAAGGGGGTTTGGAATACGGAGTAAAAACTGTTTTCAACTCAAGGTGGGTCTTGTGTTCTGAACTCACCTAATTTCAAAAATCTACTACTTCACTAGTAGGAATAAAAAAATGTAATCATAGGCACATCTGATTGCAATCTCTTTCTTTTCTCCTTTTAAAGGTCATTAGACAGAAAGCCACAGAGACCTGTACTAGGAAAGTCAAGGACTCTTCCCAGCATTCCTCAGTCCCCAATCATAAACCGCGTTCCACTTCTAGATTCAAAATTGTACAAGAAAGATATGCCAGAACAGAAGCATTACAGAAATCACTCTGCCCCCGACTGTCAAAAAGGATGTACAGTGCCCTCTACAGGTAAGTTTCAATAAATGTAAGTAATCCTGTATACTATGTTTTTATTATTAATTCAATTTATGTTCTGCCAAAGGTTTGAGAAAAGCTTGAGGACAGCTCTTTTGTAGCCGCCTTTTCAGGAGACTCCTTAAATCATGCGTAGGCAAACTAAGGGCCGGATCCGGCCCAATCACCTTCTAAATCTGGCCCACAGACAGTCCTGGAATCAGAGTGTTTTTACATGATTAGAATGTGTCCTTTTATTTAAAATGCATCTCTGGGTTATTTGTGGGGCATAGGAATTTGTTCAGTTTCCCACCCCAAAATATAGTGGACTGGCCCCCTGCTGAAAAAAATTGCTGACTCCGGCTTTAAATCATTAAGAAACATGGTTCTAAACATTTTCTAGTTAAAAACTACCTTTAGAAAACTACCTTCCACTTTAATATACTGTATTACAAACGCACCTTCATTTTCAGTTTCTTTTTTCTCTGTGTGTCAGAGTTGTTGCTTGCCCCATGTGTCTCAGCAGGCAGTGCAGTGTACCTCCGGGGGCAAAGTCAAACCACTGGAAAATCACAGTGCTTGCTGTGGCTGCAGAGATGGATAACTTGTAACTGCTGCCTCCCATGTTGTTTTTGCTGTTAGCAGCACCAAAGTAACCTCTCTGGGGCATAACCCTGAGTAGTGTCTATGAAGGTCTTGGACTGCTCAGACAACAAGACCACCCTCTTGGTCTTGCTGATGTGGTCCAAATGAAAGCAGAGCAATACATTTGGCACCAGTTTGACTGCAGGAGTTGCTGGAAGGAGGAGCACAAGGCGCCATCCAACTGTCTTAGGCCTCGTTGTTGCTGATTTTATTACTGGATTGTTTATGAAGACATGTAATTGGTGATGTATTAGCCAGGGCATTTGGGTACCCCCTAGTTTTTTGTGTTTATTCTTGGTTTTTTGTGTGAGAAGATAAACAAGTGCATTTTTTTCTGCCATTTGCGCAGTTGGGTTGGGGGAATCAGATTAGGAGGGTTTGGAATAAGTAGGTAACTTTTGGGAGGGTGATCATTTTGATCATGGCTATTTTGTCTGAGAAGCTGAAGTTGGTGTTGTTCCATTTTCTCAAGTCTTTGTTGATTTGTCACCACAGGGTTGTGGAGGTATGGTTTGTTGAGGTTTCTGGTTATTTTGTACCCCATGGAATCTGAACTTGGTGCTGCGGAGTTTTACCTTACTGATGTTGGTGAATTCTTTTTGGATATTTGAGGGAGTGTGTGTTGAAACACATAGCCTCAAATACCTGACACCATTGCAAATGTGTTGGGTTCTTTGTTTAGGGTAGCTACTGTGTTTATGGGGTCTGGCGTGACCATCAGGCCACCTGCAAAAAGCCCTAAGTTATAGGTTCTGCCTTTTGTTTCCACTCCCTTGATGTCTGTTGCTGCTCAGATTCAGATTACTAGGGGTTTCAGAGGAAGGGAGACAGTGGACATCCTTGTTTTGTGCCTCTTCGGATAGCTATGGTATTAGAGTCCACACTGTTAGTCCTGCATTATGCTGAGGCTAGGGAGCAGATTTGTTTGAGGGTTTGTAAGAACTTGGGGCCAAATTTCATGTTGGTTAGTACTGCTAGTAGGAATTTCCATTCTAAGCAATCAAAGGCTTTGAGAATGTGTAGGCACATAATTGTCAGTGGAAGTTTTGTTGTTTTGCAGTGTTTGATTATATTCAGTAGTTTCCTAATAGGGTCTGTTATATTGCGACCAGGGACAAAGCCAATCTGGTCTGGGGCTATTAATTTGTGTATAATTTTTTTTAGGCGGTTAGCCAAGACTGATGTGAATATCTTGTAGTCTTGGTTTATTAATGAGATCAGGCAGCATGATTTTACTTTGAGGCTGTCTTTGAGTGGTTTTTTTGGATAGATACTTTTTAGAGGAGGTCCAGGTTTCAGGAATGGGGGCCTCTTTTATGATGTCGTTAAATAGACGGGTCATGTAGGGCATCAGGGGTTCTTTGAATTTCTTATAGAATTCTGCTGTAAAGCCGTCTGGCCCTTGGGCTTTGTGTGGTTTCAGTTTTTTGGGGACTGTATCTATTTCCTCGGGACGCAGGTGGCGCTGTGGGTTAAAGCCTCAGCGCCTAGGACTTGCCGATCGAAAGGTCGGCGGTTCGAATCCCTGCGGCGGGGTGCGCTCCCGCTGCTCGGTCCCAGCGCCTGCCAACCTAGCAGTTCGAAAGCACCTCCGGGTGCAAGTAGATAAATAGGGACCGCTTACCAGCGGGAAGGTAAACGGCGTTTCCGTGTGCGGTTCTGGCTCGCCAGATGCAGCTTTGTCACGCTGGCCACGTGACCCGGAAGTGTCTCCGGACAGCGCTGGCCCCTGGCCTCTTAAGTGAGATGGGCGCACAACCCCAGAGTCTGTCAAGACTGGCCCGTACGGGCAGGGGTACCTTTACCTTTATCTATTTCCTCTGGGGTGATAGGACTGTCAATGAATTTCTGTTCCTCATCAGTTAAGGTTGGCATGGTCAGCTCTGTTAGGAATTTTCTGATTTCCTCTTCAGGTTGGTTAGGTTGGAATAAAATTCTGCAAATTCTGAGGTTATTTCTTTGTTATGTTGCCATCTTTTTTAGTGATGCAGTGAATTCTTATTTTGGTTGATTTTGCATTGCTTTGTAACGATTTGTTGGGTCTCTGGACCGTAATAAAGATTGATGATGATTGTTTTCCCTATGCCTGTTTGCTAATAGTCTGAAGTTTTTCCCTCCAGACTCGTAAAAGTGTTGTTTTGAATATAGAATATTGATCATTGTTTTGTTGATTTCTAGTGAGTTGAGTTCCCTCCTTTTTTGTTCTATAGGTTTAAGGAGTCTTTGGCTCCTGTTTGTTTGTAGCATGATGAGAGGGTTGTGATGTCTTGTTCTGTTTTGCTAATTTTTGACCGCTTTCATAGTGTTCCAAAGGAGAGGGGTTGTTATATTGTCTACATCATTTGCTTTGAAATAGTTTTGGAGAGTTTTTGTGAGGCTCTCTCAGTTTAGTTTATTTGTGGTTAGGATGGGACTGAAGGGACCATGATGGGGTGGTTTGTGTTTCTGAAGAACCATGATAGGGTGCTTTGGGTTTCTGGCTGCCAGCGGCACCCCTCTGACGGCAGGGGAGGGTCCTCACAGTGCCTGTCTTCTCCTGGTATGATAACCTTTGTACAGCTCTCCGTTGGGCCTCTGCCTGCTTCCCTTGTGCCAGTTACCAGAGAGGTTGGATCAGGGCCTTTGCTGCTTTATTTTTTGTATTTTAACAGCTGTAGGCAAAGCAGCTATCATTGGTAGCAGCTGTGGGAAACTTCTCCACCTGAGATGCTAGAGAGCTTCTGGTAGTTAAACTGTTGTAGACTACATAGAACACCAGCTCCTTATATTTGTGCAGCGTGTACTGTGCTAAGAGGTTTCAATTTTTAATGGACCTTTTTTGAGTCTTTTCTCATAAAAATATTTATTGCTTTTTCATGCATGTTCTTCTTTCTCAAACTGGTTTTTTGTGTGGCCATTGAATGTTCACTTAACTCTGCACCCTCATTTTGACCTCTTTTCATGCTAGCAAAAAGATAGGTGATATACTGCTTGCATCCTCATCTTACAGCTACTGACAAGGGTTTACATTACCTGTGTGAGTACACACACCAATAATATTTATTCATCTACGCAGTACACACTTAATAAAGAACGAGAAAAAAATGCTGTTCATGCTGACAATCTTCACTCCAGGAAGGAAATGCAGTTGCTTAAATTAATGGAAACATGGTTTTTATCCTTCGGAGGAAAATGTTGACAAGAAGTGGAAATCTTGTAACAAAAGTGTTAATTTTGGATCCATATTTGATGGCTATGGGTCCTTTTCTCTCTCTTACTCCTCTGTCCTAGGAGAAGCATGGCAGCTGGAAGATGATTGTGCTGAATCTGTGAGGGATCCTGCCCTTCAGCCAAGGCTGTGCACTGCCATGGACGAGGCGCCTTTCAGATCCTTGAGAACTCGGTCCTTCTACATGAGGAAGAGCCTTTCAGTGGACAACCACTTAAGTGCCCTCAGCTATTCTATCCACCCCACAGAAACCAAGACAGAGCGGGTCAAAACAAAACTTCGAAGGCAATTTGTGAGTACCAAATGGTTTATTTCCCACATTTATTGAAAGGCTTGCAGTCCATGCATTTTCAAAATTTGCACCACTGTTAGTTATTCCTGCAAACAGCTTGCATACTCTACTGAAACTAATGGTGCAGTATATCAGAAACAGGTCTGTGCAGAGTTTGTCTGAGGCCTGGGGTCTGAGTTTTGTTAGAATAAAGTTATAAACTCTAAGCTTAGCCCTCTGAGGCACAGGATGAGTTTACCTGACTGCCCCCCCCATTGGCCCGTTCAGAAGTATTGAATCTTACTTATTGATCTGATATTCAGTATCTTCATGTAGCTCCCTACCATCTACATTGTTAAAGCGTATAACTTTGGCATCTGAAATATGCTCTGCTTGAGTTGGGTAAATGTGTGCACATATTGTGCATATATGCACTCATCTAACTTTCCTTTAAGCTTTGAAATCTGCTGTTGAAACCCTGCATTTGTCACAAGAAAATAAGAAGACTTTTCCATTTGTTGTCACCAATTTTAATCCTTCCCAAAATTAGACTTAAAAATTTTGAACCAGAAATCTTGCAGCAGTAGAATAACAGTTCACATCAGTACATAAGTGGTAAAGAGACTTCAAAGCACAAGTATATCTATGAGAGATCCAGGTTGACTCTAACAGAACTGTATATGGGGGAAACCTAGAATAGAAATGGGTGCTTTTAAGCCAAAATTGCAGGAGCAATCCAGTTACTGAAGGAAGAGTGAAAGAGATGCATGGGAAGAGTTGTGGTTTGCAACTCAAAGTTCAGTATCAGTAATGTATCTGGTTTTCGGAAGGGATGAGTTTGAAATTGTAGCCCCACAGTCTGTGTGTTGAAGGTAATGAATAATGAACAGCAATAAGCTTCTTGTTTCCCAATCTGTAGCAGAATTTATGTCACATAAATTTAGGAGAACAGGTGAAAAAGCCAAGCACAAGAGAGGTGCCATGTCAAAAGAATAGCAGAAGTGGGATACTTGCTTCTAATATCTAAAAACTATAGACTCAAGGTCACCAGAAGACAGAAAGCAATTCAAAAACAATGAAGGATTGTAGGTGGTGCACATTTTAGAATTTTGATTCCCTAACATTGTAGATTGTCTTACATAAACAAAATGTTTAAAGGATTTTCACTTACTTGAAAGGGGAAAATATTTCATAAGACTTTTTTTTCAGTTTGTCAGTTTAATTCCAAAGAGCCCATTCTATGTTGCTTTCCAGGACTTCACTTCTCTAGATGTGAGTAAAGGAAGGTTCACCTGTCTTCTTTAAAAGTAGTCCTTATTCCCTAAGATAGACAGGCTAATAATTTAAGCGGGCTACCTCCAGCAAGTAGGGGTTGTAAAGACCAAAATAGGCTTGCTCATAGCAGCAAAACTACTGATTTACGGGGTTACTTTGGAAGAAAGCTGTAAACATTTTTTCAAATGTATTATTTTGAGTCTAATAGGAGATAGCACTGGAGCAGAAATAACAGATGGAACACAGTTTGTAAAGTAGGATGTTATTAAAATTTAATGGGCTCATTTACCACTTTCTGAGAGACACCTGATCTGAAGAGTGATATGCTCATTTCCTTACCTCATTACCAGTTTCAGGATTGTAATGAAGGGATCAAGTGTAATGAAGGGATTCACTGACAGACAATGCTTCCATAGATAGACTTTCCATTTTGTATGCAAGTACATGAAAATAATCAGAAACAATGAGAGGAAACCAGGAGCAGTTGTTACAAACCTGTGTCGTTAGAGGGCAAGGAGAAAGGCAGTAGTGATAAAACTATTTGCCTGTTTTTCCACAATGCGTTGCCGGGGTCTTTACCCCCATTCTATTTGATATTAGATATTGTTTTTCTGCCTGGTACATAACTCTGCTGCTGTTTAAATTTCCATTTTGCTTGGGTCTGACTGCTCTTTTTTGGGTACCTTGGTGGGTCTCTAAAAATCTTGGTTTCATTTTTCCACAATGACAATGCTAGTCATGGATTATTCTGATATAAAATATAGAACTCTGCTGTGACAATTTGATGGATTCTGATTTAAGACCCTGGTTCTTCAAATTGCAAGTGAAAAAAACCACAGTTGAATGAAAGCAGCCATATTTGATACCATCATTTGTGGTGAGAAGCAGAAAGCATCAAAAGGATTTCTGATGATTAGAGTGAGTCAGCTTTGCTTTGGGGTAAGAAACCGACTGCCAGTTACTTTTGTTGTTTTATCCTACACTAGAGGTTGGGAAGGCATTTTCATTTTGCTTAGATTTTCTGGTGGCTTTTTTCCTTTTCCCATTTAAAATATGTGGTCTAGTTTGCTTGAGTGAGTTATCTGGATGTATTTGTACACCTGCAGTGCACTTGTTCTTTGTGCCTCTGGCATGCTGTGGTTTAGACAGTGTAGATTAGTTTATGGGAAATTGTGGTGAAGGTGGATAAATGCTTCACTTTTGCAAACAAACCTTTGACCACATGGTCTCATTGTACTTTCTTGTCCTGTGGTTCTAAGATGTTATATCTCTGGCTTTGTAGATAGCCCAGAGTTTTAAGAAATGAAAAGATGAGGCTAAACCTGAAAAGGCTAAACCTGAGATCATTTAAGCCTTTTTCAGCTTTCAAAACACCTTACCAAAAAAATAAATTGAAAGCATAGTCTGTAGTGACGGCAATAATGGCTTTGTAATATTGCTACAGGGGCAAACAAAAGGATGCAGCCCAGGTGTGCAGATGGTAAACTGCATTGGCGTGCTTTAGTGGTACCTGGGATACAGGCACATTTCTCTTTACAGTTTCTATGATTTGTTCAAGTCCCCACCATCTTGGCTTACAACAAATAGAAAGAGCTCCTGAGTGTGCTACTCGGAAAACTGGCAGAGAGATCCCTTTAGGAATTTCAATTCTAAGCTTCCAGAAAGCAGTACAGATACTGATCTCCCTCTACCCACTTTCCTGCATATTTCCTTCTGAAGAAAGGAAGGTTTTCCTCCTTCCACTGTCTCTCAGGCTTACAGAGATATTTGTTAATACTGATAGTGATGTATGGTGCATCATCCTTTTGACAGTGGCACCCTGTAATCTTGATTGGTAAGTAGATAGATGGTCCTTCCATATTCATGATTCTATTATTATGCTCTTATTGCCACGGGATGCCTAGAGGGCACATCACGTTAAACTAGAAATACTACTACTACTACTACTACTACTACTACTATTTTATTTTATTTCTCACAATGACAGCATCCTGACTCCAGAGATAAACTCTAGTGCCACCTAGTGACTGAACTATTTAATGACACTATCAGCATGCTTCAGGCTTCTGATAATCTTGGTGTTTTTTTCTAGAACTCTAATGGTTAATTGATACCTATTTTGTAAAGCTACAAGATTCATGTGCCTCATGATGCAGCAGGTTTAGGGCACCTGCACAGATACGGCACTTCAGGTTGTAGGCTTTTCACGTTGCGAATAGGCCTCCGGAATGGATCCCGTTCGTGACCACAGGTACCACTGTACCACTGAAGAAAAAGCATGCTTTGGAGCACACAGAGCAAACACAACCTTTTTTTTTTTTTTGCACCCTTGAGATTTCCTCTTCCTCTCAGTTCTTGAAATCAGTCTGAGTCTTGGAGTACCTTTTAACATAAAAATACCGGAGTAGGCTAATCAATCTATTTAAGAGTGTATAGAGTTGTCAGGCAATCACCTGTTTGAGCACTTGGGTCAGGAATCTATTTAATAATTAGTTTATTTACTTATTAATAGTTGCTCCATAATTCTCTAGGCTGCTCACAAAGCGAGAAAAAGGGATGTTGCAACTGGCTTATAGTTGTTTTACATGTTCTGGGGACAGGCCTAGGTTTCTTCAAGTGTGGTCTGATTACTGCTTCACTTTAAAGAGGCTGTTACCACCTGCTCTACCAAGAAGGAATTTAAAACTTATTGGTGTGTTTTTTTCTTTGTCCCTGAGATGAACCTATTCAACTAATTAGACTTTTCCACCAAGAAGGGCAGGTGGTGTGTGTGTGTGTGTGTGTGTGTGTGTGTGTGAACTAGCACTTGTATTGTGAACTAGTACTTCTATTATTTATTTGTTTATTAAAATTTATATATTGCTTTGATTGCAGGAAAAAACCTCAAAGCAGATTACAAAAAAAGTAACACTTGTAGAAGTATACCTGATTTTTCTATTATGGTATCATTTCTCTAACATTGGGTATCTTTTCCCAATTTCTTTCCAAACATTTCTGTTTTATTTTTGTGTGAATATAGCTATCTCTTTAGTATCTGGGATTCATTTGGCTTTGACTGTTACTTCTGTGAGGAATGTTTGAGAGTGTAAGAAAGTAGCAAAGAAGTTTAACAAGAGTTAGACGGACAAAATATACAGCCACAGCTTCCCACACAGTGTGCAATTGATATTAGACATGGGAACAAATTATTTCAAGCTACTTTTAAGGGAAATTGTGACTGCAGATAGCAGTCATAAACTCCAATGTATGTCCCCATAGACTTATAACACTGTAGTGAGCTGCATATTAATGGCATTCTTTCTACAGTTAAAATAAAATGGAATTATTTTATTAAACTAACACAAGCAAGGATATACATACAGCTTAGCAACATTAGACTCTTGATAAATTTGAGCTACCCACAGGCTCTTATTAGAAATTTCAAAATCCTTGATTTTATTTTAACTTCCTAGGTACCTCCCCCCCCCATAAATATGTATTGGTTTTACTAAAGTATACTAATCGAACCACAGAATAATTTGGGAGCTTCTAATGATACTGAGCTTTTAAAATTATTATTTTATTTAAAGACAACATCTCTTCTGTCTCACAGCTTAAGGATTTACACCAGAAGTTTCTTAGACTACAGTACCCACCTACTGAACTGGAAAAAGAAAAAAACCAGATCAGCAGGGCCAGGCTAGCCCCCAGGAATAGTTACAACATGCACCTGATGATGTGGCCTATAGCCCACAAAAGCTAATGCCATATTAAATCTTGTTGGCCTTTAAGATACTACAAAATTATTTTGTTGTTGTTACAAAAGATCAATACTACTATCCCTCTGGAAGTTACCTTCAGTGAAAACATCTTCACATGTGCAAATGCAGGTTGAAAGTGTTTCAGTTTGACCCTGGGGTGGGATAGAGAACTAGTATAGACAGTGTCTGTAGTTGACTAGATTGAAATGAATTTCTTCCAATTCGGTTTGAAAATGTAGGAAGTAGCATTGGCAATTATATTTGAACTGTTAAGACATTTATCAAGAATGACAGAAAGAGGAACAAAAGACATTCAGCTGTGGTCTCTCACTATGAGCAAAGCACCCAACAGGTTACAGTGATTCTAGGTATTGCCATGGGGGATAATTCTGCATTATCTTTCTAAGCTTCCAGCAATAGGACTGGCTTGTGTGACAGTCCTTTTTCAGCATGTGTGCTTTTGTCATTGTCAACTCCACAGTCCTTTAGGCTGATAAAGCTTCAATGCCTTTGAAATATCCAGGTTTAACTGGCTTATAGGATAAACAAACAGCTTGATACCAGTGATCAAACTGAGATTGGACTATTTTTAGCAGCATCTTTGTCTAGTCTCCCAGGTGTAATATAGAATGTTCCTGGTCCTAATGCAAAAGGGATTTGAAGGAGGCAGAGTTGGTGTTTCAAGTTTTTCCATGAGTCTTTTAAATGAACTATAATTTCTGAAAGTTGCTTACTGACACCACAGCAACCAATTTTCTCAGAGGCTGTGCCTAGGAATGATTTATGTGGCCCTAGTAGTACCCCCAACTTGCTTAGGAGCAGTGCCATTGTAAATCTCTTTGCCACGTTATCATGGGACAAGAAGAATTGTGATAAAGGGCTTTAAATAGAGTAGAACCCTTTATTCAGTTTGAAATTGTATTTAGATTACTAATACTGTAAGTTAGATGCAATCTGTAACTTAAATGCTGTATATGATACTGTATGGAATGTTAATGAGTCCTGTGGAGATGTCATGGAGGTGATGGTCAGATCCTGAGGAGAAATGGGAAGAGTTTAGGGAATTGGAGCTGGATGACACTGTGGAGGGCCTAGTGGGATTGGGGAGGTGAAATTGGGATTTCCAAAAAGTGTCTGAGCCCAGAGGGGAGGCCAATAAGCCAGGGAATGAGAACTTGATCCAGGGGAGGGGCCATATGGGTTGGTAGAAGAATGTTCTGCTCCTTTGATATTGGACACCCCTAGTTAGATATCTCCTGCTGTAGAGTCACCCCTGGCACTGCTTCTGTTAGTGAAGTGTAAATCAGATGCTGAGTTAGGGCCAAAACTGCCTCCATTTGCCAGCTCCAGCAGGAACATACCTCACAGACGTAACCTGCTTGAAGGAATGTGCAGGGGCATGGGTGTAGCCAGGATTTTTGTTAGGGAGGGCAGAACCTGAGTTAGCTATGTATTTTTATTGATTTGGGGGGCAGCTGGCCTTCCCCGCCCCCTGGCTATGTCCATGTCATTTGTTGGATCAATATATTTATTTGTACTTGGCCAGTTGTCTATACCTCTTAGGTACCTGCTGCACCTTGTAACTTGTGCCTTGCCTATGTGTTGACCTGATTTGTTCACTAAAGCCTTTATCAGAATTTCAGCTGCTGGCAGTGAAGACATGACAGTTTATATGATTTCTTTTCTATTTTATAATTCATTAATGTATATGTTATTCGGTTTAAGTCACTTGGAGACCTGTTTGATGACAAATGAAAAATAAATAAGCAAACAAGCACAGAAAGATTTTTGGTGTGAACTGGAGAACTAAAGGATATAGAAACCTTTGTTTTAACAGTTCTTAGAAATCAAATTTTAATTAATGTGTTTTGTGCTGCACTCCTAATGATTTGTTCTAGGGAGTACGTCCCACAGAACTCATGTGGGTATATGAACTTAATATTGTGTGTAAGAAGGGCAATGCCCATGCCAAAAATCAACCAAAATTCCCATGTAAAATCCTTTTTCATCATGCTTACCATGAATGGGTAGTCAGCAATTAACACAGAGTACAAGTGTACTTTAACAAGACTAAAGTACAGAAGATAGCAGTCTACTCTGGGCTATCCAGTAGTAATTTATATATGTAGGAAAGCAAACGAGGCAAGTGAGAACTACATTAGAGACTGTCTCCCTGTTCTCCCATCTCTCCCAGGCCACCTGACATATTGCTCTGTGATAAGGTTCCTGATGAGGTATCTTTGAATGTGATTGTATTAATGTGTTTTGAACTTACTTGTAAGCCACATTAGACAGATCTGTTTCCTTTAAAGTTGGAATGAAAATAGTAAACAAATGAATAGCCTATAGTTCTGGAACGCACTCCTGTTTGTAGCCTTACCAAAATTCAAACCGCAATATTTCCTTGAAATAGTATAATGGACTTTTTGCACATTACAATAAACCATGATTTATGGCTTACCATTAATGAACAGTATTACTGTGACAGAACTTTAATTAAAACCTAAACCCAGATACACTGCTATCACTAGTGAGGGGGAAAGGGGAAATGGATATAAGGGAAATGGATATAAGGGTGGGGGTGGTAGCCATTTTGTTGCTCACAGTTCATTGTTTTGTTTAAGAACCTCAGAAAGGCTTCCTTTCTTGAGTGGTATAGCAAAGGAAGACACAGTCTTTACAGAAAGATAACATTTAAGGCAGTGGTTTTCAACCAGTGTGCCGTGGCACCCTAGGGTGCCTTGAATCATGGCCAGGGGTACCACGGGCAATACTGGCCTCCTCTTCTATCCTTCCCTCCCTCCTCTGATACCCTCTCACGTCTCTGCCTCCCAGAGACTTGTACAGCTGTTTGTTACAGCAGCCCTTGCAACAAGCTCTCCAGGTGAATGGTGCCTCAGGGGCTGTCCAGGGGGTGCTACTCAGGCCCCTGTGGGCAGTGGGAGGAGGCACCTCTCTTTGTGGTGTGTGAAGGGGAGGTCAGAGACGAGGGGCCCAGAGGACTCCCAAGGAGAGGGGAGAAGAGAGGAGGCTGAGGGAACACTCCACAAGGAACGGTCTTTGAAAAATGGTGAGAGGCTGCCAGTTCTGCAGGCAAGGAGTGACATAACTGGGCTCCTGAGCCCCACAGGGGTGCCGCACAAAGAATGTAGTTGGTCAAGGGAGCCCTGGACCCCAAAATATTGAAAACCTTTGATTGCTTAAACAGTATAAGCAGTATTCTTTAAACAGTATAGGCATGTGATGGGTGGGGAAGGGACAGAATGTGCTTCTTGTCACAAGTGATTTCATACCCCATACATGTCTGTGTCCCTTGTGCACATCTGCTCTATGTAGAACATAAAATAAAAATAGAATTAAAAATGGTATCTGAGATGGAATCCTATTTTTCCAACTATCAATATTGCTGGGAAAATGTGGTTTATCTCAGCAACACAAATGCTTCCTTTGGGGAAGAAGTTGAGTTCCCTAGCAACAAAAATGTACTGTATTCATATATTGTGCAAAACATGCCAGACATCTGGAAAAACACCCTTTAAGAGTCTGATTGATAACTTGACTTCTGCTATTAATTGAAGTAGGAAAAGTTAAAGCTATCATAACTAAAAAATTATCCAGTTGTCAAATGATGATTGAAGATATAAATTTAGTCATTTAGGTCTGACTGTGAGACAAGCTGTGGTTTACAACTATATTAAGTCAGAGAAGCAACATCATCATCATAATGGAACAAGAATGCTGTTTGACAACATATATTTTTAGTATTTTTTAAAATAATGTTTACAAGATTATATCCTGGTGTGTATAGTTGTACTAAAAGTATTTACTAAAATGGATGTTTCTTGATTCTTCTGAAGTAGTAAGAAACAGGTAGGGCAGTGCAGTGAGTCTGCTGCATTGGTGGCCAGCTTTCACGAGCACATCATCAGAGAATGTATGTATATTTGTTTGTGTAGTCAAAGCCACTACAAAACAAACATCAGGATATGTACTTGTGATTTTATGGCCTCCCTGCAGAGATGGGGATGGGGTGTGTGTGGAATGACCATGCAAGACAGAGAATGTAGCAACTCAAACATACATTCCCCCACTGTCTAAGGCAACAAAACTGACCCCATTAATCATAGTGGCTGTGACAATATTTACTCTTTTCTCAGTAAGAAGTTGCAGTGGAACTTGGAGCAGAGCAAGCATACAGGACAATGTGGCCAGCCTCTGATCCAGTAAGGCAAAAGAACTCATGAGTGTTTGGCTAGCAATAGCAATGGTTGGATTGGAATGTCTGGCATTCACTAGTGGAGGGCTTAACTGCAAGAGGGGGTTTATGACTGAAAACATTCCCCTTTTCTACACAGCTCACCCTTAAACATGCATCTCCTGTGTGGGACCTGTATATTGTGCATTGACATTACCTCAACAGTTGGTGTAGTGGAGTAAAAGTTCCTGGTGTGTGTGTGGAATCCTAAGGCACAGTATCTGTAAGAATTCTGTGAAGACAAGGGTTGGCAATCCCCCATTCCCCAACTTACCAGGAGTGGCCTTTGAAGATTGATGTGGTGGTGTCTTGGGCCTCCTGTACAGTGGGAAAGCACTTTGAGGCTGCAGGGGAAGACAATACTGTAAGATCCTGGGAGCCAGCTAGCATCCACACTGGACTCCCAGCAGACAGGACTTCAGGGCAGACTCCCTTTGCCTAGTCCACCTTCATTGGGACGTCCCCATATGTCCTCTATTCCTTGCCTTCCTGTCTTGGTTTTTTCATGAACAGGATTTTTGTGGTTATCAGCATAGCAGTGGACAGCTGTCAGTCACTGGTTTCAGGCCAGGAAGCAATTTGACCCACAGGTAGATTTGCTTTGCTCCTGTGGGTTTCCCCTACCCCATAGCTATTGTCACAACTTTGTAATGGCAGTAGGGAAGGACAGGGAAGGGGCACTCCACCCCATGTCATCAGGAGATCTCCTTAAGAGGTGTTAGAAGGTGGCGCTTCCTGTCCAGAAACCCAGCTTGTGGGTTGATGGACCATAGTACTCCCCTACCAGTGGCTGACTGGGGTCCAGTGGAAGAGGCTCCCACTGTGGGGGGCCCAAACATCAGTTGGCCCTGTCTATTGACTGACAGATTATCAACCAGCAAGTTGGCTGGATCTTCAGTGCCTATGCCAAACCTATTCTTCTGTCATCACTAAAGTTGTGGCCTAATTTTTATCTAGCATCTAACTCCTTGTCATTGTTTTTGTCTGTTTCCCCTCCCACGGCTTTGCTGTGCCTGGATCTGCAACCTACTCTTCATATATGTGTTCTGAAGCCAGCTTATTGGTGCAAAGTATCCTTTCTCCATCTTTCCCACCACCAAGGAGCCCCCTTGTTGCTTTCTAAGTGTAAACAACATAAAGCCAAAGAAGGATGTCAACATCCTGTATCTTATTTGTGTTATGGGTTTCCTGTGCACAGTTGATTTGAATCTTAGGCTCTTTCACTATGGGGTGGATTGAGTGGAAGGGTGTTCTCTGTGTTTTGGCTCTCAGGTAGGTGTTTTAATTTCATCCCACTTCTTCTTCTTGGTAGTCTCTGTGCCTAAGGATAGGGACAAAGCCTCATTCCACTTCCATGCTTTCCCTGATGCTGACTGTTTTTAATTCTTCTGCTAGTGGAGGTGCACTCATGGCGAGGATATATCAGGATATCATTCCATCAGAAAACCACTGGGGATGTTCCAACATAGACTGCCCAATTGGTGACCTACCTATCTTCATGATGTATTGTGACTTCCTAAAGGGTTCTATCCAGTGTTGCTGGAGCATAAAATTAAAGAGTTCAGGGAACTGTCCAGGTCATTGCTGATATGTATTGGGGACAATCAAGGGGTTCTGCTGAAAGTATCAAGCACATCTGTCATATGTTTTAAGTTTATTGTACTAATCAAGGCTTGCTTCAATTCTATCAGAAAGCTTAGATTTTTAGAACACTCAATTTTCTTAGACTTTGTTCACCATGACAGAAGTGAGAAGTTAAGCAAAAGTTGATTATGTTTCCCATTATAGGTCTGAACAATTTCTAGAGCCAGGAAGATGTAGAAAGAGTTTATTTTTGCCCATCTAGCTGATGTAATTAAGAAGGGACAGCTTTGTTTATAGTTAAAAAGCACTTAACAAATGAGACCTGTCTCAGCTGTCTTAATTGTCTGGTGCTTGTAACTCATATTAGCAACATTAAAATGCTTCAACTCTGCATTTGGCTCTTAATCTGTCTACTTGCTGCAATGCCTCCTGTATTGCAGAACTATTTTCTTCCTTGGGATTGTTCTTGCTTTCTTGTTCTTGCCCTTTCTGCATCTTTTGTGGCAGAGGCATAAATGCAGACTTGACAGGAGGGGAATTGGTGGAAGAGTACTTGGAGAGTTAGGCTGCAGTTGGCATGCTAGTCTGTGACAGCGGAAAGAAAGAGAGAGTATTCAAATGTCAGGCAGACTATGTGTGACAAGGACATGAAGATAAGAGGAAAGGAGACAGTCTGGCTGAGACTGCAGTTGAGAGAGAATTACCAAAGAGGTTGTGTTGGTCTTAGAAATGTCCGTCTGTTTCCCAGATCAAAGAAGGACTGACAGTCCATGTAATGTTTGCTGGTGTGAATGACAAAGACAAATATCAAGAATAGTGGGCCAATTTATAACTCCCTAGGGGAGTAAGGGGGCACTCTGGTTTGAGCTGTACTTTGAATCACTGTGATATTTCACAGCAAGCTGAGAACAGACTAAAAGAAGGATTTATTTTACTTTCAGAACATGCTCATAGGTTTTCCTTCCATTAGATAGTTGTCTGTGAACAGCATGCTTGAATTATGCTGTGTGTTACCTCTGTTGGGTTTGAGCCTTAAAAACACAGTTTCACTGACCTTTGCTAACATTCTGCAACAGTTTGGAACAGACTTGTGTTTAATGCAGAGGGAATTTTGTTTGTTTGGTTTTTGAGCAGGGGAGTCATATGTATGTTGTAGCATAGTGAGGTATTCATATTAATCAATCAAGTACTACAGCCAATAGACCAAAAAGAAATAAGTGTACTAAGAATCTTGGAGCAAAACAAATGTTAATGTACAAGATAACAACCATCATTTAAAACGACAATAATCTTGATTTAGCTCCTGATAACGGGATTTCCAGTTTCAGGTGGCAAGCTGATCTCTTGCTGTCATCGCTACTGATAGAAATTTAGCCACTGCAGTGATTCCTTTGAGTTTTTAACTTGCTTTAGATATTTAACTTAAAATTGAACTGACCTTCCTGGTAGTTTGTCAGCAAAGGGCCAGTCATATGCTGCCAGATTCCCACATGGAGATTACAAAATAGAAGGGGATGTTATGGATTCTACCTCTTGATTATTACAGGGACATAACCTTAAGGAAAGCGGCCTGGGCAGCATACTTGCATCAAAGCTGAGGTATTCATATGAAACACAAGATGTAAAACAACAATTGACATACTTGTGTTGAGGTGGCATGACCTTACTATTTGAGGCCACATTTATGAAAAGGTAAAGCAATTTAAAGTGATACCCTCCTTTTAGTAGCTCAAGATCAGGTCAGACATCTGTGTGTCAGAAATGCAACTTAGTGGAAATAACTTCTTTGTCTTTTTTTGAGGGGAATTATGAGTGTTACATCCTCAAAATGTCACTTACATGAGTGCATATGAAGCCTACTCCACCTCTTAAGGGTATCTTTTAGATGATGATGATGAAGAAGAGTTTGGATTTGATATCCTGCCTTTCACTCCCTTTCAGGAGTCTCAAAGTGGCTAACATCTCCTTTCCCTTCCTCCCCCACAACAAACACTCTGTGAGGTGAGTGGGGCTGAGAGACTTCAAAGAAGTGTGACTGGCCCAAGGTCACCCAGCAGCTGCATGTGGAGGTGCGGAGACGCGAACCTGGTTCCCCAGATTACGAGACTACCGCTCTTAACCACTACACCACACTGGCTCTCAATGACTATTCTTGAACTTCTGATTTCACCCTTTTGGGATTTGGGAAACAGCCTGCAGTTTAGAGGGTGCCCCTGTTTTCCTCCTGGCAGTTGGTATTGTGGTCACAGCTCATTGTGTTCTGTGTACCAGAAATTAGTTTCTAGACAGTATGTGCAGAAGAAAACTGAGGGGGAATATGCTCCTGATCTTACATGGCTAGAGAATGTACTTCATGGACTGGGCAAAATGTTCATGTATTCTTTGGTTTTTGACCAGAGTGGTCAGCACCAATAATAAGAACAATTCATCCTGTATTCTTGTGAGGCAATTTTCTAGTGCCTTATAGTACCTTAAATCAATTATTGTGTTATTCTTACAACAACCTGAGCAAGGGCAGTGGGTAAGATCTGTATTAATTTACCCATTTTTCAGATGGGAGCTTAAGGCTGAGAGACAAAAAGTGGCTTAATCTAAAGCTATCTACTAAATCAGTGGTTTCCAAACTTTTTTCAAAGAGGGCCAGATTTGATGAAGTGAAGGGCCATGAGGGCCGACCAAAGGGCCAACCAAAGTTGTTGACCTTTCTTTAGGATTTTACCCCAAAGTTGTTGAGCTTCTTTTAGTAAACTGCCACAGCGGCAGGATTAAACCAACTGGCAGGCCAGATTAAAAGGTAAAGGTACCCCTGCCCGTACGGGCCAGTCTTGACAGACTCTGGGGTTGTGCGCCCATCTCACTCAAGAGGCCAGGGGCCAGCGCTGTCCAGAGACACTTCCGGGTCACGTGGCCAGCGTGACATCGCTGCTCTGGCGAGCCAGAGCCGCACACGGAAACGCCGTTTACCTTCCCGCTGGTAAGCGGTCCCTATTTATCTACTTGCACCCGGAGGTGCTTTCGAACTGCTAGGTTGGCAGGCGCTGGGACCGAGCAGCGGGAGCGCACCCCGCCGCAGGGATTCGAACCGCCGACCTTTCGATCGGCAAGTCCTAGGCGCTGAGGCTTTAACCCACAGCGCCACCTGCGTCCCAGGCAGGCCGGATTAGGCCCCCGAAATAGACTTTGGACATGCCTGTACTAAGTTAATGGAAAGATAGGATTTAAACAAGGAACTTCTAGGTTTGTAGCTTCGAATCTTAGCTATTGTAGTACTTTGGCTCTGTGCCAGCCCCCAGCCCCTAGGTCTACTCAAATGCTTCTCTTCATCTGCATACCTTTCTGGGGGGAAATGGATCTGCTCAGTTATCCCAGTTGTAAAAACACCCAGACTTTTCTGTAAATTGTTGTATGTGGGGATGGAGCTGCCTTTGCAAAGTGTTTGGCAGCTTAACTGGTACAGAATTTGACCACCAGGTTGTCAACTGACATGGATACCATAAACACATTACTCCAGTACTGAAGGTTTTAAGGTAGCTTCTGGTTTCTGAGCACAGTTCAGAGCATTTTTTAAAAACCACCACCACCACCTAGAAGCTTCTAGGGACTGGATATCTAAAGAACCACCTTCTATCACTTGAAACTGGCTGTTGGTGCAGATAATCTTTGTTGACCCATCTTTGTCAGAGATTAGACCAGAAATTAGAGGGCCTTTTTTCATGTCATGTCCAACTATGAAACATTCTCCTGAGGCATGTTCCATCAGGCACTTGACAACTTCCGTCTCCCTTGGGTACCTTTAATGCAATTTAAGGAGTTTTAATTTGAAGTTTATTTAATTTATTTTTATGGTTTTATTTTGAGTTGTTATTTTAGGGCTTGTGTGAAATAGATGCAATAAATGCATTGATTCCAGTGCTTCATTTCAATTCCAGTGGTCAGGATACATTTAGTAATAGTGCCAGTATTCCATAGAGGAGGAATAAAATGAATGTTGATTTTCCGATTTTTAAAAAATTATGCTAAAAGGGTAAAACGGCACCGCAGTTACACTTAAATTGCCTGCAGTTATTGAGGGGTAAAATGCTGCAACTTGAGAACAATTTGTGCTTGGTGGAGACTAATATGAGGCAGTGCTGAAATGCATATAGAGAATGTATATTGTCCTGGTGAAAATAGAGGGGCTTACTGAAGTTGAAAGTGGTATTTTACCCCAGATTTTATTTGTGCTGATAATTTCGAAGGCTTTTTGTTAGTGAAAAGTTTGCAAATTAAAATTAGATTAAAAAATTCATATGAGCAAATAGTTATATAGAATAATAGCCTCTTGATCCAAAATAGAAAGGGTATTAAGAATTTTATTTTTGGCAAACCTGTAATGTTTAGTGCTTCAGCTGCTCCTTTGTTTTCCAGCAAGTCTTAGTAACATTTGCCTAGTTCAACATTGATAATGTCAGTGAAAAAGGCAGGTGGCCTTTTTAGGTCCCCCAGAAAGAAAACAAGCAAACACCATGCTGACAAATTAGAAACAAAATAGCTCTTAAAGTAACCTAAAAAAAAAGTGTATAAATCGAATTCTAGCTTCTTGATTTCTACCTTCTTATAGTATTACCACATTCTTCTGTTAAATAAGTTCCAAAGGAAATATTGCTAGCTTTGTGACAGATATGTTCATTTGTAAATGTACAGTGAACTTGGGGCTCCTTTGATTTAATGTTTTTATTTATATAAATGTTTAGATAAGGTCTTTCAGCCCTAAAAAGGGGCCTAAAGGCAGTTCACAACAATTAAAACATCATTACAATTAAAACAAACAGCAGGCAGTATTGAAATATACTAGAAGCTTGGCAGAATAAAAATGTATTGGTCTGCCTGCCTAAAGGGACAATCTACCGTATTGACTCGAATATAAGCTGCACCTGAATATAAGCTGCACCTTTAAAATTCAAGGGGGGAAAAGAAAAAAGACAATACTTGAATATAAGCCTCTCCTTTAAAATTCTGCAGGCACTCACACCCATTACGTTTTACCGTATGGTTGTTTCAACAGAGATATCGTAAAAGCCAATTTTTGGAAGGTTGCGAATTTAAGCCGCACTTAAACTTTTCACAGTCAGAATTTGAAAAAGAAGAAGTGAGGCTTATATTCAGGTCAATACGGTAATTTCCGTTGGAGGGAGTAGCATAATTGGGGCACCACAGTGAAAAAGTCCCTGCCCTGCATCCCCACAATATGCCCCTTCCTTGATGGGGAAACATAAAGTAGGTTCTCTGTACAGTGGTACCTCGGGTTACAGACACTTCAGGTTACATGATTTCGGGTTGCGCACCACGCCAAACCTGGAAGTTCCGGAACGGGTTACTTTCAGGTTTCGGCGCTCGCACATGCGCAGATATACCAAGTTGTGACCCATGCGTGCGCAGACGTGGCGCTGCAGGTTGTGAACGCTGTGGGTTGCGAACATGCCTCCCGCATGGATCATGTTCGCAACCCGAGGTTCCACTGTACATGAACACTGTTGATGGGTAAGTTCATATTGACTATATTTACCATACATATGTACTGTTTCCTATTAGCAGTATGGTTAGAGATTGCATTTTTAGTGAGAAGCGATTCCCTGTTAACTATGGAAAATTGGTAGGATAGGGTTTGGAAGGTTGTACTTGTAGATAAACGAACACAACATTGTAGTGTAGTCAGATGCAATATTACCAGAGATAAATTTTTAAAACTGGTCTCTCTTCAATTCTTTCATTAATTCTGTACCAGAAGAACCTATACTACCTTTTCACCTTTTTTTGGAGAGGTGTGTTATCCAGAAATTTACCTCACTATTCTGGATTTTCTTTATTTAGATATCATATCACTTACTCTCTCCAAGGTTTAAAGAAGGTTGTTAAAAAATTACACATAAGAACATGAGTTGCTGGTTCTACCTCTCCAGATTCACAAGGACACTTTTTTTGAAACCTCTCCTCCAGAACTGCTGATGGAAGGACATGTAAATGCTCCAGAGTAAAGGCTCTGTGATGTTTTTGATCAGAGAGCACGTAAAGATAGTTTGCTGATTTTTAGGGCTGAAGTGCTCTGTCAGTTAGCATGTTATTTGGGATTAAGCCTAGACCATTACTAGACCTTTCTAAGTGGTCCTGAACTTCTGAACATTATTTCCATGGCATGAGCAGATTCTGTGATGCATTATTCTTCTGTGACTTTGTGCCATGTATAAAGGTAGTTACAAAATATTTTGGTAAACAGATAATACATTTTGAATCAGCATCCATTAGTGATGCTGGTCTATTGAGCAGGCCAAGCCATTTTTATTTTTTATTTTTGAAAGCTTTACCTTTATAGAATAATATTGTTAATTTTGTTCTTCAACTCTAAGCTTCTGGTCGCAGTATCAGCAGTGCACTGCAAGAGGTCTCTCTAGCACCGTGCTTACTGTGGATGAGAGGCTAAGCAATAAATAGTACTTCTGCCTATCTTTTGCTCTCTTTCCTCCCCCCTCCATCTTTGAAATTGAGGATCTGTTTTTATGCCTACTTTCTGTCACTAGAGTGACTCCAAGCTACATGCTGATTTCAAATACTCTTATCTGGGCACTACAGTATTTCTTTTTTGAATAATAGTTGCTGCTAGTTTGGCTTGGCTGTAACAAGCAGATGGTTGAAGCCCTTGGCATGTTTGATTTTCAGCTATAAAGTGTCAAATTTTGATTATGCTAGTCTCTTCTTTTCCCTATCCTATAGTTTCAGTTAGTGACATTCTTTACGTGATGCAGTAATTTGCTTTCTTGTATCATGTTAGATAATTGTATAGTATATGGACTCTGGCTAAATAAATCTAGCACCCTGAGTCACAGACAGATTTGAAAACATGCCATTTTTTAGAATGTTGGTACATTTATACCAGTAAGACACTGAAGTTGCAGTTTTTGGAGTGGACATGTTTCTTAACTGCTTAAAATTCTAAAATGTGGACATATTAAAAGATTAATTAATTGAATTTAAGTTCCATATACCCAGTTTCGGGAAGGCATATTTGTTACCTCTTAATGGTTTCAGAGAAACAGGTGATACCTAGCCAGAAATTTTGATAGTGTGGTAGTGGGTTTTGTGCTATATTCTGTTTAGTAAGAAGATGGGCTCAGATGTTTCTGATAAACAACTGTTTATTTAGCTTGATGCATTTAGGAGAAATCTCTTTCATCAGATGCTATATACAAAACTAAATTAAAATAGTGACAATACTTGAGACAACATCATAATCAGTGCTGAAAAACACACAGTACTTAAAATGATGTAGTTTAGGGCCACTGAAAAGATTAATGGCCAGGAAAGAGTACTAAGTAAGAGAGAATTATTCTAGAGTGTATATTTGTAAAGTTTGGCACCCAGGGGACTGAATGAAGATTATTCCTTGCATAAATAAATGGAATATGGTAGAGGATATCAGACATACCAGTAAGGATACATGTATAATTTGAGGGGGGAACTAATGTTGATATGTGATTACAACTTCCACACTATGAGTTGCAACCTGTAGTAGTAGCAGGATTAGTTTATGAAAAATGTTCTGTAACAGTACACAGATACAGTTTACTTCTCTAAATCTTCTCCGAAGATCATTAAGCGGTATCAGCCTTGTACTCCCAATGACAGTATCACATTGTCTTTGCCCTCATTCTCCAGGGTGAAAGATAGTTGGTTGCAATCTAACGTTTATTTAACCAGTTGTATGTTTAATTCTTCCCCTGAAAACATTCACTTAATTTAATGTAAGTTATATTCCTTCCATGTTATGTCTCCTACTATATTTTTATTTCTACATTCATTGTTATAAAATATAGCAGTAAGTATAAGTCCCCCCACATAAGTCACCAGGAAACCACAATATGCAGCAGCATGGGGGGCAGTGGAACGTTTTCCCAACTGTCCAAGCACTCCTTTGGCATGCTTGGGCCAACTCTGGCAGGGTGGGCCTTCCATCACAAGGGAGCTAATCAGAGCTGGTTCTTTGGATCCTCTGGGCAGGTCCTAGAGGGCAGACTTTTGTGAAGACTGCTCAGGTCCACTCTGAATGTAAAGGAGGCCATGTGCCTGCTTCCCTCACCTTGTTCTTTGAGGCTTCCCCACCTACCCACTTCTTTCTGTATGTAGTTTAAGATAGTGGAATCTCCTTTTACAGGCAAGTTCCATTAGCAGTGTTGCTGTTGGTTGCTCTTTCAGCACTAGGCAGACCTTTCTACCTTCACGTCGATTGACTATGGTTCTCCGGGGTTTTGGCTACCTGATTGCAAAGGTACTATTGCTGCTTCTTTTGTTGTGTCACCTCACAAATTTGTAATGGTAGGAGAGGCATTGAGCTGGATCCTTAGAAGGAATATTGTATTCTTATGATGGGGAAAAGGGCATTCAGCCCCATCCCAATGGAAGATCCCCTTAAGTGATCTTGGAGGGCACTGCTCTCCTGTAGCCTCTCCATTCAGAAGCCCAGCTTGGGGGCTTATGGGCTCTAGTTCCCCCTACAAGGTTGCCTGCAAGAGTTCACCCAAAATGGTATATTGACCAGCACTTGGGCTGCTTAGCCATCAGATCTAATCAGTAGTCTATGTCAAAACCATTCTCTGTAATCAATAATTAATGCCATGCCCTTATTTTACCCCAGATATATCTCATGGCTGTTCTGTTTCTCTCCCTGATTCACTGCATATCTGCCCACAAATTGTGATAATCCTGGCTCAATTTGCTTTTAGACATCTTCCACTTTGGGTGGATGTTTCTACTAATCACGTTTTCATTTATTACCCTGAGATATTCTCTTTTTACAATAACAAAGAGTATATTTTATTGCTACAGACAGGCCATATTTTTCAATGCTTGTTACTGCAAATTTTACAAACCATTCTTTCAGTTCACTTAATCTATTGGCTTTACATTAGGAAATGCTAGACCCTTCTTCTCCCTTTGCTGAAAAAGAGTTTTTACTGTAGCTGTTTGTTTCCTAGCTTCTCATAGAAAGATTTAAGAAGATTTTGTCATATTTTGTGTAAGGTTTTGGTGATCTTTAATGGAATATTTAACAATAAAAATAAAACTGATGACATTATGTTTATTTTGATAACTCAACTTCTTGCCATCCAGTGGAGCTTTAAATTATTCTGATTTACCACAATCATTTATTTCTTGCATTAGTTTGTCATGGTTGAAAGCAATCATATTATCCAAATCATAAATTATCCAGCATCCCAGATATCTGATAGGTCTTTCTTTCCATGGAATTGAATTTTTTTTTTTTTAGCTAACTCATTTTTCACTTCTCCCTTTGTATTACAACCAAACCATTCAGATTTAATTAGGTTTATCTTAAGGCCTAAGACCTTAAAAAAGCTCCAGTGGGTGAGTAGAGAGTTTGGGCTTTTAATAATTTGAGACTGTGTAATTATATGGGCAAAGTATTACAGATTAGCAGAAGAGAACCTTCTAAAATATATCTAAAAGAAGGAACAGACTGTCATTTTTGAAGCTGTGAAAAAAATAATGATTTTTAAATGTGTTATAATATTGTTGCTGCAGTACAAGTGATTGACAAGAACAAGAGGTTTTCATTCTGTAAAAAGAATGAATAAGTGATTTGCTGTCCTTAGGTGGCAGCCGCATTCCCACAAAGGACTCAGGAATTTTCTATAAGTGTTGTGAATGAGAGAATCTGTTTTCTTCTAACAGGGGAGTTGCCTACAGATTGACAAACCCCCCAAAATGACACTTTTCCTTATTAATTGTTTATATTTGAGATCTGACCATTTCAAGTAATACCATATTCATTTGTAACACCGTACCCTTTTAAGTTTTCTAACCTGTTTTCCCCTGCAGATAGAATTTTGCACCTGGAATTACAGATGGATGTTAAAAACACTGTGTGGGTAGAACTCAGATGAGCCATATTCATAAACTGTTTTCTTTCAGCCAGATGCAAATATATTCTCAATGCAAATATTATTATTTTTTAGGTGGAGGGAGGGGAGCAGGCAGCAAAAAATAAAATAAAAATGTAATTCTTCATTCCTGCCACACTTGTAAGATACTTATATCAGCTAAGAAGTTAACTTTGCTTAAAGATATGGATGAAATTTAGATTGAAAGTGCCTAATATGCAAACTTATTTTTAGTTTTGTTTAGCAGTTTCCATAATACTACGTCTCTAGTTTTGCGACTGCATAGATTTGATGCTTTTTTAAAAAAAAAATTGGCTCATCTCATTTAATGCCCCTTCTGTGTACAGCCCCTTGGAAAAAGATTCTTGTTGTTAGAAAGTGGTGCAGTGTCAATGGAATGTTAATTGGAGGGAAGTGAATAGCAAAGTCCACCTCCTTATAACCTTCTGCCACAACCCCCTCCTTAATTAGCAGATTGAATTTATTTAGCCTTTGAATGGTTCCCCATCCCCAATGGAGACTAGCATTGTCATTGTGGCCTTCATTGGGAATAGCAGCAGCTTGTTTAGGAATTGGTACAAAGCATTTTTTTAAAAATATATATATATATTTTAAACTTGACTCATTGAAGGAGCTCAGAGCAAACAGGAAAAAATAAGACATCTTTATCACCAACTCCAGTTTCTTGTGCTGAGAAAGGATCCGTTGTGCCAGCCCCTCCTCCAACCTGGGGGAATTGTGGTTGTTGTATCATCCATCCCTCTTGTTTATGGCTGCTGTTGCCAAATGCCAGGTTGGCTTGGAGTAAGATCCCCACCCCCACCCAGTCCATGATCTGATTGTGGATGAGGTGACAGATCTGGTCTGTTTCACTGGGACTTGGGTGGGTGAGCAGGGTGGAATTGGTCTCTCCCTGCTGTGCCCACCTAGATACTTGGCACAGCATCAGGGCTCTCTGTCCAGTTGGAGTGGAGGATCTAGTGTGTGTGTGTTCCTGGCTTGGGGCAGTTGGGACAGCAGTCTCCCTGCCTGAGCTGACAGAGCTGGTCCCGGAGGCAGTGTTGAGGACTCCCAGACTGCTGGTCTGGAGGACATTTCTATCAGTGGCATAATTGAGGAAGAGTTTTATATTGAGAAATGTACTGACTCTGAAAAATACTGAATAATTTAATGCATTGTGTTTTTCAGTCTCTACCTTCTTTCTGTTTGTAAACATTCCTTATACAGGAAACTGTCACCTGGGATTACCTCAGCTACAAAATAGTCAAAATACAGTGATTTGAATGTGTTATAAACATGCAACACCAGATCGGACCAGAGAGCACAGAACCTTTCCATAGCATTTTCCCATAGGTTTTTGTTGTTGTTGTTATAACGATGTAATTTCTGACTTATTTAAAGGGACATTCCCCCCCACCCCGTGTGTAGATCCACCCCCATCCACTATTGGATGCATTTGGGACATCTATCTATATCTAACTATGTTTCTATCCCAAATGCATCCAAGAGGTTTTTGTTTTTTTTAAATGCAACTGATAAGAGTTAAAAAGAAGAGGGTTCATCCCATTCATTTCTTGTTCATTCTGAGGTAAGTGACATTTGGGAAGCAAATTTCTAGTATGGTACAGATGTCATATAGGTTCTGCAGACACCAGCCTGGAGCCATGTCTTGTCAGTGTTATAAACATGAGTGGTTTGTGCATACCGGTGGCCCTGCCAGGATGAGACAGAATGGGAATCTGATGAACTTTCCCCTTAACAAGTAGAATGTTTAGATTTTGAAACCTTATGTGGGGCTGTTTCTTCAGAGGCGTTAGTGCGTCCTTGGATTGGCTGCAGGAAAGTTTGGCAGGAATTGCAGACTTCCGTCTCCCAGGCTGCCGAGAGACTAGTTATCCAGGCCGTGTTCCTCTGAAGATGATATGTTCTCAGTTAAGCAAAAGCATTCTCAGCATGCGGCATGACACCAGAGAGGGGGGAGAGTTAGGGAGCTGGTGTCAGATTCAGAACCTACTCAGGCCAGTTCATGAGGCTCAGAGCCAATGTTCCCCCCTCTCTCTTCCTGTTGCTTTGAAATGTTTCGTGTGTTTACAAATTCTATACTTTAAAGTAATTTTTAGGGTTTAGAATACAATAAAAGAAGAAACACTCTTTAAAAATCCAAGTTTGAAAAATTCTGTGTTTCTGTATTTGTGTCTTTATAATATTTTGTGTCCCACTTTGTGGTAAAAAGGACCTTAAGGTGTATTATGAACAGGTTTAACAGGTTTTTATTGTGTTATAGATGTAGCCGTATCAATTGATTTCATTAAAACATTCAGATTATTGGAGGATATATACTATATAGTGCTTGGTAGATTGAAGGCTGTTTATATCAGTTTGCTTAATTAATTGTGATGGAAAAGCATGAGAAACATTTGAATCCTACGGCCCAGATACAAGAGGCAGAACTACAAGTAATCTACCAGCTTTCCCACCTGCTTCCAACCAAAGAGACATTATTATTCTGCTGTTGGGATTCTTAAATATCTGTAGTCTGAGATCTTTCTGATTGTGTCCATGTTGTACAAAATGCTGAACAACCGAGTCTTCTATCCCATGGTTGCTTATGCTGCTTTTGTGTTCACACATGCGAGTCTTGTACCTGCTGGATTGTTCATATCGTTATATCAGTGAAGCTCTCCAGCTCTAGTCACGAACTGATCAGTTGTGATTCATATGCCCTTTAAAAATATGGATTAAGAATTATCCTGGTATTCATTTATAATTATTAGCTACCTGGGGTTTCTGAGGGCTTGCCTTAGATTAGGTGAATTATTGCTGCAAAAAGCAAGTATTTGACTCAGCCCAAAATGTTCCAGATATGCAATATAAGGCATACATTTCTGTCAAGTTCTAGTGATGCTGAGCCACATATGGGATTTTGATATTCAGTCCTGGTCAAATAGATTGTATTGCCAGGAACTGCTATTGATTTTGTATGAGTTGGTTTTTCTTTTTGCACTGGAGGGATTGAGAATCCAATGCTCCATAGGAAAGTGCTAATAAATAAAAGATTAGGACAAGAATTTATTTCTTCGGACCGAGTTAAGAAAAGAGGAGTGGTGATATATGCAAAGGAGAGCCTTTCACCAAGATTCTTATTTAAAGATGAGCAAGGAAGAATTCTGGCAATTGAGATACAAAATCAGGGAGAAAAGTTTTTGATATTAGGAATCTATGCACCAAATGAGGGGAAATCGGAATTTTATAAGAGGCTGCATGAGATAATGCTGGACTATCTGGACTATGATAACATCATTATGATGGGCGATATGAATGGGGTGGCGTCAACTAATATGGATAAGTCTCAAAGCCAAAAGGTGACAAAAGATGGCAGACTACCAAAAACCTTTTTCGAACTGACTAACAATATGGACTTGATTGACATCTGGAGGCCAAAGAACCCCCTGGGAAGAGAGGGAACATTCTTTTCTGAAGCCCAACTGACATGGACAAGAATCGATCAAATATGGATAACTAGAGGTCTGGCACCTAAGACGAGAAAGGTGGAAATCTGCGCAAAGACCTGCTCTGACCATAACGCTTTAAAGATGGACATGAGATTAATCCCAACCGGCTCCTTTAGATGGAAGATGAATGACAATCTGTTTAGAGATCAGGAGATTACCAAAAAGGCCCAGAAAGCTTTGAAGGACTACTTTGAGATAAATTTGAACACTACGGTGGAAAAAAGAATCATCTGGGACGCAAGTAAAGCGGTTATGAGAGGGTTTCTGATACAACAGAACGCTGTAAAGAAAAGAACACAAAACGAGAAAAAAGATAAGATTTTGGAGAAAATTAAAGAATGTGAGAAGAAGCTAAGATCGAAACCGAAGTCAAAAGAGATTTTGAAAGAAATTAAATTCTATCAAGCACAATACTCCAAATTGATAAATCAGGAGGTGGAGTGGAAAGTTAAGTTAATGAAACAAAGATCATTTGATTCGGCAAATAAATGTGGAAAACTGCTAGCATGGCAGTTGAAAAAGAGACAAAAATTAAACACGATCACCAACCTAGAGATTGAAGGAAGAAATGTTCAGAACCCTGTGGAGATAAGGAAGTGCTTCCAGAGATATTTTAAACAACTATACACTCAAGGGCTGCAAAATGAGGCTGAGATAGAACAATTTTTGATAAAAAATGGACTATCAAGATTGTCTCAAGAAAATAGACCAATCCTGAATTGTAAAATATCACAAGAGATTGAAGTTGCCATTCAGAATATGCAATTGGGCAAGTCTCCAGGACCAGATGGGCTTACCTCCAAATATTATAAGGTACTGAAAGACTACTTGATACATCCATTAATGGAGGTTTGCAACGAGATTCTGGAGGGGAAGAAAGCACCGGAAACGTGGAAAGAAGCTTTCATCACATTGATACCCAAATCAGAACTGGAAAAGACACAACTTAAGAACTACCGCCCCATTTCCCTTCTAAATGTGGATTACAAAATTTTTTGCAGACATTCTAGCAAACAGATTTAAAAAAGTCTTAAGTGAAGTGATTCATAAAGATCAGGCAGGCTTTCTCCCAGGAAGACATTTGTTTGCTAACACAAGGAATATTATTGATATTTTGGAACTTTTGCAAACAAATATCAATACAAGAGCAGTGTTAATATTTATAGATGCGGAGAAGGCCTTTGACAATATTTCTTGGAAATTTATGAAGAAAAATTTGGAAGGGATGGGAGTGGGACGGGGATTTGAAAATGGGATAGATGCAATCTATTCAGAACAAAAGGCTAAATTAATAGTTAACAATGTGGTGACAGAAGAATTTAAGATTGAAAAAGGAACACGACAAGGTTGCCCTATTTCCCCTCTGTTATTCATTTCGGTCCTGGAGGTGCTCCTGAACATGATTAGAGGGGACCGGTTGGTGGAAGGAATTCAGGTCGGAGCGAAGCAGTACAAACTTAAGGCTTTTGCAGATGACCTAGTTTTGACTTTACAGGAGCCAGAATCTAGTACGAAAAGGGCACTACAACTGATTCAAGACTTTGGTCGGGTGGCGGGTTTTAAATTAAACAAACAAAAAACTAAGGTATTGGAAAAAAACTTGACAGTTTCAGAGTCAGAAAGGTTTCAGAAAGAGACAGAGTTAAACGTGGTTAAAAAAGTAAAATACCTAGGGGTGAACATAACAGCAAAAAATTTGAATTTATTTAAGGACAATTATGAAAAGTGCTGGACAGAAATTAAGAGAGATTTAGAAAGTTGGTCAAGACTGAAACTTTCCTTGTTGGGTCGAATCGCTGCTATAAAAAATAACGTATTGCCAAGGATGCTGTTTCTATTTCAAACTTTACAGATTGTGGATAAAATGGAGTGTTTCGGGAGGTGGCAAAAAGACATTTCTAAATTTGTCTGGCAGGGCAAAAAGCCCAGAATTAAGTTTAAAATACTAACTGACGCTAAAGAAAGAGGGGGGTTTGCCCTGCCAGACTTAAAGTTGTACTATGAATCAGCAGCTTTCTGCTGGCTGAAAGACTGGCTGCTTCTTGAAAACACAGATGTTTTAGATTTGGAAGGATTTAATAATGCTTTTGGAGGGCATGCATATCTGCGGTATGACAAGGTTAAGATTCACAAGAATTTCAAGAACCATATTGTAAGGAAAGCAGTGTTTAATGTCTGGACAAAATATAAAGACTTATTAGAAAATAAGACCCCAAGGTGGTTATCACCTATGGAAGCTAAAGCTGTGAAAAGACCCAATATGGAGGTCAAATGGCCGAAATATTGGGAAATATTAGAGATGGAGACAATTGGAGATTGCAGAGTTTGGAGAAACTAAAAGACAAAGTGCGAGACTGGCTACATTACGCTCAGATTAAAGAGGTTTTTAAATTGGATAAAAAGTTAGGATTCCAGGTGGAAAAATCGAAACTGGAAACAGAACTGTTAGAACCTAAGACTAAGGTACTTTCAAGAATGTATAACTTGTTGCTGAGGTGGAATACACAGGATGAAACGGTTAAATCAGCTATGATAAAGTGGGCACAGGACATTGGCTATAATATTATGTTTGCTGACTGGGAAAAGTTATGGACCACCGGTATAAAGTTTACGGCATGTAATGCCTTAAAAGAAAATATTATGAAAATGATATATAGGTGGTACATGACCCCAGTCAAGCTAGCAAAAATATACCACCTGTCAGACAATAAGTGTTGGAAATGTAAGGAAACTGAAGGAACATTCTTTCACCTCTGGTGGACTTGCCCCAGGGTTAAGGCCTTCTGGGAAATGATATATAATGAGCTGAAAAAGGTATTTAAGTATACCTTCCCTAAGAAACCAGAGGCCTTCCTTTTGGGGATTGTTGGCCAGAGGGTGTTAAAGAATGATAGAACATTTTTTATGTATGCAACAACAGCAGCAAGGATAGTCGTTGCTAAATATTGGAAAACTCAAGATTTGCCCACACTGGAAGAATGGCAGATGCAACTGATGGACTACATGGAGTTAGCAGAAATGACTGGCAGAATTCGAGACCTGGGAGAGGAAGCAGTGGAAGAGGACTGGAAGAAATTCAAGGACTATTTACAAAAACACTGTAAATTGTACGAGAGTTAAGAAGGATGAGAGATTTGAAAATAACTGGGCACCATAAAATTTGGTGAAAAGATTGTGAGAATGAGTGAATTCTATGAGAAAAATAAATTTTGAATAAATACTATGGTAAGATTAGAGATTTAAGATCTAGATAAAAATATTCAAAGTTAGGGACAAAATACTGGAAAAGTGTAAAATTTGAATGGAAACAAGGTGATAATTTGCTGGTTAAGGTTCTATAAATTTGGAAAGTAGGAGTGAGAGACGTGAGGAAGTCCAATAATGAAGACAAGGAACATTGTTTGTTTTCTGTTATGTTGTTTTTCTTTCTTTTTCTTTTCTTTCTATTGTAATAAAAAAATCTTCAATAATTTTTTTTTTTTAAAAGAGAATCCAATGCTGTACTATTTGCTAAAGTGATCTTGACATTTCTCTACTCCTATGGGATTTTTACCCAACAGAATAGTTTTAAATAAAATGCTGCTACAGGTTGAGACAAGTGATGTGAGATATATATATATATATATATATATTTGCTTTCGTAGATTTTCACGGGTACAGGAATGCAGGTTTTGGTGTCCTCGGGTGTCTTCCCGTGTAAAAGTTGGGGTGTCTAGGCGACGTTTCGACGAGGTCTCACTCGTCATCTTCAGGCTGGTGCTTTCGGCTTCTTGTTACTGGAACAGAGCGGGATCTCAATGTTTGAGTTCCTATCTGCAAAATTAATTTCGTGTTTTGCAGATTCCAAATTGCTCTTTAACACGGAACATCACCACAAGAGAATAATCATGGAAGCCATCGAGATAGAGAAACACCCTCACAACATGAACAAGCGTGACGACACATCCCGCTTGCCAGACATCTGGAAATTAGCCCTCCCCACAAAAACTGACACCAGATCCAGAGGCACACAGAACGCCAACACCAATCAACCACACCAGACCCAAACCCAGACCCTCTCCACAGATGAATTACTGACACCATCCAGTAGCCAATCCATGGTGGCACCTCCGGATGCTGCACCCCCCTGCAATCCCTACACAGATCTGGCTGACACAAGCCACAAAACCACAGCTCGCCCCTATACACGAAGCCAAGCCAAAGCACAACTAAGTGCAATACAGCCATCTTCTCAGGAAAACTCTTCACAAAGTTCAAGAGGTCAAGACACAAAGACTTTAGCAACTAATCCACACCTAATGACCCACCTAAGTGGTACTCAGGATATCACTCAAGAAATCACTCAAGGTATCTCTCAAGTAATTAAGGAACAAAAGAAGAAAAGGCACACTAGCCTGGGAACTTCCTCTCTGCCCAGAACATTGGAGGCTAGACACCACACCCCCTCTACAGTATTTATAGGAACTCAAACATTGAGATCCCGCTCTGTTCCAGTAACAAGAAGCCGAAAGCACCAGCCTGAAGATGACGAGTGAGACCTCGTCGAAACGTCGCCTAGACACCCCAACTTTTACACGGGAAGACACCCGAGGACACCAAAACCTGCATATATATATATATATATATATATATATATATTTGCTTTCGTATATATATTTTGCTTCCTCTCTGCCCAGAACATTGGAGGCTAGACACCACACCCCCTCTACAGTATTTATAGGAACTCAAACATTGAGATCCCGCTCTGTTCCAGTAACAAGAAGCCGAAAGCACCAGCCTGAAGATGACGAGTGAGACCTCGTCGAAACGTCGCCTAGACACCCCAACTTTTACACGGGAAGACACCCGAGGACACCAAAACCTCCATATATATATATATATATATATATATATGAATGAAAATAAATACAGTAAATGAACTAAAGCACAAAGATTCACAAAATGTTTAGGTTTTCTGTCCCACCAGAAAAAAAGCACTGTGTGTGTGGAAGCACTGTGTGTGTGGAGCGAGAGAGAGCAGGACCAGGTTTCCTTTTTACCACTACAGCTGTATTCATACTGCAAGGTATTCAATTTCCCTGGTGTTTTCCCTGTTCATTTCTACATTGTACAGTGGTGCCCCGCAAGACGAATGCCTCGCTAAACGAAAAACCCGCAAGACGAAAGGGTTTTCCGATTTTTTAGCGGCTTCGCAAGACGAATTTCCCTATGGGCTTGCTTCGCAAGACGAAAGCCCATAGGGAAATCTCTGGGGACAGCGGGGAAGCGCAGCGCGCCTTCTCCTCTGTTCCCGGACCTGTCCTAAGGCTTGCGGTGGGAGGTCCGGGAACAGAGGGGAAGGTGCGCAGCGCTTCTCCTCTGTTCCCGGGGCTTGCGGTGGGAGGAGGGTTTTTCCTCCCCACCGCCAACATTCAGAACAGCATTCTGCATGTTGGCGGTGGGGAGGAAAGCCCTCCTCCCACCGCAAGCCTTCAGGACAGGTATGGGAACAGAGGGGAAGGTGCGCAGCGCTTCTCCTCTGTTCCCGGGGCTTGCGGTGGGAGGAGGCTTTTTCCTCCCCACCGCCAACATTCAGAACAGCCTTCTGAATGTTGGCGGTGGGGAGGAAAGCCCTCCTCCCACCGCAAGCCTTCAGGACAGGTCCGGGAACAGAGGGGAAGGTGCGCAGCGCTTCTCCTCTGTTCCCGGACCTGTCTTGAAGACTTGCGGTGGGAGGAAGGTTTTCCTCCCCACCGCCAACATTCAGAAGGCTGTTCTGAAGGCTGGCGGTGGGGAGGAAAGCCCTTCTCCCCCGCCAGCCTTCCCGCCTAGGCTGCGGATAGCAGCCTGCTGCCCCGCGCGAGGGGCGCTCTTAAGCAGAGCGCCCCTCGCGCGGGGCAGCAGGCTGCTATCCGCAGCTTGGAGAGCCCTCTGGACCTCTTCTGAAGGCGGGCGGGGGGGCAAAAGTCTTTGCTCCCCCCCCCGCCTTCAAAAGCCGTCCGGGAGCATTTTAAAATCGCCCCGGGACAGCGGATGAATTCTCCGCTGTCCCGGGGCGATTTAAAAGCCCCCGGGAAGGCAGGCAGGGGGGACAAAGACTTTTGCCCCCCGCCGGCCTTCAGAAGAGGTCCAGGACCTCTTCTGAAGGCTGGAGGGGGGCAAAAGTCTTTGTCCCCCGTGCCTGCCTTCCCGGGGGCTTTTAAATCGCCCCGGGACAGCGGAGAATTCATCCGCTGTCCCGGGGCGATTTTAAAATGCTGGCGGGCGACAGCGCTGCCGCCCGCCAGCATTTTAAGATCGCCCCGGACAGCGGAGAAGTCCTCCGCTGTCCCGGGGTTTTTAAAATGCTGGGGGACAGCAGCGAAGGTTTCGCTGCCGCCCGCCAGCATATTAAAATTGCCCCGGGACAGCGGAGAAGTCTCCGCTGTCCCGGGGGCTTTTAAAAAGCTGGGGGACGGCAGCGAAACGTTCGCTGCCGCCTGCCAGCATTTTAAGATCCCCCGGGGCAGCGGAGAAGTCTCCACTGTCCCGGGAAGGCAGGCGGGGGAAAACAAATACTCCCCCCCCCACCGGCCTTCAGAAGAGGTCGGGGGACAGACTGTCCCCGGACCTGGTCTGAAGGCGGTTTCCATAGGAACGCATTAATTGATTTTTAATGCATTCCTATGGGAAACCGTGCTTCGCAAGACGAAAAACTCGCAAGACGAAAAGACTTGCGGAACGAATTAATTTCGTCTTGCGAGGCACCACTGTATTTGAACTTTCTCATGATGTAAATGCCACTTATGGAAAACTAATGGAATATCGTGCATGCTTGGCGCTCAATTCTTCATTACTTGATTCCCCCACCAAATCTGTTTGCGTTCCCCTTAATCTGGAAAATTACAGGTGTAAAATGAGAAAATTGGGGGCATTATACTGGCATACTGCTGCTTTCATGGGTGAATTATGGGCGAACAGAAGTGTGCTTGTATGGAAAGGATGGGGGAGTAATGATGTTGTCCAATGATGATGACAAAGATGATGATGATGATGATGATGATGATGATAATAATAATAATTTATTTGTATCCCGCCCTCCCCGGCTAAAGCTGGGGCCAGAGTGGCCAACAACGGATAAAAATAGTACAGTGTACATAAAATCGCATTGTTGTTTTGTTGCACCATGCTCATTGGTGTGGATTAAATTTAGTTCAACATGCTGCTATATTGGTCAGAAAGCCGCAGTTCCATAATACAACAGGTACTGCAGTGTTAAAGGAGCATTAGAAAAAGGTTCAGTTCTTCTTCCCTTTACTCAGGGGTCAGCGAACTATGACCCAGGGCCTGGGTGTGGCCCACCGGGCTCATAAATCCGGCCTGTGGACCCTGCGGACCCTGTCGCCCACTCGGTAAGTCCCCTTTCTAAACCGGCACAGCGGCTGACTTCTGTGACGCTGGCATGGCTTCGGATTGGCTGCAGGAAGCTCCTGCAGCCAATCCGAAGCCATGGATGCCTCTGGGCAGGCGGAGCTGCTAGCGCTGCTTTGGATTGACTGCAGGAAGCTCCTCTGGGCAGCGCTCCTTCCTTCCTGCTGAGGCAGCCGCGTATGGCCAAGAGCCGAGCGGCAGGAAGCGGTGGTGGCGGGGAGACCTCTGCTGCCCAGGCCAGCGGCATGGGCTCTGTGCCCCACAGACCCCTGACCGAGGCAGAGGCAGAGACAAGATGGCGGCTGCAGCATGAGTGGCGGCGGCAGCGGCGAGTCCTTTCGGGAGAGGGTGGATCCAGCCCCCCACAAGGTCCGAGGGACAGTGGACCGGCCCCCTCCTGAAAAACTTTGCTGACCCCTGCCTTTACTCATTTTTTTTTTTTTTGAGCATGAGCCATTGGGATTTCCTCAACTCTGTATTGAGTGCTGCCCCCCCCCAATACTCCACCATGTCATAAATCTTTGAGGCTAGAATGCCCCAAGAGCTGTGAGGGACCTGGTGCTAGATGCTTGGAAAGTGGTATTTAGTTTATTTTTATGCTCATATTCCACTCAGAATCTGAACTGGGGAAGATATCAGGAATGGTAATTCTCATCCTAAAGGTGAGCTGAATACAAGGTTACAGTGGCGTAGCGTGGGGGGTGCAGGGGGGGCCGGTCGCACCGGGCGCAACATCTGGGGGTTAGGGTTTGGGGGCGCAAATCCGCGGGTTAGGGGGCGCAAATCCACGGGTTAGGGGGCACAAATCCACGGGTTAGGGGGCGCAAATTACTTGCCTTGCCCCGGGTGCTGACAACCCACGCTACGCCACTGCAAGGTTACAAAGTTTTATTTCCAGGCCGAGAAGTTTGAGTTCCACAAGCATCTTTAAATGAAAGGAATGATCCTTCCGTGACAGCAACCAAATTTTATGTTTAAAGAATATGTATATTTGTGGAATGCATTATGAATGTACATAACCTTGTTAAAATTACAGATCTTGAAAACAGACCTAGAGCTATATACTGCCTGCCTTAGATTGCAGTTTAAACAGCAGAAAATGCCTTTGCACATTTTTATGTAATTTAAATAAGTTATAAAAACGAAACATAGCTCACTGTAAACAATAGCTAAGTTGGGAGCTGAGTTTCATAAGCAAAATGTTCTTTTATCATTAAGAACATGGATTTTCACAGGCAAAGATAGAAGAGTCTGGTTCAGATAACATTTTTCCACATTATTTGGAGATTTATAAATGCAGCAAATTATAGTCGGCAATATACAGTAGGTAATGAGTCGTATGGTGCCTCTGATAGATGATATATGAGAGAGAGAGAGAGAGGGAGAGAAAGAGAGAGAGAAAGAGAGAAAGAGAGAAAGAGTTAGTTTTTCTTTCTCTTCTTCCTCCTCTCCCACCTCCTCTTATTTAATGTTATTTATATTCCACCTTTCTCCTAAATTGAAATTATGGTAAAATATAAATCAGTATGTTAGCTATAGTTTAAAGAAATGTTTAAAGAAATACTGTAGTGATGATGAGTGATGATCTACAATATCTGACTCCACATACATGACAAACCAGAAACAGTTCTGTGCCTGAACACATTTTTTATTTTTTAACTGTCTCTTCTATGCAAAGGATTTGAATAAACATTGAGACAACTCTAGAACAAGTCTGTTGGCTTACTTTGCCTTGCACTAGTTGTTTTCATATGTCTATATCAGTAGAATAAACCTTTAAAAATTAAGAATATCCTTTTGGAACAGAAGATGTAATTGTCTAATACTTACCACTATTTTTGGCTCTGCTCTAATTAAATAACTTCTGGGACCTTTGAGTTCTTCAGTTGCCACATGTAGCACCACCTACATAATATCATGTGAAACCACATAGGCTTTTATCCCAACCCACATCCTCCTGGGTCCTTTTACTATTGACTTGTGTACTGGTTAAGTCACACATAGTAATTCTATTCAACGTTTCATAGAATCCCAGAATCATAGAATCTATTCCAACCCCCTGCAATGCAGGAATCACACCTAGATCATACATGACAGATGGCCACCCAACCTCTGCTTAAAAACCTCTAAGGAAGAAGGGTTCGCCACCTTTTGTGGTTCCTAGCTGCCTCTAACATTTAAGATAGGGCCTAGCTGTCATGGCTAGTACCAATTGCTAGCCTTATTCTCCATGTATTTGTCTAACCCCATTTTAAAGACATAAAGAGATTACTAAAACTTTTGGGAGTCAATTCCATAGTTTTAACTATTCACTGCATAAAGAAGTACTTCCTTTTGTTTGTCCCGAACAACTATTTTCTATTCATTTTCTCCATGCCATGCAAAAATGGATGCACCTCTGTTATGTTCTAGATACTCTCTAGTTTTTTCCCTGTGCTAAAAAGTTCTAAATATGTTTCCTCATAAGGTGGTTGCTCCAGCACCTTGATTATTTTGGCTAATCTTTTCTGACCCCTTTCCATCTCTTGTGGTGTAACAATTCAGGGTCTTCATTGACCATTGCAATATATCCGAAATAATATTATTGTATAATTATAGGATTATTGTATAATTTTAGAAGGGGCGTGGCAATGACTGTTATGGAGGAGCTCTACATGACCTCAACCTCAACCTCAACCTCTCTACTCCCAAACCATAACATAATGTATAAGAAGAAAAAGTTGTATTAGCTGAAAAATAAGAAACCATAACCAGTAACTGCAGAGGTATGTGGTTAGAAAGAAATCAATTGACAGGAAAGAGCCAGTGCTGTATTTCCCTCTTTTTCCAGCGTAGTTGATTAATCTTTGAACATAATTGGCAACATAACACATAATTAAGTTTGAGTCCACTTAATCGGTTTCAGGAGTTTTGAATGCCGGGATTCCATGTCTGTCTTCATTAATACCAGGGTTACCAACAGACAGATAGAAGGGGGGACTCAAGTCTAGCAGATCCACAAACTCTTTTATTATTACTATGATAGTGGCAGCTGATTCTTAATAAGTCTTGAAATTCTTTTGGCGTTCATATCTCTTCTCTTTGTGGCTCAAGGGCATAATGATCTGTAATGCAGTGTTTTTCTACATTTGCTAGAATAATAAATCAGCAGGTTCTCAGCCTCACTTGCGTCTCACTGCTCTCTAATCACAAATACATTAAGCAGGCCAGTCACCCTCGTAATTGTGTTAGTTTTCAAATGGTTAAAGGTTTTTGTGTTTTGTTCTTGTCCCGCCCCCCCCCCGCCCCCCCAAGACGGATTCTTTTCAATCTGTTGAGTTCCCTCCCTATTTCTCCGCCGCCACCGCCATCACTCACATTCATTCATGGGCTTTTTTGTCTTTCTTTTAGAAGGGAATAAAAAAAATGATAGAGGCCTGAGCCGGCTGGCAGGCACCCAACTCTTTTGGGTGAATAATATAGCCGTTCATTCAGCATCTTACACCGGTATTAAACAGAGAACTTCCCAGATGGTCACATGAACCATAGCACCCAGCTCCAAGCAAGCAGCAGAAAAAAGCACCCATTCTTGACTGGTAAAATGTAGTCACCCATCTCACATTTCCTTCCTCATTTACTTGACTTTTTAATACATTCCTTTGCTACCAGCACCCACATGCCTCTAATGCAAATTTTGCCCTCTCCTCAATTGCTGTATCAGTATGCATAAACCAGGTTTGAAAAGTCAATCTCTCCTCCCCCCATCCTCATCTCTGTTGTCTCTCTCTCTTTTTAAACCATTGGTTATGACTTTACTTCTGAAAAACCTTTTGGTTCAAAATACAAAAATAAAGCATTGTTTTGCAAAAATGATATTGTTTGTAAGAAAATATTGGGTTGCAGAATTCAAGACAGAAGAAAAGTAGCTTTAACGATGCGGGCTCAGGACCTAGGAAGCAGCCCAACTGTGCATTTGCCCTTGGAAGTCACAATGATATAACTTTGCCAAGCTTGTTTGGAAGGAGATGAAAAGCTGATATGATAGTAAATCAGTTCCTGCCAGACTTGTGCAGTTCTTGGCCTTGCAAAGATATTTATGCTTGCTCACATATTTTTTTTTAAACAGAACAGCACAAATGTGGAACGAATAGTTCGAGGCACTCTTGTTAAGCTGGAACACCACATTATTCATTTTATCAACCAGGTCTGAGCATAGTTTTACACAGACTGGTCTCTCTTGGGTTCTGCAAAGGTGATTTCAGAAAACCTAATTGCATAGAGCAAAGGGGGTGGTAATGATAATTATTTAGGGTAGGAAGTATTTAATCTGTTCTGTATAGAGCTGTAATATGCCATGTCTGAAACCTGGATTTGGTGGGATGGAATTGGACCGTGGGGAATAATTTGGCGCACTTGGAGTAGCTCTGCAGATGCCTGTGAGATCTTCATTGACCAGTCAAGGTCAGAATGTTTCCTTTGTTCATTGAAATTATGTGTTTGATAATAAGGAAGAGCCTAGTTATGGATCTATTTCCAGTGGATCTAGGGCTCTCATCTTTTAGGAAATTAATTTATATATAACAATTTATTTAAATTTCTTGGGAAACATGTAAAAATGGATGTTGGGTAACACTGAGGTGGACAATTAAAAAAATGCACCTGGCTTTCACAAACCCTCCAGTAAATTCATATGAGTATCTAAATGTGGTCACCAAGACTGTTGTTTTTGCTGCAAAAGACTAGTACGGCTCTGGAAAGGAGGGGAATGTCTCCTGAGTGGTTGTGCAGGTATTTGTGTTGTCACATATAAATATAGATTATAGATTTTTATAGATTTTTCTTTAAAACATTTCTTCCCTAACTTTCTTTAAATATTCGAGGTGGCTTGATGACAGATACAGGGGGTCTCCAGTGCAGAGAATAATTTTTAACATTTTAATTCAATGTGAAGTGGCCTGAAAAGTCCTGCTGTTGTATATAGTGAAGACATGCAGCAAGTTAAGTCCAGTCAAACTTGACTATGGGGTGTGATGCTCATCTCACTTCAGGCTGAGGGAGCATGCGTTTGTCTACAAACAACTTTCTGGGTCACCCCGTCTAGTGGACTTGAACTGCCAACCTTCTGATCTGCAAGCCCAATAGGCTCAGTGGTTTAGACCACAGCGCCACCCGCTCCCACTACATCTAGCAAGTATAGCGGGGGGGATAATAATAATAATAATAATAATAATAATAATAATAATAATAATATCTTTATTGTCATTGCCCCCTCTCGGGGACAACGAAATTACTTGGCTGCTCCATCCACCCAGGTAGGGCACTCCACACAAAATCAAAACAACTATAAATGTATACTACAATGTATGTAGGCTACAGCAGTAAAATAACTGGTTTTATTTCTTGGTTTATTTTACATAGTTTTTAGTCTGACATCCATCTTGGATCCACACACAACAGGAATACAGACCTGTTCAGTTTTAACCTTTGCCTTTCGGCCACCAGGTGGCAACCACACAAACACCTCTTAAAACTACAGTAAGTCCACAACTTGTGTTCGCTTTACTTACACAATTGCAACCTTATGTGAGTGGGTGAGTGTGGGGGAATAAATAAAGAGAGAGCTGCAGAAATCCCCTGTTCTCCACTCTCTATTTACTAAGGAGCCCTTCCCTTTCCATCACCACATCTGTGACACTTTAATGTGAAAGCCGACCATCTTGCACATCTTGCACGACCTCTGTTAGCCTCCAATGACAGATGCTTTTCCGGATGTCAGCCTATGCACAAAAGGAGCGGGTGGGACGTAACAGATATTTTTTTCTTCTGCTCATTTTATTATCTCAAGCAATTTTGCCCCTGACCATTTGCATCTTAATCTAGTTGCATCTATTAGTCTTTTTAGCTCACAGACTGGTTACTTTAAACTTACACGTCAGTTTTTAAATCTGGGTCTACTACAGTGGAGAATGAGAGAGGGAGAGAGAGAGAGAGAGAGAGAGAGAGAGAGAGAGAGTAACAGCCTTGGAAGGATCTGCTTAAGCAGGCTCCACTCTGGCTGAGTAGGAAGGTACTGCTGAGGGAAACGTGTAGGCAGCTTTCCGGAGGTCAGTCAGCTAGCCCTCTGCATCACTCAAATGTTTGAATTGGTTTCGGGGTTAGGGCCTAGGCAGTGGGAGAGAGACAGCTGTTAATATATGGTAAAGCAGGTGGATAAGCCTGTCCTCTTGCCCTCAGCGTGACAGGAGAGCGGGTGGGTAGCAGTCATTGCAAAATCTACCACACTGGGAGGGAAGAAGCTTGCATGCTCCTTTCCTCATATCAGCTCAGGATATTTAGAAATGCCTCTTATTAGCATTCAGTTGGGGAGCCACCGTGGTTGTACTTTGTTGAGTACTATGTACTATTATATGCTGGAAGTTGAAAGTAGTTTTGAAGAATCACAAGTATTATGTTATCTATGCTAAAAATGTTTAATGTGAATTGGTAACTTTAGTGTAAGTGGAAAATGGAGATAAGAACAAGGAGGTGGTGGGAGGGGGTGGGAGGTGAAGGAGGTGGTGGGAGGTGAAGGAATTCTTGTGTGTCCTAAAGAATGATGTTACAACCAGAAGATTGTCTGCATTGCATCACCACTTTCCTTTCAGCACCATTTTGTGACCTTATTGCAAAAGTTTTCTTTGGAGGGTAGAACACTCAAACATCCACTCCATTAAACAATAATGCCAAAAACACATGCAAAGCTAGCCTCTTTCCCCAGCAATACACAGCAATGTATTGTGTTCAAACAGCACAGTTTTATTGGTGGAACTGAACTTTCATCTTCAAATCAAACTCTTTCTCCTAATAGGGGGTGCAGGTGGGGCCTGAACACAAGAGGGATGGGTGGGCGAGCTCCAGGTTCAACATTCACACTTTAATTCAAAGGGGCCAGAGAGGGCGAGGTGGGGGGAGGCTCCCGCTGCCACGTGGGGGGCCCCTGCGCTCCCTTGCCCAGCCCCCCCCACGTCCCGTCCTCGTTGGCCGGTTTGTGAAAAATGAGGTTAACTGGAAGGAGGGGAAGAGCACAATCAACACACATAAATACAGACATACAGTTAACAAAAATAGTATTATTGTATTCACAACTGAATAAAAACTACTCTCCGATATATACAGCCGAGCATGTACAGGGTGGCGGGGAAAGGGGGCAGGCAAGCCGCACAAGGGATTTGGACAGGACTGGCGGGCATTGTGAGGTTATGTCATAAGCAGACTTGACGTTAGAGCAACCCAAGGGGTTCAAAATGGTGCGACCCACAGAGGGAGGGACCGGGCATTTTGCGTATTGTGTTTAGCATCTTTAATTTTTCTCTCTCATTCTCTCCCCAGCCCCAACATAGTAATTATATGCAGTGCAAGGATGTAACACTGAGGTCTTTTTAAATATAAAAATAATAATAATCTGGGTGTTTTTTTCAGCAGCACTTCAGAGAGAACATTTTAAGGAAGTGGGAAGCACTGCCATATCCATACAGAAAGAAAGATGTAACTGGGCACCAAGAAGCTGCTTACTTGTTCAACCAATAAATAACTGAGATCATGCTAGGACAGCTCCATTGTGTAAGGTGCCTAGCCTTAGATTTCTTTTTCCTCCCGTTAATGTATATTGGGGAAAATTTGAGAGCCCAAAGTCTTCTACTGATATTTGGGACTCCCTGTTTTCACCTATTTGACAGGGTGGAACATTTCTTTTGTTGATTTGGCATTATTTGACATTTGGATGAACTTCAGTTATCCGAGGCCCACTCAGCAAAGAGGGGGACATTTATACCAATCTTTGACTGTGGTTAAAATGTGCTAGCTTACATGCCGGGGGAGGGGTTGCTTCCCTCTTACATAATCATTGATTTTCCCTTGCCTGCACTCAGTTACTTGGCTACTTTGCAGACCCTTTAATTGGTTATATTTTAATAAATATAATCTTCTTTACCACTTAGTAAGTTTTATTGAGTCTTCTTAGTGGGTGAAGGGGCAATTGTTTAATCATGGCAACAACAAAATTGCTAATAATTTATATTTTAAAGCACACTTTCACAGGTACAGTACAATACAATACATTGATTGTACACAGTATAACAAAATAGTCCAATTTTTACCTGTTTAGCACTGTCTCAACGACTAGGTAAATAGCAACTTGATTGTAATAGTGGACAGGAATGGCATGTAACATTACTTTAGGTTACCTGTTCAATGAGTTTAGGCTGCCTTATTTTTCAAAATATTTAAAATTTGTAGTAGGGGTTTAAGTACCGGCAATAGAATATTGTTGTCTGGATTGACCGTTACATCAGCCTTCCTCAGCCTGGTGCGCTCTGGCCACCCTGGACCATATCTGTTATTTTTACTAGATAGTTTGTGTGGAAAATCCATGGGATTTGTGATCATAGGTAAATAGGTAAGTAGTTTTGGGTTTCTGGCTTTTAACTGCATATGGGCATAGCCAGGATTTTTGTTGGGGGGTGCAGTACTTTTGTTGGGAGGCAGACCTGATGTGATTGATCAGTTATAGTTCAGTATTTCTATTGTTTTACTTGATGGGGGGTAGCTGACTCCCCTGCCCCCCTGCCCCCTCCCCCGCTATCCCCATGCAACTGCACATAATATTAGTAATTATGCATTGAGGCTATGTGCTCCTCTGGTCTTGATTTTAGGAATTGTGTTTACATTTTGGCTATCTGTTGCACACTTCCATAATCAAAGTTTTCTGTGGAATATTTATAATTCTGAAGGTAGTAGCATCATGAAAGGGCAGCTGTTGTGTGTGCTTAATACTCTGCCAGGAGAGAAAGCCTGTGACTCAAGTATGGCTCTGCCTCTCAGTCCTTTTAACAAGCATTAAGGAATTGCCTTGTCTATTTAAAACTTTAGAGCCTAGCACATCTGAAATAGCTGAGGGCTGTTACTTGGCTAATGTCTGTCACTTTGAAGAAGAGTCCATTTTACAGCCACCTACTGATGCATTTTTGGACGCAGGTGGCGCTGTGGGTTAAAGCCTCAGCGCCTAGGACTTGCCGATCGAAAAGTCGGCGGTTCGAATCCCTGCGGCGGGGTGCGCTCCCACTGCTCGGTCCCAGCGCCTGCCAACCTAGCAGTTCGAAAGCACCTCCGGGTGCAAGTAGATAAATAGGGACCGCTTACCAGCGGGAAGGTAAACGGCGTCTCCGTGTGCGGCTCTGGCTCGCCAGAGCAGCGATGTCATGCTGGCCATGTGACCTGGAAGTGTCTCCGGACAGCGCTGGCCCCTGGCCTCTTAAGTGAGATGGGCGCACAACCCCAGAGTCTGTCAAGACTGGCCCGTACGGGCAGGGGTACCTTTACCTTTACCTTTACTGATGCATTTTAATAGGGAAACTAGTTAGTGGTATCCCCTTTTCTGTTTGCAGTTGGCAAAAGACTGACAAACAGGAGGCAGATAAATGCTTGTGCCTGTTGTTGCAGCATACCACTGTGCTAACAAGCAAAATGTGTGTGCAAGGAAGACTGCTAGAATCAACATCTTCTTTGGCTGCTGAAGCCTGTGAACCTATAGAATATGAAGTTCTAGGATAGACACAACACCTCTAGTTATGAACAGTTTCAGGTTAAGACCAGACCTCCGGAACGAGTTAAGTTCATAACCAGAGGTACCACTGTATTGGCTTAAACTGGCTCATTGTCATTCAGGAGTCAGCACTGTCATTTTGGTATGTGTACATGTGAAGAGACTGAAGCAAACTAGAGTTCAGTTGTACAGCGTACTTGGTGGTGTAGTGGTCAATTTTGAAGTGCTTGAACTTATTGTGGCAGCTCTGTAGCTATACCAAAGGAGAGTCCAAAAATGCAGACAGGTGTGCTGATCCATTGTGTGTGTGTATATATGTACACACACGTGCGCGCGCGCACACACACACACGTGTCCATAGCATAACAACTAGTTTATTAGGATCAACATGTCTGTAATTCTATGCATATTTCCCTGTGAGTAATCTCCATTGAACTCTCCAGGATCTTCCAGTCTATTTTGGAAATGTGATTCCATCACATACTGGTATTTTAAGGTTGCACAATGCTAGTTGATTGGGAGGGCTTGCACAACAAACCTGATTCCCCAGGAGCTCAGACTTTTTGCAATAAGGAAAGTGTGAGAACACTTCATGCAACCTTCCAGATACAACTCCTTCCTAAAGCATTGTTCACCCTGATGCAAGACTTTTATAAAGAAGACAGGGGGAGTGCAACCCTGCTCTTTCTGCTCTGATCTCTTAGTAGCTTTTGATGCAATTGACCAAGGTATTCTTCTGGCCTGACTCTAGAATGGATAATTGTGACACCATATCTACAGGGCTGTGTCCATACAGTAGCATTGGGAGAGATCTGTTCCTGGTGTTTACTCTGTGGAGTGTCACAGTGCACTATTTTGTCCTCAGTGCTATTCAACATCTATATGAAGCTCTTGGCAGCAGTCATTTGAAGTTTTGGAGCAAGTTGTCATCAGTACACTGATGATACCCAGCTCTATTTCTCCAGTACATTTGAGTCAGGAGAGGCTGTGCAAGACCTGGTCTGGTGCTTGAATCCTGGAAAGACAGAAGCCTTGTGAGCAGGTGGTTCCTGTGCCTGGGAGGTACGGTAGATAAACTGCCTGTTCTGGGTGGGTTGGCACTCCCTCTGCAGGAGCAGTTAAACGGGATACTCCATCCATCTCTGTATCTAGATGTGCATGTGACCTCTGTGGTTAGGAGTGTTTTTTAACAGCTGGTATGCAAGCTATGACTATTCCTAGACCACAACAACCTGACCCCAATGTTCCATGCATTGGTAACTTCAAGGCTTTATTACTATTATGTTCTTTCTATGGGGCTACCCTTATATCTGGTCAGGATATTTCAAATAGTGCAGAATGCGGCGGCCAAACTGCTCACAGGGACAGATTGCTTATAACGTCTAACATTTTTTATCCTGGTTGCTGGTTTGCTACCAGGTCAGGTTCAAGTTTCTAGTGTTAATTCACAAAGCCTTAAGGACCATGTGATTCCTCATGCTCTACCCAAACCACTGAGATATTCTGATGAGCTGCTTCTGGTGGTTCCCTAGGTTTGGGTGGCCATCACCAGGGACTGAGTCTTTAGTGTGGCAGGCCCCACCCTGTGGAACTCCATACCAGTAGAGGTTCGGTAGGAGCAATCCTTCAGGACTCTTTTGAACCCCCCTTTTTTTGTTAAGTTGGGCCTTAACCACATGACTTTCCATTTTTTAAAAAATCCAATCAGCATTGATCTTTTATGGATATTTTTATGAATATCTTTGTTGATAGTATTTTTATATGTTTTATTTTGCCTTGTTATTTTTTAAAATGAAAGTTCAGATAATAAATAAATAAATAAATAAGATTGTCCCTTTCAAACAGTATGTTCCATCATGTCCACATTAGGCTGCACACTTCAGCATAATAAAAAAACCTAGTTATTCCAATAGTCAGGGCTAATTAAGAATAATGCTAGAATTGCAAGACAATAGTATAACCATAAGGTATTGCCTGTAAAATCTGAATAATTGCTTTTAGGTCCCGGTGTCTGTTGGATGATGAACATTATGGGCCATGTAGGAAAAAGCAATAAGCATAATCTAGTTTGGAAAATAAGCATAATCTAGTTTGGAAAATGTTGGCCTTGGAGTTGAATCTTGTGTACTGTATATATCTTGATTGTATGTAGCTGTTTCTGTCAACAGGGCAACTGAATGAGCAGGAGACACGTTGCATCTCAGCTAGGTTTTTTTAATCCTTGCATAAAGTATCTATCTATAAATAAAGAGATAAAAGGATTGTTGCTACAAGATGTCCCTGCAAATGAGTTCTTTGTATCTCTTTGGACTCTCTTGTATAAATAACTTCATTCAACAAATACAGGGATAAATGGATTGTCTGGGGATTAGTGTGTTGTGACTTCAAATGTGAAGGACTGTTATGGGGTTTTTTTTGGTGGAGTGGGCGACAGGGGAGTTGCTGGCAGTTGTTACTGGTGTGGTTCTAGAGATGAATATCTCTATTTATCCACATTCCAGTAACAACAGCAGGGTAAACTTTTCAGACATTATGCGACCTGGTGGCCCTGGCTTTAATAACTGTCTTTTTGCAGAGAGATGGCTTGGTTAGATTACAGTAGATTTGTGATAGCGTCATTGATGGTGAAGTGGCCGTCTCATGTTTTGCTTTCCTAGATAAGGAAATATTTTGTTAGGCTTGCCGCTAGAATTTCCACTGGCTCTTTCTTTCAAGGAATACCAGTACTGTACTGGCTTTCGTAGCATAAAGACAGACTATGTAAGTCCTTTGGTAGGAAGCATTTCTCATCCAGAGAGATTCCAAAGGGATTTAGATGGTTCTGTGGTAGGATACAGGTATTATCCAGAAGATGCATGCAGCATTATCTCCCATTACACTTTTATGAACAGATACCTGATGGAGCCCATACCTAAGTATTTAAGAACAAAATCAAGTGCTCTCTTTGTTGGGAAGGAGTAATGTTGTATTTCAAGGGATCATGGACATCCACACTCTTGGACATAATTGCAGAATAACAATCCTATGTAAAGTTTGAGTCAGGATCTTATATGAGAGAGAGGGTAGGAGGGAGAATTGCCTAACTGCAAGGTGTCAAAATACAGTTACCTTGCCTGAAAAATTGGATTGATTCTAAATATTGCACTAATTTGGGTCTTCATGCTGTGGTTTTCAGTCTTTTAGTTCTGTTATAATCAAGCATTCAAGCTATCATATGAAGCCATGTCTGTTGGATTGAAAACAGTTTTAAAAAACAAAACAAAAAACAAGAACCTGATAAATACTGAAATTCCCATCGTTTCAGCAGATGGTCTTGATTTAGTCATATAAAATTGCAAGGCTCAAGACCAAATGTGAAAATTGGCAACTATGGAGTACTTTGGAAGATGCATATAAAAGGATATCCAAAGTTATTGGGAAGTGGCTTGACAGAAATGGTAATGCACTTCCAAACCACCTTCTGCTCATATCCAGGGAAGTTGAGTTTCTTTGCTCAAGCATGTCTTGGGGAGAAGATAAGGAAAATTTAAAAGCATTGACTAAAGAGATGATGGGGGTCCCAAAATATGTACCAAAGCTGAAAAGTAATGCAGAATTGATCTTGTATACTTCTCTCTTCCTACCTGTTTCTGAAGTTTCTGAAGTAGCTACTTTCCTGCTCAGGGTATGTGCAGTTCCTGTCAGCCCCAACAGCATGGCCAACGGTCGGGGATGATGGAACAGATGTCTGCAACATCTAGAGGGCACCAGCTTGGGAAAAGCTGGGAGAGATAGGCTGCAGAACAGTTGCATAAATAAGCTCTTCTGCTTAAGAAAGCTGGAGAGGCCAACCTGGCTTCCACATGGTCGCAGTTGGACCTGCGGCAGTCATAAAATGCACCTGGCAAGATTTATACCTGTGTGTTTTGGTTGTAATTTGTCTGCAAGAGGGAGAAGGCCGAGGGAGAAGGCTGTGATCTCATGATCCTGTCTATATTTCAGAGCAATATTATATTTGGACCCCCCCCCGCATCTAAAGTTGTATTTGCCTTTGTAGGACCTGTGTGAGACCATTATAAAAATTGGTCTCACACTGTTTTAAGGTTTGCACATTGAGTATCAGGTTGCAGTATGAGCAGTCTTTGCAATTTTGGGGTGTAACAGTTGTGTGGATAGGGCTGATAGTGTATAGAGTCCTATTTTAACATATTCTTAAGCATGTAGATGGGGCACGCAGTGGCTGGCTGGGTATAATCTCAAACCCCATTCATTGTGCATTGACACATAGGTGCCTAGAGCTTGTGACTAGGGCTTAATGCCCTTTCTATATTAGATGGGACCCTGCTGTCCTAACCTTTTAATATTCTGTTCCAAAGCTATTTTTGTATAAAGGTGGCCTCTATGTGGGTGATCTCTGCTTTGGAGTGCCATGCTGTGCATGGAAGAGATTGTTATTTATCTTTGTTGCAGTTAATCAGAGGAGGAGATTTCCCGTAAGCAGCAGTTTCTGTGCACCTTGCTGCTGCATACTTTTTTCTTTCAAGATGATCTGTATGGAAACTAAAACCCCTGCAGTCTATTGGCAGGGTGGGAAAAAACCTAGTTGATGCTTTTCTTCAAGTTTCAGAGGAATTTGAAATATATCAAAATGCAGAAATTTAAACTATGACAGCCATAAGATTTGAAGAGCTTTGTATCTGACTTTATTTTCTGTTATTACCTCTCACTAAAAAAAATGAACCACTGTATAGTGCATTAATAATATTTAATAAATGAATGGTTCTAATCCATGGGACATTTATCTGGGCGTAAGCCATATAATGTAGTGAGTCTTACTTCTGAGTAAATATGCATGACATGTTTTGCTTCTGTGGTACACCGTGTAGCTTTTTTCTACATCATATTCTCCTCTTCTAATCTTTTTTTTGTGTCTGTGTGTGAGTGTGTCATACCATTTAGATTGTAAATCTATAGCAGGGGGCTGTGTTGTTTTTACTGATCTTATGTAAGTGTGTTCATGAGCCTTTTCAGCTGAGTCACATAAAATGCTTCAAATAAATATAATGTTTTAGAATGAGTAGGATTAATATTGCTACCAAAATGTTGCTACTTAATGACACTATCAGAGACCACTAAAACATCTCTAGAAGCACCTAAAGGATGAGGCTTGGTGGTGAAAACAGATCCCAGAAGTACAGCTATTATTTGTATTGTTTGTGGAGGAGAAATCTGCTCTTCACAGTTTAGAGTTGGGGTGGCAGTGGTGAGGAATAAACACAAGCTTAGGGTACAAGCTGAAGTCTCCCAGGTCCCACTTGCCTTTCACTCCAGTCCTCCCCTCCAGCACTTTTTAATTATTCAAGCACTTTATTTATAATAATAATTATAATAATACCTGGTGCAATACGTATCTCATTGTTTCCGACCCCAGGAGTAGAAGGTGAAAAGTATCCGCTTCATTTCACCAATGTACTAGGACTACATCTTAGCTTTCCAGGCCCTACCATTAACAGTTCTCTGGTAAACCCCATCATCAACATGTCATGCATTTGAGTCCCTTGTCACTCTTAAACCCTCAACTGCAAAAGAGGCACCATAAATTATTGCTTGTACTGCCACAGCTAAAGCCAATCCTTAAAACTGGATGTAAAACTAGGGTTGCCATATTTCAAAAAGTAAAAACCAGGATACCCCCAAAACTGTTGAGATTTTTCTTCTAACAAAAATACAATGTTTTGATTGACGTTCCTAAGATCCAGGACAAAGCATCGTCTTTCAGAAATTCCCTCCAGAGGTCAATATCCAGTTGGTCCACAACAATATATAAAAGTGCAGTAAAACCTAAAACATCATAAAAGCAATATGAAATAATAAGTAAAATGACTGGCTAATCAAAAAAGTTTAAACAGCTGCATATTCCTTTCAGCATAAAATCAATGACATATACAACATGATTCAAAACTGATACATTTAAATACTTTAAACCATACTACTGTGAGGATCACATAGATTTTTTAAATCTTTCTTCACAACTGACTGTTAAAGACTTGTAACAGAAACAACATGAACTCATGATAAAGCTATTTCTGGATGGGTGGGGACTTATAATGTTTTCGTGGTGTGGGGTAAAGGAAAGTCAAAACATTTCCCGGTTTTCACATCCTCATCTCTGCTTTTTGAACGCTGGGTTTAAAGGAGAATAAAAATAATGAGGACATGGATAAATTGCTTCTTTTTATCTCTGCTGCTGAATAGATAAATGTGACATTAATTACGTGATACAGCTTTGAAAACTGTTATAGATCTTTGTTTTCTAATGGGAGTTTTCCATCTGGGACCAATAAAAGCAGTTTAGAAAAATCCTTTAAAGATAATCTATGAGTTTTAAAAAAGTTGCCGTCTTATTTTTTCCTTCCATACATGAAACTCAAAAAATCTCTCCAGTTTGTGTGTGTGAGATTGAGACAGGAGAGATGAAGATCAAAAGGTGCTTAAAAGATTTGGCTTTGGAAAGAGGATTTCCTAAGGTGTTTATATGGTTATAGGAGGAGAAAACTTTAAAACAAACACATCTGAATCCTTCAGGGTCCTATGATTTTATAGTGGAGAGTAAATTCAATAAGTGCCTTAAGTTAACTGTTGGTTTTTCTAGAAACTAGCAGGCTTTTGAGTCCTTGAAAACTGTTCGTAATGTTTTTGGTTGACCTGAGCTGTTTTGCCTCCTCTTCCATGCAGCCCCAGAAGGAGTGGCTCAGGGCCTCCTCTCCCTTTGGCTGCAGCCTTTTAGAGGGCAGGGCAATCCATGGCTGCTTGTGACATTTCCCTCAGGATGCCAATCACTGTTCCAGCAAATTAATCCGATAATCCTGAGTCATTGGGTCTTATCCTGCCACCAATGCTGGTTACTTTGATTTGAGTGTGTCCCAAAACATTGTTGCCTTCCTTTGACCACTGGGCAGAGCCATCAACCCAATCTGCTGACCTTTCATTAGGAATCGAAATCTATGCTCAGGTAGGTACAACTATACTTTTCTATCTCAAATTCACATGCATTGCAGGAAAACAATTTGAACATAAAAGGAGCGAAGGATCCTGTTAAACACCAAGTGGTTAGACTTTGTATAACCAGTGATGAGACACGAGACCAGTTGATTCAGAAACACACAAAGTTGAAACTAAAACAAAGAGAAACACAAACATGCCTACCATACTAAACACTCTCTTTATTCTCTGAAGGTACAATTTTTTGAAATGCAGGAGTGGAAGGACAAGCCACCTGATGTGCTTTTTCTTTCCAGATTTGATAGTTTTATTTCAAATTGCAGTTTAATGTATTTCAAAATGTAATTTATTATCCTTCCAGGAGTCACTTGTTGTGGCCAGTGGGAGGAGGCATGAATTCAGACAACTGACACCCCCCCCCCCGTGTTAGTTTAGGGATACCTTGTGTGGTGGACTTCCATGATCACCCAAAGTCTTGCACCACTTTCAGCAGCTAGATTTTTTAAAACTTCTTGAATGTTCTTTGTCCCACAAGTGGGCCACTCAATACCTATACATTCTTAATAGGGAGATCCATGTGTATTTCTGACATAAGGTTGACTGCAAAAGTTCACCATGTGCAAATAACTATTGTCCAGCCCTGCTCCTGGATCAGCAAGGGAGATATCCCAGTGTAGGTCAATCTACTATGGTGGCAATGGCTTTGGAAATATTATTATTATTGTTGTTGTGTTTTTTTTTAAATCATTCAGAGCTGACTGTTCATTTCTGTTATTGTTTAATTTTATCATACACAACAGTTGTCTATAGTTACAGTGGTACCTCGGGTTAAGAACTTAATTCGTTCTGGAGGTCCTTTCTTAACCTGAAACCGTTCTTAACCTGAGGTATCACTTTAGTGAATGGGGCCTCCTGCTGCCGCCGCATGATTTCTGTTCTCATCCTGAAGCAAAGTTCTTAACCCGAGGTACTATTTCTGGGTTAGCGGAGTCTGTAACCTGAAGCGTCTCTAACCTGAAGCCTCTGTAACCGAGGTACCACTGTATTAGCATTGTTGCATAGAAGCTATAGGGATATGATGGGTTGAAGGGAGTGATTATGCTACTACAAAATGCCACATGTGGTGAAAGAATCATGTTTCCTGAAGGTATGGCTGAATAAATTTCTGAACCTTTATATGACACACTGGAACTCATTTCAGGCTTCTGAGAGGCAATGATTTGAAGTTCTTATGACAAAAAGGAACAAGCTCAGTACCACCCCATGTTGTATAAAGTGCCTCATAGTGTGCACTCATCTCCGTAGATTATGTCCATATGGTATCTGTGAGGCCACATGTGTGGGCATGTTTAGTTTGCCAAGATGCTTGTGGAGGAAGGCAAAGGACCTACGTAAAGCTATTTTTTAACATTGCCCATTTGTTTTGTATGAGTTCTGTGTAAGGACAGATAAAAGAAAATACGTAATGCATTGCATAGTTATACTATGGAACTTGCTCCCAGAGGAGCAGTGATGGCCACCAACTTGGATGGCTTTAAAAGAGGATAGTAGAAATTCATGGAGTATAAGGCTATCAGTGGCTACTAGCCATGATGACTATGCTCTGCCTCCATGTTGGAGGCAGTAGCATTTCTGAATACCAGTTACTAGAAACCTCAGGAAAGGTGTGATCCAGCAGGCTCTTTTTACAGCCTTTTGTTCCAAGACTTCATTGGCCACTCTTGTAACATCAGGAGTTGCACAATATTTATTGTATACAATTCGAAAGGAAAGCCTTAAGCCTCTTGCAGCTGTGCTGGACAGTGCTCATTTTCAATGAAAGAGCTTTGTTTACAGAATTTAATGAAACTTGTGTTAATTTGGGGTGGAGAACTGCCATGCTTGGATTCAAAAGTTTGTAGATTTCATGTGGTTTGCTATTAAGGCAAGACAAATGGGAAAGATGTATTATGATAGACAGGCTTCAGTGCTGCAAAATGTGTTGATTTCAAGTGGAAAAACGAAAGATATGCCGACCTCTGTGACTCACTGCAGCAGTGCAGAGTGATATATCACTAGAATGAAAACTTCATGGCTGACTAAAGGGCATATTGTTGGAGCTCATTTTGTCTCACATACACAACAATATAAATCTTGTTTGATATAGCTCTTCTGACCTATCCCTCTTAGTTTTATTTCAGTTGACTGATTACTGATTTTTACCTTGCTCTTCAGCTGAAATGGTTCCCAAAGCTGCTCACATAAGATCAATAATAAATCAGGCAGTCCTTGCTTACTATTAGATCTTATAGTGGGAAGTTGTATCCTCTTTCCACCAGAACTTAAGACAGGAGCAAAGTTCCTGTTTGCAAAATCTGCGAAGTAAAGATGCAACCACTTAAGATGCTTTAAAAACAGCACTCTGTCGATGGTTATCACCTCTGGAGGCTAAGGCCCGAAAAAGACCCAATATGGAGGCCAAATGGCCGAAATATTGGGAAATAATAGAGAAAGAGGGCAACAATTGGAAATTGCAGAGTTCGGAAAAAATGAAAGACAAAGTGCGAGACTGGTTACATTACGCTCAGATTCAAGAAATTTTTAAAAAGGATAAAAAGTTAGGATTCCAGGTGGAGAAATCGAAGTTGGAAACAGAATTGTTAGAACCTAAGACTAAAGTACTTTCAAGAATGTATAACTTGCTGTTGAAATGGAATACACAAGATGAAATGGTTAAGTCGGCCATGATAAAGTGGGCACAGGATATTGGGCATAATATTATGTTTGAGGATTGGGAAAGGTTGTGGACCACGGGGATGAACTTCACGGCATGTAATGCTCTGAAGGAAAATGTAATGAAAATGATATATAGGTGGTACATGACCCCAGTTAAACTAGCCAAAATATGCCATGTGCCAGACAACAAATGTTGGAAATGTAAGGAAAATGAAGGAACATTCTTTCACCTCTGGTGGACTTGTCCCAGGGTGAAGGTCTTCTGGGAAATGATATATAATGAGCTGAAAAAGGTATTTAAGTATACCTTCCTTAAGAAACCAGAGGCCTTCCTCCTGGGCATTGTCGGCCAGATGGTGCCAAAGAAGGACCGAACATTCTTTTTGTACGCAACAGCAGCAGCAAGGATACTTATCGCCAAGAAGTGGAAAACTCAAGATCTACCCACTCTGGAAGAATGGCAGATGCAGCTGATGGACTATATGCAACTGGCTGAGATGACTGGCAGAATTCGAGACCTGGGAGAAGAGAGGGTTGAAGAAGATTGGAGGAAATTTAAGATTTATTTACAAAAATATTGTGATTTGGTGGAAAGTTAAGTAGGATGTTTGATCATAAATAATTGGCCACCACAAAATCGGATCGAAATGGGATGTAAAGTGAGATTAAGGGAAATTAATTTACAGAGGATTATATTTAAATAAGTGGTTATAAAATTTGCAAATTAGATGATAAATTGCTGGGAAAAATTTATGATGATGAAAATGGCAGCGGGAGATGTGAGGAAGTCCAAAGAAGTCATGAAACTCTGTTGAGATAAAAGAAAGGTTGTCTATTTTTGTACTTTATTTTGTAAAAACCCCTAATAAAAATTTATTAAAAAAAAATAAAAACAGCACTCTGTCAATGCCACACAGTTAGATTATTATTTTGTAATCTGCTTTATATTCAGTTTGGTGTGCACTTGCAGCCACCACAAAAATAGGAGTTGCTGGAATCAGACTTATGTTTCCTGCATTGGTGCCTGACTGAATATTATTGTTGGTAGGTTAAATTATTTTGCATAATATCCATTGGCCTAAAAATAAACCCTGAGAGTAGTTACACTATTGCTTCGGCTTCTGTACTTTGGAAAGATAATTACAGCAAAGTGAAGAAAATGATAACTGATTAAAATGTAGAACCCAGAATGCCAGAGGAAGTAGGATACATAGAAAGCTGCCTTATACTGAGTCAGGCTGTTGGTCCATCTAGGTCAGGCGTAGGCAACCTAAGGCTCGGGGGCGGATGTGGCCCAATCGCCTTCTCAATCTGGCCTGCAGATGGTCCGGGAACCAGCATGTTTTTACATGAGTAGAATGTGTGCTTTTATTTAAAATGTATCTCTGGGTTATTTGTGGCGCATAGGAATTCATTCATCCCCCCCCCCAAAAAAATATAATCCGGCCCACCACATGGTCTGAGGGACACTGGACTGGCCCACGGCTGAAAAAGGTTGCTGACCCCTGATCTAGGTCATTACTGCTGATGCTGACTGGTAGCAGCTCTCTGGGATTTAAGAAGAGGGGACATTCCCAACTCTACCTAGAGATGCCAATGGGGATTGAACCTGAGACCTTCTGCATACAAAGCAGTTGCTCTAATACTGTCAGGCGGCAGAGGAACCAACCCCCATGGCAGGTTGCCAGAAATGGATAGGACAAGGAAATGTCCTTATCATCTGCTTTTTAATCAATATTTACAGAGAGAGGCTTGAGAATGTAGCCTCTTGGAATAATGGCATTGTCCCAAGTAAATCTCCACTTTACTTTTCACCCACTTCCTCATTCGTCAACAGCACCCTCCCCCCTTTATGGTTGCTACTTAGGGCCATGTGTCTCTAAGCTCTTTGCTCACCTACTTTTAAGGCTTGCCGGCTTCTGAGAGATGGTGGGTCTGGAATGCTTTCTAGTGATAACGTGTCAGCCAGCTGCTCTGGCTCTGCCTTCTCCTCCTCTCCCATTATTTACCAACTCCCCCCTCATCTTCCTCTGAGTTGTGACTTCCCTCAAACCCCTGTTGTAATTCTGAACTGTCTTCTTCTTCTCTAGAAGTGTCAGGTTGGAGAGGCGGTCTCCACCATTCCTCCTCTGCCCAGTCCCTGACAAACACTGAGCAGCATCCCTTCGCCCTTCCCTCAAAGGTTACTATCTGGGTCCTTTCCTCATAACCTTTTATATTTGGGGCTTAGTATGAGAGAGGGGACGCAGGTGGCGCTGTGGGTTAAAGCCTCAGCGCCTAGGACTTGCCGATCGAAAGGTCGGCGGTTCGAATCCCTGCGGCGGGGTGCGCTCCCGTCGTTCGGTCCCAGCGCCTGCCAACCTAGCAGTTCGAAAGCACCTCCGGGTGCAAGTAGATAAATAGGGACCGCTTACCAGCGGGAAGGTAAACGGCGTTTCCATGTGCGGCTCTGGCTCGCCAGATGCAGCTTTGTCACGCTGGCCACGTGACCCGGAAGTGTCTCCGGACAGCGCTGGCCCCTGGCCTCTTAAGTGAGATGGGCGCACAACCCCAGAGTCTGTCAAGACTGGCCCGCACCTTTACCTTTACCTTTATGAGAGAGGTTCATGAATTATTTTGCATCCACATTGATTAATGAGATAGATCAGTAAGAGTCTTCTTGTTCTGGATCTAAAAGCTGCTTGAAGATGTTTTGGGGAAATGATATCGTTGTGCTCCACGTGTCAGCTCTTGCAGTAGAAAACCCTGCTAGGATCAGGACAGAGAAGTAACCCTTACCTTCAGGGGGTGAACTAACAAATTTAGACCTTGATTGCCTCTTCCTTTCAGAGGAATTTCTGGATTTGACTGATTGATTATTTGATTGGGTGATGATTTATCTGGCAGATAAAGATGAGCTTCTTGCCCGTAAAATCCTATGAAGTCACTTGACAGGTTGGCTACTGCTTGTTGGGCTGCTGTGCTTGGCAACTGGCTCCTCTAATGTTAACCTCTACCTCTGGCCCTTTTAATGTTTATTTTATGACTTATCTTTGATACGGTTGTGAGTGACCCTTGAGGTCCAATAACTCACTAGTGACATTTCAGCTGGGTATAATTTTAGACCAACAATAACAAAAATAAATCAGTCCACACTTTCTGTAAAGTATATATTTAGGTATACTGTATGTGAGCCATGAGGAGAAAAGGATAAATTTATTCTAGTTGGATTTGGCCTCTACAAACATCACCTCCATGCTGGTGATCTCTCCCCCCCAACCCCCCCCCCTTTTCAGTCTTGGTAATATACCCAGAATTTGTCTGCCAACTCCTCTCTTCCAAATGCCTGTTGCAATTTCAGTAAATTATGGAGATCCCTTTGCCCTCACCCAGCATGGGACTGAACTTTGTCTCAAACACAGGGGCTCAGTTTAAACCAGCAGCCCACCCAGAAGTTTTCAGGGGTGGGGGAAAGGAGGCAAGAGAAAGGGGGGAGATGTCAACAAAGGCACTTCCCCCACCTCACTGTAATGTCCCCCACGATGTCTGCATGGGTAGGAGCAATACAGACTCTCATTTACACGTAGGAGCAGTGTCCTATTCCTTGACACCCACCCACCCACCCCTCCTTGCAGCTCCTCCAAGCTGTTATTTTAAACATGCCAACCTTTGAGACCACCTTTCAACTCCAAAGTTTTCTCAGAAAATAAAAACGTGTGAGCTACAGGGTCATTTTTCTGCACTGCTTTCAAGGCGGTGCTTCTTCTTGCTGCACGCTCTACTTCAAGCCTGTTATTACAGGCATCTTGCTGTAATATCTTGTTATTGGCTTAAAAATGAAAAGCAACACACACTGCCCTCTTTGATGGGCCAGTCTCTCTCCTCTCTCTCTCTCTCTCTCTCTCTCTCTCTCTCTCTCTGTGTGTGTGTGTGTGTGTGTGTGTGTGTGTGTGTGTTTGTGAGAGAGTGAGAGACCCTTTATTTCTAAAGGAAGGTGCTATTTTGCACAATTCCGCTTAGCATTTTCTTCCTCTTTCTTCCACCACTTCTGTGCTTGCTTTGAAATATTTGTCTTTATTGTGTGCACTACTGCATTGAAGACAGTACGGCAATGTAATGATGCATTTGTCTTCTGGCAACTGAAGCTGTCCTTGCCCATTTGTTCTTGTGTCCAAAATAGGTTTTCTAATGGCCTCATGTGAGACATTGTTTTCAACCTGGACACCTAATCGTCATCACAAATCTTTGTTGACTCATGTTTGCCAACACAGCTGTGCTGATTCATGTGCTTTACTTACTTGAGGATGTTGGGAATGGTTTACTTGGACATTGCAGCATTCTTTCATTTCTGCTTTAGTTTTACTGAGGCTTGCAGTTACTAAAGTTTGGTGACTTAGCAACCCAGCAATGCACATGCAGATGAGAGCCAGGGTGCTGTGGTAGTTTGAGTGTCCCTGCCTAGCCATGAAGCTCACTTAGGTAACCTTGGGCCATTCACCACCTCTCAATCTAATGTATCTCAGAGGATTGTTTTGAGGGTAAAAAGGTGGAGAGGTGGCATAGAAATGTTATGTTATATATATAGAGAGAGAGCAGTGCAAAGCACTATTCAGCAACATGGATGTATCTGGAGCTAAAATTTGCACTTTGAAGGTGTGAGAAACTTGGCTGCTTTGAGAGTAACCCCATAGGCTTTGGGATTTTCACAGGACGCCTCCATCACATAGGGAAAGGAACATTCTTTCTCCTGCATTTGTGCAAGTTGATAGTGCTCAGTTATGTACTGCTCAGTTGTGTTGTGATCTTCTCTGTCGTTTGGCAGTTAATCAGTCAATGTAGGTATCTAAATTCCTAAGTGACCCGCAGCCTGATCTTTGGATAGGAGGTTCAGCTGTGAATACATATAGCCATGTGTCGTCTTTGCTAAGCTCTTCTATATTATTGTAGCATGTGGAGCTAGAGATGGGAAGGGACAGGTGCTGTGTGGTGTTCTTGGTAAAATGTTGTTTTACTTCACCACAGTCTTATGGAAAGCTGGGCTGGCTGTTTTGCTCTGAGCTGCCATGTGTCATTGCTCTCCATAGCTTTAAAAAAAGACGGGGTTAATGAAAATTGAAACCTTCAGGGAGGAATGAGTCTGTGGTTTGTTCAGGAGACCACAGGCTAAAAATCTGAATCAACAAGACAAGCCTCAAACTACAACCAAAACAAGCATGTTCATACGCTTTCCCATCCCTTTTCCACTCTCGCCCTCCACTGCCATGTGCCATCATGCTGGGCTTCTACACCCTCTGATAGTGTATTCTGTTCACCAGCATCTAGTAAGTCCAAACAAAATAAATACTCCTGGCTAGAATCCAGTATGTCTTTACTTTGCACGCATTCTTGTTCATAAGCAAGATCATGTGGTGGCCTCCTGCACCTGTACCTTCTTGCATGAAATTCTATCTATATGTTACCACACCCATACTCTCTAGTTGCTATATGCACGTATTCCCACCAGATAGGGACACACTGAATCAAGCAGAACTTCAGTTGTAGGGAAGGTTCATCAAGAGGATATACTCGCATCTTCAAGTGACATAAAAAATTAATACATTTACATATATATATATATAATTACTATTCTTAAATTAATGTATTTTTATCCTGTTGAGATTCAAGGCAGCTTACAATGTTTTTTAAAATTATAAAAAACAAACTAATAAAAACAAACAAGTTAAAAACAGTAGTTTAATATAATGAAACACATTTAGAACCAGCATTAAAATACAAATTTCTCTGAGAGCAGTCCATTTGCCAAGATTGTCTGCACCTAGTTTTCAAAGGACTGTCTAAATATGAAGTTCTTAGCCTGCCTTATAAATGACTTCACAGCCAGAAGCTATTGGGATGAAATACCAAAGATATTGATGCTAAAAGCAATAATTTCTAAGGATCCAACTGTTGAAAAGCTGACTGCTAGGTAAAGTTATCCAATTTGGTTTCTATTGAATTTTTGTCTAGCGCTCCACCTATAATTAACTTATGTCTTTGCTAATATAAGGACTCCCCAGTTTCTATTGATTCCTGTTTTCTACCTGCTGAGCAACCTGTGTGCTGCTCTGAAGGATGGGGACGGAGCTGAGTAACAGCCAGTTTTCATGGTTTTAGCCATAGTTATGCCTCTTGTTCCAAGTAGGCCTTGATGCAACCTGATACCTGCGTAGTTCCTTAAAAAGTGCCATGGGAGTTGTTGCTTAGGTCTATGGGCATACGCAGACTTCATGGTTGTAACATCAGCCAAATACTGTATTCTTCTCTCCCAGCCCCCAGGTCTTTTTATCTTATTTGATGAAGGGTTCTGGAGAACCCAGAAGCTTACATGCTATTTTGTAATATTTTGGTTGGCCTAATACAGCTGTTGACCTAATATGGATTTTGGAATTTTTCTTATGAGTTTTTGTGCAGAAGTGTTAAGGGTTTGGAACACCTTCCCTGTAAGTAACAGTGAAAGTTTTTATGGCCTTTTACTGTGGAACACAAAACACTAATAAGTGGGACAGCTGGAGTTTGTGATATATGAACAGTGAATTTGCTCTGTCTTTTATATATTCTAGGATACTGGTCAGGTTGTGATCCTGAAGGATGCAACAGAATCACAACCTGATTCTGGTCAGGTTGTGATCCTGAAGGATGCAAGATGAGGTTTGCGAGGCACCAACCTTGAACAGTGCACACTATGTAGGAGTAGGGACAACTTCTGGAAGAAGGTTCCAGGGAAGGCACACTGCTTGAGGGTTCAAGGCCTATCACTTTGGGCTCATCCAGATTTCCTCTTTTGCTGCATTTCTAGGCACAGGCCCACACTTCAAACTATTGTGTCTGAGTGCCCCCCCCCCCCGCTCTCCCTGTGAAAACCCGCTATTTACCACTGAATCAGAGCAAACAGCAATCCAATTCAGCATTAAAGAGCAGGTTTTCCTGGGGAAAGAGGGGGGAGTGCTCAGATACTGAGCTTTAAAACACAGACCTGTGCCTAGAAAGCATGGGGCAAAAGGTAAGTGTGTATAAGCCCTTAACTGAGAGCTGGCAGAAGTTTAAAGGAGCAGAACCCAGACTTAGAAGTGCTAGCTGGGTGGTGACCAGGCACATACACTGTCACATATACTTGAAGCTTTACTGAATGTGAAGTTGATGAGGTGCCACAGCTGCAAATTCAAGCTCCTTGATGAAGTCTGAGATCCCAGATCCAGGGGCAGGGTCAACTTCGCAGGGGCCTGTGCTTTCTGTTGCTTGAACTGAGCATTAAAAGAAAGGGCATTAATTTTCCAAAATACTCAAGAAGTAGAAACTCAACTCCGATGCCTCTCCCCTCACCTGTCCACTCTGCCCATTCATTAAGCATCAAGGCAGTTAATACAGTCTTGGGTTAAGTGAAGAGAATGCTTCCAAGTGCTAATTTAATTGTTACAGTATTCATTGATTGAAATATTTATTTATTTATTTTGCTTGCATGTGTGTATGTGCACAGAGGGAATAGGCTTCTCCTGCTGTTGGCCTATAGCACATGCTTGCGCTCACTCACTCACTCACTCACTCACACGCACAAACATATATAAGACATCCATACTCACACCCTACCTGTTATTCTTGTCCTGTTAGTAGCCTGTATTGCCTGCAGGATTATGTATATTTAGCCCTCTCTCTATTCCGACACAACTAAACACAGTTGCCAAATGTGGAAGGGTTTTGCTGGTAACAATGGCCTGTATAATTCACTCTGTTTGCCTGCCAATGCTGCCTGTAATTGTACTAGCTCTGTGCTAATTCTGTGGGCAGTCCTCTTAAACCTGGAGGTTTTAGATTTGTGACTTTAGCAGCTGCTCTGCTCTGTTTTTGTTCTGACATTCTCACATTGGACTGCTTGGCCTTTCAGCGCTCTGCTGCAGGAAATTCACGTTATCTCCTTTAAGCAGGGTGCAGGCGTGTTTGTGTGCCCTATTCTAAAGCCTCCTTTCCTTCTACTATATCAGCTGAGAGCAAAATACCCTTCTGATTCAGTTGGCCAAATGTAAAAAGCTAGTTCTTTCCCTATGAGACCTGGTATTTCCATTTCTCCCTCATCACTTCTTAAAATTTGGTGGATGATAATGTGATGAGAAATCTCTTTACTTTTGGCTGCTTTGAGTGGTTTAAGCTCCCAATCTGCATGGCTAAAGGAATTGGGCACCATATAGTTGCCCATAATAGTTTTCTTGGAGCCCTTCATCACTGTGTCTTGACCTCATTGCAGTTGGAGTGGGCCCCCTATGCCTTTTGGCAGCCCTTGGCAACATTAGATGCCCCCTTCCCAGCCCTTGTTCTGTCTTCCCAAAGCTGGGTAAGCGAGGTGCTGGCCTTTGGGAAGAAGGTGTGTGGGCTCTGACCTTCCCTCCACCTTCCCAAAGCCTAGTTAGCACTTTCCCAACTTTGGGAGGGAGATAGGAGGATCCAGGACCATGCCAGAGCCTTGTGCCTAGCTTAGCCAGCTTTGGAAAGGCAGTTTGAGAGCTTGGGGGGGCATCAAATTTTTGCCTCCCCCCCCCTTTGTGACAAGGCAGTGTGAGGCCTGCAGGTGCAGTGTCAAAATACTCTTGCAGCCTACCTGATATTAAATGTTGGTTTGCCCTGTCCTACAACCGCCCAACCAGCATGAAAAGGGAGCTTTTTAGCCACTGTAAAGTCTTGTCACCCATTGGCTACAGTTGTTCTGTCCCTGCCTATACATAAGGTACTGTATGGCTAAAAAATTCTGTAGAAGTGTGAAAAGTTGCATTTTCCTCCTACAAATATTGTATCTTAAAACCTACCTTGTATTCCCTTGGAGAAAATATGTTTTTAACTAGACTGTGATAAGTTTTGACAATGCTATAGCATGCTATTTTGCTCTCTCTCTCTCTCTCCCCCACACTCACACACTCCTGTAGCATGTAACTTGACTTACTTACTTGAACCCCCTTTTTCTTTTCTTTTTTCTTCTTCCCAAAGAGCTCAAGGTGGTGTACACAGTTTTCCTCCCCCTCATTTAACAACCTTGCAACTTCTTCCTCACAACAACCCTGTGTAGTAGGCTAGGTTGAGAGGCAGTGAGTGGCCCAAGGTCATCATGGCCAAGTGAGGATTTGAAGCCTGATCTTCCAGGTAATAAGTCTGACAATCTAACTAACACAACACACAGAGATTGCTCTGTAGGCATTTGATATTTTGTTGCCCATGCCTGGAGTTTAACTATGGGAAGCTAAAACAAAAAAAAATTCCTTCCAGTAGCACCTTAAAGACCAACTAAGTTAGTTCTTAGTTGCTACTGGAAGGAATTTTTTTTGTTTTGACTATGGCAGACCAACATGGCTACCTATCTGTAACTGGAACTATGGGAAGCTAGTGTGAATTGGACTGGATGGGGTGAACTATGGTTTTAGTTGTTTTTGTTTTTTTTAAAGTCTGAGTCTTTCTGGGTTTCCATACTATAGAAAAAAGAATTAAGAGGACAACGGGTGCCACAGAGAAATGCACTTGAGTGCTAGGAAAAATTGAGTTGTGGGTTTCATCTCTTGCCTTCCAGCAGGGGTGCAGTGTTTCTGCTGGTCTTCTTGAAAGTCAAGATAATTTGTCACACATTGGTGCCTCCAGAGTGTTGAAAGCTCTCTTGCTCCTTCCACCGTTTCTCCCTGTAACCCTGTTGCATGCACATTTCTAAGCTGTCGTCACCTGCTGGTGATCACCACATGGATGAATAGTGGCACCGCATGGAAGAGGCCTCAACTGCTAGATAGAGAGTTGTAGAACCAGATTTTTGCCTTTACTTCCTTTTCCCCAGTAAAATATTCAGGCCAAAGCAGTTTGATTCATTTGTAATATTTCAACACTCTTTTTTTTTTGAAGGGGAGGAGAGTATTTTTCAGATTTGCAATAATCTCCTGTCCCTTTCCTAAATACAAGGTATATAAACTTTTAGTACAAAAATAAATAACTTATTCCATGTTCAGTAATTAGTCAGGTTCTCTCTCTTCAGGTTCTCTATCTATTGACTATTTCATTATTCTTGGGAGTTTCCACAAGTTTCTCTTGTATTATATGTTTTCTGCATTTATTGTGTGCTACAAATAGGAGTCAAAGTCAGATTAACACTGAAGCTATCTACAGAAATGCTATATATTCTTAGCAGGTTGTTTATACGGTGTCTTTGCTGGTAAGAGAATAATGGACTTACGCTAAAGTTGTCCTGGAGTGACTGTAGGGTTATCTGGACTGTTTTATAAAGGACCTATGCTGCTCCATAAAATTTGAGGTGAATTCTGCATCATGAGAAGCATGTATTTGCTGTGTATTGCATCATGCTACCAGCTTATGTTAGGGATGCTCAATTCTCCTCTGTCAGTGCTCTTGTTGATTTCCTGCCCTTGACTTTTGGGCTTCCACACACTGCCGATGTTGCTATCTTGGTCAAAGAAGTCAGAAGATCTGGGGCTTATGGAGGAATTTTCACTGATTTTTAGGGATTGTTGCCTGTTTCCCTTACTGCATCCCATATGTGATCTTGTTGGTTAGGAAGATTTGCTTATGCTCAGCAGGTCATTAAAGAATGTTTATTCCCTGTGAGTTTGGAAGATTTGGCACTATACTACCATTTTGCTCAAAAGCAAACCACACGCCCCTTCAATCTTTTACTTTCTCGATAACTGGAGGTTTTGCTAAACTCCTGCTTTTCCTGTCAGGTAGCTGGTTTCTACATATGGAATCTGGGCTTGCCAGCTTGGTATGCATGCAGGCTATGGATTCCTCGCATGCTAATGCTGTATGTGTAGGGCTCAGATATGGTGCTAGCATCATAGATAACTTTTTATATGGCATTGTCATGTAATTTGAATCAAACCTTTGTCAAATACTAATGCTTTGTGGGACAGATGTGCCTCATAAGCCACATAGTCAATTAAATTGAGATGATGGTGTTAATGAGTTTGTTGCATCCTGTTTCCAAGCATAGAGGTCTCTATTATTTGCACCAAAAAACTAATTGTAGAAGATGATATAAAAGCTAAATTTGAAACTATCAAGTGAATATCCAATCTGATTCTACTGTGAAGAAGTTCTAATGTCTGAATGTGAAATCAAAGTAATGAAATATTACAGTGGTCACTTGTAAATGCAAGAACTCAAGGAACAAATGTGATTATTGTACACCATCCTGAACAGACATAGATGAAAACACTATCTCATTTTGCATAGATCCAGCTGCAATCAAACAAAAAATGAATTCAGTTCAATAAAAACATAATATGGGTAGTGTGGTTGGGATCCTATGAGGAAAGAGTTACCTATAGTATCATTATCTCACAAGTTATGTGGCCTTCCTCTCCCCCAACTGGGCTCTTAACAGTTTATGTCTTGGCTCTAGCAAGTTCATCTCCTGTGGTGGATGTGGGCTGGAAGTACAGATTTCCTATCACTGACATTCAAGACTTGTCATCTAATTCCATCCCAAGGATATTTACTGTCATCATCCTGTGATATTAGGTGAGAATTGGGGCAGGTGCTCAGGAAAAGATAAGAGAAATTTTAAACCCACTTTTTCTGCCCAAAATATTCCACAAAGTTATTTGAACAGATGCCAGTGAGAACTCAGAAGAGGAAGTACTTTCACTGTAAAATGTCTAGTGTAAAGTTCCTTAGTGAAATCTATCAGTATCTTCTTCCATCCTTGCAAAGTTAACTGATTATAGCCTGGCTTCTGTCTTTCTAATGTGTGCAGAGATGTTGTATATTGAATATTATCACATTTTCTATTACTGAAAGCCTTGGTCAAAATTTCCATATGCCATTCTCTGTTAGCCTCATTATCATTATCATTATTTAACTGCCCTGCAGCCCAAGGTCCATGGATGGGTTACAACAATCAAAACACAATGTTGGAAAGAGTTTTAAACCATTTACAATAACAGAAATAAAGTGTTAAAAGCCAGGATAAAGAGGTGTATATTCAGCAGTGTGTGTAGTAAGTAGAAATATTGTGATTCTGTGGTCAGTACCTATACAAAATAGATGTAAGGAGGAGGGAACTTGCATTGAGGGACACTTGATCTTTGTGAATTCCAATGCAAACTGACCTGAACCATACCACCCAGGTGTGAAATGGAACATAGCTATTCATTGTATTTCATACCCTTCTGAATGTTGAAAAGGGGTTCCTGGCTCAAAAAATATTCATCAAAATGTATTTTAAAATGTATACTTTGATAGGAACTACATTCAAAAACATATTTCAAAACAAATGGCAGATTAATGAGGAAATGGCGCAGGACAGACTTATGAATGAAAACATGAAAAAGGGGTAGCCAGTATGATGTCCTCTGTGTGTTGTAGGATTACTGCTCCCATCATCCCTAGCAAGCATGGTCCATCATCAGAGATGATGGGAACTGTGGCCCAAAACATCTGGAGGGCCTCAGGTTGAGGAATGCTGATGTAAATAAATCTCGAGCTGCATCACTTTAAGGGATAGCTGTGTCTTAGATTTCATTGGTTATTTAAATAAGTGAAAATGTAATGATGATGCAGAGACACAATGAATAAAAATGCCATTTTATGAAATTGGTATTTTGCATGATAGAGGAAAAATGAAGTAATTTTAATTGTTAAATTCCTATTCTTACTTTGGCAGAAAAGTAAATAAGTATGTGCTGCCAATGAATAAATATCTTCATTAAAATCCTTTAGCATGTTTGATTTTTGGAGATGGCTGGGTGACATGCTGAGGATGGCCACAGAGATACCAGTGGGTTGTTGTTGGGATGATTTATATTCTGGTAAAGGATCCAATGTCCTGTTTCTGAACTGCCTGTGGTGTTGAAGTTTATGAATTGCAGTTATTTTGACAAATTTGTAGATTTAATAGGTGTGTGATTGATGCTGTTGCTTGTAATGCTGTCCCTTTCCACCAGGTCAATTTGTATTTATAACACAGAGTAAAGGGAATTTTTAAAAAATTGCCTTCAGGAACCATATAGAGCTCCTCAATAGGAGAGTAGTTATGGCACAACAGCAAGCAAAGGACCCCTTCTTTCGAGCTCCTCATGTACAGAGTCCATTGTGCCTGCCTTCTGCTTGAGCACTGACTGTGAGGTTATGAGTCCACAGCTCAGCTACTCTCCCTCTTGAATGGGAACACATCTCACTTGTCTGTGTACATGCCCCACCCAGCATGAAAACCTATGCAAACTACAGACAGATATGCCACAAACCATTCATGTAGAAATTTATTTGTACACTGGGAGAAATTCTGGTTCATGTCATTGAGGAGCAGGGTTTGCAATAGGTTCTGTGAAAGAACCCTACATCTCTTTCTTGCCCTGCATACTTCTATCACATCTTGATTCCTGGGATCATCTGCAAGAGCATTGTTGGTCATTCCCTGAATTGGTGGTGCACATTTGACAATAACAAGAAACGAAGCCTTAAGTGTCATTGGCCCAGTATTGTGGAATTCTCTGCCAATAGAGATTTAGCAGGTATTTTCTGCTTCAACTTTTAAACTCCTGCTGAAGACTTTTCTGTTCCGTCAGGCTTACGCAGGTAATTAAGAATACATCTTTCCACAATAGTTGACTGATTTCCGATTGTAGTTTGTTATTTTTTATTGCATGGTTTTATTTGTAATTGTTGTAAACTACTCTGATTTTTTTGTGTGAATAGAGATATATAACTATTTTTATAAACAAATAAAAAGCCAAGATGACAATTCTTTAAAAATCTTTACATATCCTCTAGTTCTTGGTGAGAACAGTCCAAAGGGAAGGAAGAAGGGAGCTTGCCTTGACATATAAATGATTTGCTTAATAGCACAGATCCTCCCCTTGGCCCCATCCAGACTTTAACCAGCTATTTCTTTAATGAGGGCCCTGGTCAGCTAATTAAAGAGACCATGCCAGTAAGCTATGGCACCAGGTTGACGGTAGGAAGGCTTTTCTGAGCAGGATGTGGAGGGAAGAGGGATCATGCTGGCAGCAGCTGCTTGGCTGGGGGCCCTGCAGATTCAATTCACCCCCACAGAGCAACTGGAAATGGAATATCAGGTTTTAAAAACAGTTATAAATACTACCTCAGGAGCTGATGCAACCTCAGCAGCCGAAAGCGAGGTGTTTAAGAACAGGAGACTTGGAGCCGAGAAGCTAAGATTCCCTCTGTCTCCCTCAGCAGTCTTGTTTTCTCCTCTCCTGTTTCTTTCTGAAATCCATAGTTTATACATAGTTACATAGTAAATAAAAGTAAATATTGTTCTTTTTTATTTGCAGCAGGGTGAATTGGAGGCTATAGTCAGATTTTGCTAGACAGATCAAAGCTATTGTATCTGTAGTGTAGAAGCATATAAACACAGCAGAATCTTTATATAGAGAGCGCAAACCACAAATATATTGGATTGCTTGGATTTCAGTTAATGGGCTATGCTAGTTTAAGTCCATGTGATCTGTCTGTTATAGTTTGTGAGTGGCAGCTTATATCCATCATGATTTCACTGTGTGCGTACAGAATATATGTGCTGCTACCCAGGAATGTATACCTAATAACTAGGAATAAACAAGTCAAACACTTGATAATGACTATAATAGTATTTTTGTGCATTTATTTTTTAAAAAATGCATATGAAGTTCATATAAAGAAAAAGTGTTGCCAAATACAGGTGATAGAAAAATCTGGGCTACCGTAAATGGAAATTTGCAGTTCCTCTTAGATTTGTAACATTTTTATAAGAGGCATGTCCTCTGCACTGATAAAGCTTTCATTTTGTTGTTGCTAAGTTCCCACAAAGGTTTTGAATCCTGCAACCTAAAGAAACCAAAGACCACAATAAGGCTGGCAAAGAGAACATATAAGCCATTTGACACTAGGCCTGATGATAGAGTTAGGAAAGAATCTTTTGACATAGATAAAGAGGGGAAGCAGTGTCTTAATATTTATCTTGCATCCCTCTCTAGACATTGTTTCCCAGCTGCCAGAATGCCCACAAATACTTTGTTCAGGTGTCTGGTGGTAGTCTAGCAATGAGACAGCATGCATCCACGCTGGCTTTGCCATTAGGCAGAGTGAGGGAGTAATTTCAGGCAGCAAATCCTGGGGAACAGGAAATGGTGACAAGGTCTTGGAGGACTAAGCTATATGTGCCTATGCTGTGCCCTCTATGCTAGTGTCCTGCTTTCTGGTGCAGTGGAAGATGCTATCCTGACACCAGTGTTAAAATCAGTTTCAGTTGCCAGCCCAGTAGACTTCTGTACTTGGAATGGTAGTAGGTGACATTGTCCCTCCTTTACTCAGGCTGGCTCAGTATATGTCATTTCCATTTCCCTAGTCTTGGAGAGCAGTTTGCCCAGGGTTGGAAGGAATTGGTGGTGTATTGCTTGCTGGAGGCTGCAGGGTGGGTCTGGGATTGGGGGGCAGGCAAATAAAAAATTAAAAATGAGCAATAGCCTGAATCAGTGAGGTTGCACCTGAGGTATGGCAGCCTGGAATGATTATCAAATATGACAATACCTGCTGCCACAACTGCTCTAACAAGCCAAGAAATATCTAACAATGCAGGAAATTCCACCAAGCAATAGCAAAAGTTGCAAAGTTACTTAATTACATTGCTTACAAGTTTACCATGGAATCATACACATAGAATATATTTCACATAAGTTCATAAATATCCCCATGTCCTATCTGAGCTTTAGATGACTGGCCTTTCTGAAGAATACAGAGAAAGGCAAGCTAAGAGAATATGGAAGCCATGCTGCCTTCTTATTCTACCCTGCTTACCCCAAAATTGCCAACAAGGTGTGAAGACATGGGGAAAGGGCTTCCAGAAGGGCAGGAGAAAAGAAAGTAAGTGATCATATATGCTCTAACACTGCCTTATGGTCAGGTGGTGATCCAGCTTTCATATGTCACAGCATTTTATGAATTTCCCTTATAAATAACCAGTACTGGTTTCCTGGCTCTCGTTACCAATGGTGCACATAGAGTTGACTTCTTTCACAATCATGGTGGGCAAAGTTTGTTGCACCTTCAGGGAGCTATAGAAGGAACATTAGGTCTCTTTAATAAACCCCATGGGTCTATGCTACATTCCATTTGCACACAGTTTAAATAAATTAAAGCTATCTATTATAAATCTGTTGAAATCTGCACATGTGGCTGTTATATTTGAATCAACAATGTTCTGCTTGATGGCTTTGCTACTGGGGATCTCTGTGGAAGCATAGCTAGCTGTGTACTGTGCAGTTGCATTTTAAATGTGCATTGTATGTATCTTGTGACTTGTTTCAAAGTATCCCAGATATATATTTGTGTCTGCAGATTCACTCAAAGTAAAAATGTGAATTTTTAAGAACATTCATTATCTAAGAAAACTATTTACTTGATCCTGCATTGCATAAGAGATATTTTTAAAGGCCTCTAAGTGAATGTCTTTTTCTTGTTTATTATGTGACAGTGCATTCCACATTCACTAAATGTGCTTAGTGTTGACAGCTGCTAATTCCTTGAAAAAATGTTAATCGCTTCACAATATACACAGTAAATATGACTAATGTATGTACTATATGTATATAAACTTTGGCAATATGTTTCTGTGCAAAAGGAGAACACAGTGCTATTACATGCTCGAGTCCAAGTTCTTTCAAAATTTCAAATTGGATTATACAGCTAACAGATATTTGCTGTGACTTAATAATAAGAATGGGACATGGGTGACGCTGTGGTCTAAACCACTGAGCCCTCTGGGCTTGCCAATCAGAAGGTCGGTGGTTCGAATCCCTGCAATGGGGTGAGCTCCCGTTGCTCGGTCCCAGCTCCTGCCAACCTAGCGGTTCGAAAGCACACCAAAAAAGTGCAAATAGATAGGTACTGTTCCGGCGGGAAGGTAAACGGCATTTCAGTGTGCTGCTCTGGTTTCGGTGTTCCATTGCACCAGAAGCAACTTAGTCATGCTGGCCACATGACCCGGAAAAACTGTCTGTGGACAAAACACCAGCTCCCTTGGCCTGTAAAGTGAGATGAGCGTCGCAACCCCAGAGTTGTCTGCGACTGGACTTAACTGTCAGGGGTCCTTTACCTTTACCTTTAATAATAAGAATAAGAATACTAAACAAAGTTCCCATTGACTATTCACTAGACTCTAGTGACTAGATTCTTGCTACCTTTGAAAGTCAGGGCAATATCAAATTAGTAATGCATGATTATGTCGCCAGTCAGCAATGGAGCTTGATCTGCATCTCATCAAGTGCAGTTAAGCTACACAGAGCAACCCTTATCTTGTAGATTTTCCATATCCTCCAGCAGCAGAGTAGGGACATGGGTCTGTTGGAATGAGTCCTATGCTAGGTAATGTGCATGGGTGAGTGGCAAGTAGTATGGCGGTTGTCTTCTGTACCACTACGTGAAAAGTTTGCCACCTTCTTGTTTTTCTTTAAAGGAAAAGCCCAGTTCTTTTGTGTGATAAATACAGTATCTACCACTGTGAATCATCAAATACAAGAACAGGATCCTTGAGGAAGCCTGTTAAGTTGAAAATGTGATTCACATACCCTCAAGTTTGGAAAAGCCCCCCCCCCCACCCTTTTACTCTTAAAAATGAATGGTGGTGTTTGCTCTGGTAGGCCACCCCCCCAACAAAGAGAGAACATTTATCAATGTAAACAAAAACTTTTCATTATATTAATTCCTCAGCAGTGTTGGAAGCTGAGATATGAAAGCTAGGAGCTAAATGGCACTTTAAACCTAGGTTATGGGTGAAACAACAGAGTGCCTAGGTGCGCTTTTTAATAACAAGAATGCAAAGCTGAAAATGAATGAACTACAGGTAAAATATTATGTTCATTTTTCACATTGTCTAGTCCTTCCTCTGCCCATCCCCCTAATATTCTTAAGAAGGTCTCTTCTCCAGTCTTCAGAGAGTAGCTGGAAGTGGGGAGGCAGAAAAAGGTCCTCCTTTTCTTCTTCTGCAGTTTTAATCTGAAATTGTAGGCACAGTACTGCATCCAGAGCTCAGAAACTGGTCATGCTAATGAAATCCCCTGTCACAAAATGCGCCATGGGAGCATGGGAGTTTCGAACACTGTTCCTCAGTCCCATTCAATCCCCCCATTTAAAAAAAAATCTGCAAAGAAAATATACATTTAAGTGAATATTTTATATATATATTTAAAAATCACATTTGAGTCAATTTTATCACAAAATATGCATGTTTAAATGGACTTTGTCTCAAAATATGAATTTCAATATGAATTTTGATATGTGTTGAGCAAAGTGTTACATTGCAAAATCCAGAGATATGTGAAATCCAAAGGATGTTCTGATGCACAGGTTATAGTCTATGGTGCAGATCAGGTCAGATTCTATTTGAATTTGCAAGAGTCAAATTTCTTAAGCATCTCTGCTGTTATGACGTGGACTGGGTCTTTCATGGATTTGCATTGAACAAATGGACAGTTAGAATGTTTGAGCAATATTTTCTTGAAGCAGCCTCACGAAGAGTCCTTTAGGTGTCGCACTGCAACAGAAAGTGCTGCAGCAAGGATCTCAGAGTATCATCCCCTTTCTGCCCCCCTCCTTCTCTCCATCCGTCTGGCCCTCTGGAGACTTCAGTAACTCTGTCTCGATGTGTCTGGCTTTGAGAAATTCATGAAAAGCCGTGACTGCAGCATCTCCTGGCATGTGGATGGAATCCTAGTAATGGCATGTTAAAAAAAAGTTGGCACAGGTTTTAGTTAAAGGGAGTGTGTTAGGTTGAAGGCAGCTTGGAGGATTTGGAAAGTTTACCTGTTGCCTTTTCCAAAGGTGGTGTCTTGTTTGCTTCTGCATTTATTTTCCTCCAGAGAATTTGTGTGTCATTCTCCTCTTCTCCTTACTTATAGTTGCCTTCCCTTCAACAAGTAGTCAGGTGTCTGATTTTGCTGGCGCACCCCTTCAGTAATGATCATGTGTGGCTGATGTGGATATCTGTTTCCCTTTCCATGGTCTCAGTGAAGTTACCCCAAAGGCTAGGTGTGTCATTTGAGCCTTTCAGAGTTCTGTCTCAGAGCTACAACTAAATTGAATTAGCACATCGTCTATCCTTTCTTGCAAGGCTTCAGACTGGGATCAGCATATGTAAGCTTTTGCAATATCCACCACATATTCTGATACTTTTAGGATCCCTTCAAACTCTCTTTTTGAGATGGATCAGCTCATCATAAAACCCAGGGTAGATAGTTCAATTGGTACAGCATGAGACTTTTAATCTCAGGGTTGTAGATTTGAGCCCCACATTGAGCAAAAAATTTGTGCCTTGCAGGGGGTTGCACTAGATGACCCCTGTGGTCCCTTCCAACTCTATAGTTCTATGATTCTCAGGGGAGGGGGCTTTGTACCCTGCATTACTTACCCACAACTCATATTTTACTGGATAAAATAAATTTGCAGCAACATATTTGTTATGTACTGAATTGAATAGGATCCAAACTGCAACAGTCTGATTGGTCCTAGAACAATAGGATCCAAAAGGCAGCAGTCTGATTGGTCCTAGAACAATAGGATTCAGAATGCAGCAGTCTGATTGGTCCTAGAACAATGCAGCAATATGATTGGTTGGCAGGAACCACCCAATCATGCTCCAGATAGAAGTGAATCCACAACCTGATTGGCTTACAGTAGAATTCCAGAATTAGCCAATCATGTGCAGCCCATTGTGTAAATAATGTATATAAAGCAGATACTTTGAGGGGACATTCATTCATTCCTCCTCACCACTATGAGCTGAATAAAGAGCATGAAATCACTTTGCGACTCTGAGTATATTTCAATATTGATACTTGAAGATAACAGTTTGCATGTAATATGCCTTTAATTAGCCCATATTGTTCCAAAGATTGTTCCTAAGATATCACCAAGAAATGCCCTCCTCCCACAAAAAAAGCATCTTCAAAGAAGAGGACTTTTTCTTATTTTGCTCCTTATAGCCCCTGAATAAGCCCTCGCTACCTCTTTTCACTAGTTAGCCATCACTTTCCAGTACTTTAGCTTGCCTCTTTTCCCCTTCCTTTTGTTGCTGTGGCATATACGTTCCCATTCCCTAAGAATGTGTTGAGTGCCCTAGGACAGAAAGAAGACTTTCCAAACATGATTGTAGTTGATTTAGTATTTGAAAATCTTTTGTTAAGCATTATTGGTCTGAGCAATAGCCAAGCTAAATTAATTATCACCATCAGAGATTGTGTTCTTGCTCTCTCCTTCCATCCCCCAAGTAGATCTGGCTTTATATTTTCCTCATGTGCCTTGGCAATGTGTACTGCCTTACAAAATTGCTCACATTTGAGTTAGGGCTGGCTGGATCATCCTGTTCCTGACCTGGCATTTCTAAGCACAGCCAGTGAGTGTCTTTGGTACAAGCTCCAGAGTGCAACCACTTGAGAAGAGGGATTTGTTTGAGCAATGTGGAGAAAAAGTAGCTCGAAGGGGAGAAATGTCCCAAACGTTTGGATATCAAAGAAATGACATGAAGCTCAAAAAAATCTGACCTTTGTAATAAATTGTCTCCCCACTGTAAATCAACCTGCAAGGAGTGGAGATGAAATGAGAATTTCTGGAAATACAAGTCCACAATATTGTTCCTTGGTCCATATTCAACCTCACCCCCTGCTGTGTATCTCAAATGTGTAACAGTGATAATATATTTGTTCTCTCTGCTCTGCCACCCCAGCAGCACAGAGGTAAGAATGATAATTGACAAATGGCAAGCACTAAAGCTACACCTTTTGCCATGCCTTTAGTGGTACAGTATTCTTTTTAAATGATTTTTGCAGCTAGTCACCGGCTTCCCTTTGTCCACTAGGGGGAGCTCATAGCATGGTCCACCAAGGTAGTTTCTGTCAATTTAACCTTCTGGGTTGATAAGTTGTATCTCTAGAATTTTCTCTCTCACTTCAAACTTGTCTTCCTACAACACCTGGTACTTTTTGGAACAATTTTATTGCGGACTTAAGTAACAGTGGTTCCTTCTGTGCTTGTCTTCTGTTGGTTCTCTAAATTGTGAAATGCAGTCAGTCCCCTTTGGATAGTTTGTTTCTTGCAGCCACTTTTGTTGGCTAATCGGGTGTGTGTGTAAATCGAGTTGGAGAAGGCCTCTATTACATACCGTTGACATTTTGGGGTGTACACTTCTTTTTCAGACAAAATTGCTGTATATCAAGGAAAATGTTGTCCCATCTGTTAGCTGTTGGGGACAGTGGTTTGGACATTTGCAGGCAAGCCATTTTTAGTCGTATAGAAACTTGCAACAATATGCAACAAGAGCATAGTTTGAGGCCCATTTGTTCAGTGATTGGTCTCATTCATATTTCAGTGGGATGTAGGATTTATACACTCGGGCTAATACAAATCTTCTCCTATTAGGTTAGCTATTTGAGCTCCTCTCTGCCTGCTCTGTGTTGTTTATTTTAACATATTAATGTGGGGGTGTGGTAGTATCCCCACTTTAGAATTAGGAACACAGAGGCGGACTTGTCCTAGGGCTCTCTGCAAGAACAGGTTTGCCATAACTTCTTAAAGTATAAAATACAGAAAAAAATTGCCTTAAAATCTGTCTTGAACTTTTAACAGAGCTAATGCATATTTCTTTGGTGGTGTTACTTGAATTAAAAGTAGTTTTAGAAAGTGATATTTCATTGCCATATTTTAACTGGAATATATATGCATTAATAACTAGTAACAAGGACACATTGGATGAGAATATATATTAGAACAACATAGAAATGTTGTTTAGGCTGTAATGGGAATGTGCTGTGAGATCGCCACAGTTTTTATATAGTTTATTTTGAATAGAGTAACCTGTAGTTCTCAACATATTACAGTCACTCACTGATAGGGTGTATCCCGAGTCACAATGCAGCTTTAGAGCTCAGAGGTCAACAGTCGACATGATTTTCTCACTGCACCAGCTGTAGGAGAAATGCTAAGAGTATAGACACCCTTTATATATCGCCTTGATGGACCTGATGAAGGCCTTTGACCTCAGCCAAAAAGGGACTCTTCACATTGCTCAACAAGATAAGATGCCCACCTAAGCTCCACCAGATGATTGTGTCCTTCCGCAAGAACATGCATGGCACTATCCAACATAACTCTTCATCCTTGGATGCTTTCCCAATAAAAAGTGGTGTGAAACAGTGCCGTGTTTTTGGCCCAATACTCTTTGACATATTCTCCCTGTTGCTCTCCTTCACCTTCAGAAGACAGTGGGTGCTTCTATTCAAGGAGTGTTAGGGGTCTGTTAGATCTGGCACGTCTCCACACAAGACAAAAGTGTGACAGGTTCTTATCCATGAGATGTTGTTTGCAGAGGACACAGCCTTGACAGCATGCTCTGAGGAAGCTCTATAGAGACTCATCAGCAGTATTGCCCAAGCCTTCATGAAGTTCAGCCTCACCATCAGCCTGATGAAGAACAGCATCTTGGTCAGTATGTCGCCAGCACTCCACACATCAGCCATTGGTGACCACATGCCTGAGGTGGTAGACAATTTTGCCTTCCTGGGCTCCACCATAACCTGCAACTTTTCCATTGATGCTGAGCTGGATAAGTGTATTGGAAAGTTAACTACGGCAATGACTTGCCTCTCCAAAAAGGTATGGGAGAATGTGATGCTAACAGCCAATACCAGGATGAAGGTCTAACAGACTTGTGTGTTAAGTGAATCATGGGGAACTTACACCCACCAGGAGCAACGCCTTAGTGCCTTCCATATACACTGCATCAGGAAGATTTTGGGGGATTACATGGCAGGACAGAGTCTCAAACAAAGACATGCTCCTTCCAAGCCCACGTTCTCAGCATGTTTGCACTCCTGTCTCAGTGATGTCTATGCTGGCATAGTCCATATTCGAAGAATGGAAGATGGCAGGATCCCCAAGGATGTGCTTTAGGAGTTGGCTTCAGGCACCAGGCCTATTGGCAGACCAACTCTGTGTTATAAAGATGTCTGCAAACATTAACCCTGCCATGTGGGAGTTGCTTGCAGATAACCACAGCCCCTGGAGACAGACAGTCAGGTTATGTATCCACAGCAGTGACCAGAGGAGAAATGATCACTGACAGGAATGCAGAGAGAAGAAATGCTGTGATGCATCTGTAGCAGCAAAACTGAATGCCTTCATCTGCCCCAGATGAAATAAACATGCCTCCCCCATTTTGGTCTCTGCAGCCACAGCAGATGCTGTGCCTCTCCAACAGTTTAACTGTACCCCCAATGGCACACTCTTCTATAGCTTCTCAAGACAGATGGATGTCAACAAAATAGTGTCAAATTTGGATGCAGACTTTTTTGTTTTTGTATTTTTTTTACAGTGGATACTAGATTATGACTTATGTTTTAGCATATGATACTTTGTCTATGTATGCATAAATAACAGAATTGGGACTGGAGGATTGTTGTTGTTGTTTTAAAAATAGGACTTCAGAGTTTGCAACATCAAACTTGAAAATAATAAAAGGGGTCAGAATCATTTGTTTAAAGGACCATGCTGTGTGTGCCCCCCTCTCAAAAAGTTATTTGCAAGCAGGCATGGGAGCACAGCATTTGACATAGCAAATTCCGACTGTATTAGCAACTATATTTATTGTGAATACGTAATGCTTTATACCGCTTAAATCAATGCATTGTTATATCTGCCTGTATGGGATGACTGCATATTCCTGCATTTCAGGGGATTGGACTAGATGATCCTCAGGGTTCCTTCCAACACTACAACTCTACATTTCTATGATTTCTACTTCAGGGGTCAGCAAACTTTTTCAGCAGGGGCCAGTCCACTGTCGCTCAGACCTTGTGTGTGGGGGTGGACTATATTTTGGGGGGGGGGGAATGATGCAAGAGCACCACAAGCCCCGGTGGCTGCTCACCTGTGTCTTGCGAACAGCAGGGGCTGGCGGTGGTGGAGTAACAATGAGTGGCATGGAAAGGGCTCCAGAGAGGGGCTGCTTTAAATGGCGGCCGCTCGAGAGGGCTGCCCAGCCAACCGTGGCTCCTGTGTCTTGCGAGTGGCAGGGGCTGGTGGTGGCGGCAGCAGAGGGATGATGAGTGGCGCACGAAAGGGCTCCAGAGAGGGGCTGCTTAAAATGGCGGCCGCTCAAGTGCTGCTGCTGCTGCTGCTGGCACCAACAAAGCCCAGCCCCTTCCTCCTCTAGACAGGGCAGGGAGAAGCCAGGATGAGGGAGGGAGGAGGGAGAGGGAAAGAACACACGTGCTGGCGATCCATGCGGTGATTCCCGGACCGTCCGTGGGCCGGATCCAGAAGGCAATTGGGCCTGATCTGGCCTGCGGGCCTTAGTTTGCCGACCCGTGTTCTACTTGCTTGTGGCTGTTGCAGATTGTACCATTTGAAAAGATGGCATATTATCTCATTATATTGGACTAGTTTGAGAAAATGTCTACCTCTTTTCCTTCAAGAAGGCCATAAAAAAGTGTTCAGAATAATAGCCTGTGCTAGGTCATGGGAATAAGGTATGGACTACATTAGGTTTCTTCAGTATGTTCTAGAGCTCATTACCTGCATGACAGCTTCTGTATATGTATCCAAAAGGGTAACATCAGTAGCAAAGTTTTTGGCACAGCTTTGCCCCCAATCCCTATAGTCTTGTCCTTTTGAAAACTTCGCATCGTTTTGTGTAAAATGACTCCCAATCTTTTTAGTTTCTGTGGTGGCTGAAGTTGTTAGCATTCCTATAGCTATACTATACTAGCTATTTTTTTGGAGCACCATTGATGAGTATTCCTGGTTCATCATAACACTCACTTTGTAGTTCAGATTAAATTGCTCTGAGTTTGTGAAGGAGCAGTGAAGAGAGGAGCTTTCGAGGGGAGGTTTCTTGCATTTATTGAGCATACAATGAATTCCTATAGGGTGGAATCACGCAAGGGTATTATCCTGCGAATGAGCTCATGCATGAAACATTCCGATTATTTGTGCGATTCTAGCTGATTGTTGAACACCGGTTGTAGATTCTCTAGTAGTTATGCGCAGTTGTCATTTCCATGCATTCCACTGTTAAAGGCTGATCAAGTTTCTGCTTTCACAACCCTTCTGAGCCAGCTAGGGGAACAGTTCTGGCAAGATGACTTAACTGTTTTCTAAAATATTTTTTGCTCACCTTATTTTACTTTTTTTGTTAGTTCATTTCTTGTCCTCTTCCAGGCAGGGTGTGTGTAAGTGGCTATAGGTTTTTCTGCCACACTGACCACCACACTGACACTCATGATTTTGACAAAGGTGTTGTTTTAGAGAGCTCAACTGTATTCTTGGAGCTATAGACTACTTTCAGAAATAATGCTATGCAGTGGTTTGGCATTGCATTTATAAGAAGCCTTGAGCCTAGCAAGCTTCCCTCTTCCCTTCCTCCGCATGCAGGGGGCGATGATAAGAAGTTTTCATTTCTAATTTGCAGCAAACCATAGTTTGTCATTTTGGCTAAACCTGGCAAAAATGTTTTGCAGCAAATCAGAAGCAGAAGTGTATGGAGGAAGGGGAGAACAAAGCTTGCAAAGTCAAGGCTTCTTGCTCTGATAATTGCCAGATGATGGTTGTATGAATGTAACTATCATTCCTGTATTTTTGCATTCTTAGGACACTCATTGGACTATACTTAGTCATAGCTGTCAACTTACAGATTTGAAAATAAGGGACCTGCAGCCTCACCTGTTCCAGGCGCTCCAGTCTTGCTGTCCTCCTGCAGTCTGATCAAACTCATGCTGGTAGCTTTGAGAACACTGTCCAACCAACTTTGTAACCAGAGGTTCAACTGAATAGAATCTGAATCACATGCACCACAAGGCCTATGCAGCCACAACTTAAGATGGCTCCCCGGCCTGGCTTTGCACTGCAAAGTTTGCAGCAGCATGTGCAACAAAATGGCGTCCAGCATTCATAAACCCCCTCAGCTTGCATTAACTAGCCACACACAAGGCATGCAAGCTCCACCCCCCAGTCGTTCTTAGACTTCTTATTGGGTGAGCAACACAGCCAAGCAACACAGTTGGAGCCTCCCTCTTCCCTGGCCGGCAGGGAGGGAGGGAGAGGAGCTGCTTCCTTTGAAATTTAAGGGACATCATTTAAGGGACATTTAAGGGACATCCATCAATAAGGGACAGTAGCGGGACATGGCACTGGAATAAGGGACTGTCCCTTCAAATAAGGGACACTTGACAGCTATGCACTTAGTTTAGTTAAAATGAAAGGGAAAGGAGTAGCCTTAGTTCAATAACTACCCAAGTTTACGTTTTAAGCAAATCTCCTCAATACAGTATAAACAATACAATATAAAAACAAGCAAAAAATGGGGAAAATACTGCAAAAGGACCGGGGCAATCTACAAGGCACATCTTGGCTTTCTCAAGGTACCAAAAGTTCCAGAGTTCCCATTGTCAAGTGATGGTTTGTTTAGCTAGAATTATCAAATATGAAATTAAGTCCTTAAACCATATATCCTTGATAACCTCTCTTAACTGCATTGCATCCAGCATTTCTGCCTGCCCTGTGGCTTCCCAGCATACAGTAAATAAATATAGTGGGTGGGAAATAATTATATTTGCTTCATGATGATTTTCAATTTAATTTAATTTTAATATCCCTTAAAATGTGAACTTATATTATGTATGGAATCATTTCACTCACGTGAGTCTTCTCTTCTCATGAGGTGGTCAAACTATTGGAGCCTTAGCTTCAGGATCTGTCCTTCCAGTGAGCACTCAGGGCTGATTTCCTTAAGAATCTGCCCCCATTGAATCTTTGAATTGGAAGAGACCCCAAGGGTCATCTTGTCCAACCCCCTGCAATGCAGAAATCTCAACTAGATAGTAGATGACAGAGACCAACCAACCTCTATTCTAAAACCTCTAAGGAAGGAGAGTCCAGCACCTCTCATAGGAGTCTATTCTACTGTTGAAAAGCTCTTACATACATTGCCATAATTCATTGGGTTATTATGGAGCAATTTATTATTTATTTTTAAAGGTCTCTTTTAAAAATATAAGGGATGGGCATGGAAAACAAGGATCAAGGGAAGTAATCATATAATTAGTTTTGCCCACAGGTGACAATCACATAAATTTCCAGCCCCATAAATTTATAGCCTGAGAAACAGAAGCAGAGATATTTCAACCTTTCAGCTGGTAGTTTTCAGTGTGATGGTACTGTGCTTCCACTATCCACCCAGCCCCATTAAAATAGAACAGATTAAGCTCATCCAATATGTATTGCTTATGCCTCAAATTAACACAGGCTTGTGTACCCACTGTCTGAATTAGCTGATGTTTATAAAATAGTGGGGATAAATGGCTAATAAGCAACATGAAACTGGGCACTGTTACTGTGCCTGTTGGGGATCAGGCTATCAGAGCTTCCTGCTTCCTTCTTTCTCAGTTATAAACAAACCTGCATATTTGGATCATTTCTCCCAGTACCCTGCTATTGCTGCTGCATGCAATAATGCTTAGTAAATGCAGAGTGGGAGAAAAGAAGTCAGCAGCTGTAATATGTTGTTCTCCCTTTGTCAGCTGGAGCAGGTGGGCTGGCCACTTAAGTAAGCACATTAGAACAGAAGACGGAGGCTTAGGTGGAAATGGAGATGGAAGGAACATTTATGCCATTTCATGTTGTCATGCTTGGCACATGGGTTAAACTTTGTATCCTCCTAGTATATGTCACTGCCTGAGCAGGAAAGCAGGTGTGATGTTGGTAATTTGTATTTCAGTAGTGCAAGCAATCAGATAAACAGTCATGCAAAGATTCACATGAAGAGAAAGCCAGACACACAAAGATCTTCTGACCCAAATTACAAAGACTGATCACAACCTGGGAGCTGAAGGTGTAGCCAGGTGTCTATATTTCACGTCCATCTTTCTTCTCTAAGCTGTTTGGTATTCCCAGTAATACCCCCCCCCCTTTGGATTGCAGATTTGCACGCTCGTCAAGTTTTGGCACTAAATTTTGAACTAAGCTTCATTGATTGGATTACATTATGAACAGAACTCTTTCTTCACCCTAGAACATTTAACTCTTTCTCTAAAGTGATTTATAATGTACTGATGGTATAGGTACTGACTTTGCAATTCTTACCGAATTCATTTCACTTAGCTAAGAGATGTCTGTGAAATGTTAGATCAACCCTGAAGCATCTAGGGTAGAGAAAGATTCCTCTCCCTCATCATGGAAAGCTTTTATTGAAAAGCTAAGCCTGTTCCTACACCGTTCCCAAATCTCCTTGCCTGAGAACTTGCTTGATATTTGTATCATTACTTATTGTGCGGTGACCTCATAACTATGTTCAGGATGGGAGGATGAGGTGATATCACAGCCCTGGAAATTTTTCAATGCGTGCCTGCCAGGAGTGGATGCCAGGCAGTGGGATGGAGATGCCAACTCCAGAGGGAAACTATTTAACTGAATCATAATGGAGTAAAGTAAAAAACCTAGGCAGCATTAAAAATAAACTGTTAAAATGTAATGGTTTTAAATGTTTACTTTTATGTGACAGCTGCTTATAAAATCTGGCTATTTTCCAGATGATTCAAAAGTAGCTGGGTAGTTGGTCAGAAGAGCAAATGGCCTATTGACAGGGGAGAGTGAAGAGGTAGGTCCATAGTCTAGGGCTGTGGGTGAGAAAATACACAGTTACCAAGACTTCATATGAAGCAACTCATAAGGCCCTGCTATGTGGCTCAAACATGGCTCCATACTCCAAGGGTGGCTAGCACATGTCTCCCAAGGTTGTACTTGCAACCACACACACACACACACAGTTCTTTGTGTCCCCCAGAACCCCTTAAAATTTGTCAGTTGTGGTATACTTTTTATTTTACTTTTAAAAACTTTCCTGTTGTCATACTAAGTTCCATGGGTTTTCCAGGGGACCCAAAGCACTCTTAAATCCCCCAAGAAGTCATTATAAGTGGCAATGGCATGATGTCTAGAAAGCCACATGCCACTTCCTTATTCACTAGCACTTCTGCTGTGCTCTGAAAATCTTTGTTAAGGATTCTTCTGCTATCTTTGAAGAACAGGAGATGGCACCCCTAAAACCAATTGCAATGCTATGAGGAGGAGGAGAGGAAACACTGACTCTTGTCTTTCAGAGAGAGAGAGAGGGTAGGGTCAGAGGTATACCTAGGGATTTGGTGAATCTGGCCCCAATCGGGAGTGCAGGCCCATAAGGGTGCAAGCCCAGGGGCACAAAAATCATCCCAATTATCTGTTTCCAGTTATCATGCAGCACCAGAGCACTTCATCATTCTCTCTTCCTCCCCACCAGCCAGTTCTGTTGGGACTTTCTCCACTCAGCCTTGGGAAAAACTCTGCCCAAGCCCCACCCCCTCCTCAAGCATCCAGTCCTCCTCTGCGCTTAGGCAGAGTAATTGTTCTCCAGGCAAGGAAGTTTGGGAAATGGAATTATCAATCCTCTCTCCTCCTACTAGATATGTGGGGTTTTGTTTGGCTTTTGAGCTTCTTCTGGTGTCTCCATCATTGTGTCACATGTGAATAAACTTATTCCTGGAAGTCCTTTCAGAGGCAGACATTGGTAACATGGTGCCCTGTGTGAGGCCAAAATGTGATACTCCCTTCCCCCTGACCCCACAGCCCAAAGCCAACTTCTCAGAGCCTGGTTAGTGAGGTGCTAGGTTTTGGAGGGAGGTGCAAGACTCTGTCAGGGTCCTAGAGCCCTTCTGTTTCCTTCCCAAAGCTGGGAAGCGCTAACTAGGCTTTGGGAAGGAGGCGGGAAAGTGCCTCATTGGCTGCTGTACGCTGTCACACTGCCCTAAATCCACCTCTGCACCCCTGAGAACCTTATGGAAAGTAATGGGCTGTAAATCTTAACAAGAATCTGTCTGTTTTATCCAAAAGTTTGTTCTGGCAGCTAAAAACAAAAATTAGGACTCTGACTCCAAAACAGCTTCAAGGGCAGGATGTGCTGTTATTTTGCATTTTAAACTTCAAATCCTTTACTCTGTGTGTGTTTATATCATAGTGTCCAATGCATTTCCAGGGGAAAGCTCCCCAGAGGGAACTCCACAAAGAAAGGACCCTACACATATGGGGGTTCTGGTTTGCATCGTCTCTGGGGCCCAGCAAGTATGGCGCAGGGAAGCAAGTCTGCTGCAGTAGGGAGCAGAGTGATCTCTCACCCTAGAGAGCACAACCTCTTCTCCAAGACCCCTGTGTTCTCTTCCAAAGCTCCCACCCAGAGGGGACCCTCCTCTTAAGAGTCACTTCGTGGGATCCACCTCAATCTTCCTCCCTTTATTTGGCTTCTACACTGTAACTGCATTTAAAAGACATTTTTTGGGGGGGTTCCATCTCATGAGTGCTCTGCTATAATAACAGACTCATAATGGCCATGTCCCATGAGGGGCAACCTGAGAGTCATTGGCTAGTGTGTTTAGAAAGCTGGAAGGAGACAGAGAAAAAAACTACTACATCTTTATCTGGAAGGCTTAACATTTGGCTGCTCCCAAACAAAGAGGTAAAACAGTTCCTTGACAAGAAATCTGAAAGAAAAAAATATTCTTGTGGTTGTAATACAAATCATAGAATTGTAGAGTTGGAAGAGACCCCGAGGGTCATCTAGGCCAATTCTTTGCAGTGCAGAAATCTCAACTAAAGCATCCATAACAGATGGCCATCCAACTTCTGCTTAAAAATCTCCAAGGAAGGAGAATTCACAACCTCCCAACGTAGTCTATTTCACTGTCGAACAACTCTTACTCAGAAAGTTCTTCCTGATGTTTTAGTCAGAATGTCCTTCTTGTAATTTGAAGCCATTGGTTCAGGTCCTAGAGATGTGCCTCTGAAGACCACCTAATGAGTTTTTTATCTCCCAGAAGGAAAGCTGTGCCCAACCTGGTGATAAAAAGAATAAAAAATGCAAGGAAGAAGCTGAAACTCAAGATAGGAAAAGATGTGGTAACGAAACACCTTGCTACTTTAAATGAATTCAGCTCTCCAGGGCCTGATGAGCTGCACCCAAGGGTACTGAAGGAGTGTGTGTATGTAATATCAGAACCTCTGTCTATAATTTTTGAGAATTCTTGGAGACCGGAAACTGCAGGCGGTCAAATGTTGGCCCCATCATCAAAAAGGGGAAAAGAAGACCCCAGTAACTACTGAGTGGTGAGCTTGACCATGATACCAGGAAAGGCCCTAGAACAGTCAGTGAGCACTTAGAAAAGGATGCTGTGATTACTAACACCCAGCATGGATTTCTCAGCTTGGTGGATCGGGGGAATGCTGTGGACATAGTATATATTGATTTCAGTAAGCTGGTAAAATGTGGACTGGGTGGGGTAATTGTTAGATGGATTTGTAACTGGTTGACTGACCAAACCCAAAGAGTACTCAGTAATGGTTCTTTGTCATCTTGGAAAAAAGTGACAATTGGGGTGCTGCAGGGTTCTGTCCTGGGCCTGTTGTTGTTCAACATCTTTATAAATGACTTGGATGAAGGAATTGAGGGGCTGCTAATCAAATTTGCAGATAACACCAAACTGAGAGGGATAGCTAATGCTGCAAAAGACAGAATCAGAATTCAAAATAACCTTAACAGATCAGAAAGCTGGGCCCAAGCTAACAAAATATAACTGGTTTATGCTTATAGTGTATATTGGTTTACTGCTTATAGTGTATAATTGATTTATGTACTTAATTATTTACACACCTATGTTACATGAGATATCTAATTAATGAAATTAAAGCATTCACAACTAAATGAACAATATTTAATTTCATTTTAGCAGTAATTCTAAGGCAAATAATGTGGTTATTGCAGGGCTGCAGATACAGCTCCTTGCCAAGGGCACAAGGGACCCTAGGTACACCTCTGGGTGGGGTGGCTATGTATGCATGCTTAAGTAGCCCACAAGTGTGGTGTCTATGCACACATTTGAGCAAACGTGCACAGGACTTGGTTACTGCTGACATGCAATACTGGGAGCCAAAAAAGGTTAGCCACCTCTGCTATCTGTGAAGTATTCAGTCTGCACTAGTTCATGTCTATAAGTGTGGTTGTCCATGACAACCATAGATAATGCAGTCCATTCAGCTTTCTGCAAGTGAGCATGAGAGTGCCACAAAGGAAAAATATATGCAATTATACCATACAGCCTGGGAAGCTGCCACTTATATCTGCCTTAAGTCTCATGAATGTGTTTTATTTAGCCATAGTCATAATATATGAATCTCCAAAGGGCTTAGGGTAGCACACATGGACTTATGGCCTTTTATCCCTTTTATCATCATAACAAATTTCCTGAAGGAGTAATATTTTTCTAAGATCACCTAGTTAGTTTTGATAGTTGAGCAAAGTTTTCAGTTTAGGACTCCCACATGAAAACCCACTGCTCAACTTGAGTGCATTACTTTGCATTTTCTTCCCCTTTTCTTTTGCTATTTGTCAAGCTTTATTTCTTGTGCAGCAACTAGTTCTCACGGGACTCTTTGAAAGGATTCCTTTCAAATACATATTTGATGTAATCATTCTATTGGAGTTTACAAATGCACACTCTTTGTTTCATTATGTTTTGTTTTGCACTACATTGTATGATCCAGTTCTTTTGCAAGCTGGCGATGTGCTATGTTTTGATGCCATACACATGCCTGTAGATCAAGGAATTATTTACTAATCAGGGTGTGGTTCATTCACCACTTCTCCACCTTCTCACAACACTCTTAAGTTAAAAATGTTGTGCAAGTATTTCTGTTACTCCCAAAGTTGCATTCTCCTTGGAGCTAGTGCTGGCATGTGTGAAGTTTGACCCAGGTTTCCATAAAGGTACAAGTTTCATAGGGTCCACCCACTTTATTATAGTATCTATGGACATACCCTAGGCAAGAGTTATATGGGGGGAGCCATTCCACCAGACTGCATCAGTGGAAGAGATAGGAAGCAGGGCTCATTTCACCAGCTTTTCTGGAGGCCCAGCTCATCATCAGGTACCTCCTGCTCCTCTACTGTGCCAGCTGATTGTTATAGGAACAACTATTTAGAAAAAGGTGCCTGAGACTAGATTGTTATTTTCCTCTTCCCTCCCCTGCCCCCTTTCCCTTGTGTTTTGTGTTTTTCTTTATATTGTAAGTCTGCAGGTAGAGACAGTTTTGTTTTTGATTGTACGTAAGCCACTCTGGGAGCCTTTTTGGCTAAAAATTGGGGTAAAAATGTTTTAAATAAACACAGTTGAACCTTGGATCTCAAACGCACTGGATCCTGAACAAATTGGCTCCCGAACGATTGAAACATGGAAGTGAGTGTTCCGTTTTCAAATGATTTACGGAAGCTGAACATCTGGTGCCGGCTTCCACGGTTTCCGATTGGCTACAAGATGCTCCTGCAGCCAATTGGAAGCTGCACCTTGGTTTTTGAATGGTTTTGGGAGTCGAACAGACTCCCGGAATGCATTCTGCTTGAGAACCAAGATATGATTGTAAGAGTAAACAATCATTCTGAAGCAGCATCTTTTAAGTTTTCTAGCCCATGTTCTTTTAGAACACAGAGGTTATAGGGTGAATGAAAATAATGAATGAAAGTAATAGATGAACTTGCATTGTTTTCTGGTGCCCTGATGGTGGCATCCCCCTTATACTAACCACTGGTGCAGATGGAGCTACCAGCACCAACCCTTGTTCTGTCCTCTCCTGAGGAGCTGTCCACACACTTAGCCATTGAAGGGATCTTCTCTTGGGTCACCAGTGTGAATTTCTGCACATCTTGGAATGCCACCTCCAGGAGCTCTGGGCTGACCCCAAACACCACATACTGACAGAGCTCATCCTTTCCCAAGCAGCTGTCCACTTGGTCTATCCTGGCTTTGTGCCTTTTGGAGCAGCTCTGTGGCTGCTCAGTCCCTGTGCAGTGCCCTTGGAGCAGCTCCACTAACTTTCCACTCTTTATTATGCTGTGTCCTTTGGCTGAATTGCAGTGTTGAGGAGGGACATTTTATTACATACATAGTGCTAATACTTGAAATTCTCATAAATTTTCTGAAGTTGTAGCACACGGTGTTTGGATAATGTTAACAACAACAACAACAAACAAACAAAAACAATATTTATACTCCACCCATCCAACTGGGTTTCCTCAGCCACTCTGGGTGGCTTACAGCATATCTAAAGACATAATAAAAACATCAAGCATTAAAAACCTCCCGATACAGGGCTGCCCAGATGTCTTCTAAAAGTGGTGTAATGTTGCTTTCTCCTCCCCATTTGGGCTGCTGTGCAGAATAGGGAGGCCAGCCTAGTACATGCATATGGTATGTCTATCCCTGTTAATGACAGTCCCCACTACACTTTGCTACAGCTTGCCCTTTAAATTGTGAGCCACATAAAGGCATATTTTACCCTGGCTGCAAACTGTTTGTGACAGTTATCATGAGGGGTGAGATAAAAAACAGATGAACCTGGCTCTCCCTAAATGCCTGATTTGGGCTAGAATAGCCCTCTCAGGGGAAATGACTCTGCTATGACTCCTTTGCTCACATGCTTAGCTTTGGCACTTAGCTGGCATATCCAAATGAATAATAAAACTGTTGGGATGCTCTGAGAATACAGCAACAAGGGAACTTGGAAAGAATTGTGTGTGGAATCCCTCTAGGTGGAGTGGGTGTGCTTACGAGTTGCTGTGCTTTGCTCCGACGCATCCCTCCTCCCCCTCTCTTTTCACCAGCTCACTAGTTAACTGGAAAAGACATTTCTAATTTGAAAAAGGCAGCTTGTAGTATGTGTGGCGCCACTTTTAAGAGGCTTTTGAGAATTCTCTTCATTGCTGATATGAGGTTACTGCTTTCTGTTATTCAAATAAATTAAGGACACATTTTACACATCAGCAGATGAAGCATGATGTTTAAGATCTTTTTCTTCTTCTAGACAAAATTTGCAGGTATGACTCGTTGCTGGGATTCAGTGTAGTCTTGGAGGCCTGAACCCAATCTAAATAGGTACATATATGACAGAAATGTGGGTCTGTCCCAGCCCTGCACCTCAGCATGGAGCTACAGTCCATCTCTGTCAGCAAACACCTGCCACCTTGATGTTCTGGATCCCCTCCCTGCTCTTCCTTTTTATCTGGTCCCAAAAGCTTGTAGTCACCCTCTCATATCTCCAGTTCAAATCTATGACAGCTGGACTGGTCCCATTCCACTGCTGAACTTCAGCTTATCAGTCTCTGGATTTCCCCCTGGGCGAATGCAGCAAATTCAGGTCTTTGCCTTACAAGCCAGTGGCCATTTCACTTGGGTAAGCTGATGTAAATGAGAAGGCTATTGGGCTTTGCTCCAAGTGACTTTGGCCTGTAAAGCGGCAACAGTAAAGCTGTCGAGAATAGGCTGGTGGCAATCTGGAAATTCCGATACAGCTGACAACTGCAGCTGAGGATGACTTGTAAAGCCTTCGATTTTCTGAGGAGGCTTTGAAGAGAGACAAATGCTTTGTGGCAGACCAGAATGCTGTAATGTCATGGGATTTCCATCCTCAGGCAGTGGCTTTGTGGGGATTAGACCACTGCTTGGGAACTGCCTGCCTTTCCACTCCCTTCAGCTTGTATTTTTTCCATCTCTGGATTCAAGTTCCCCAGAGAGGCGCCATTTTGGTGCCTATGCTGCTAATCGGGGATTGAGGTACGTGCTTGGGGGCGGGGAGAGTGAAGGAAGTCACTGTTATATCAAAAGTGCCTTTGCAGCTAGTGCCGGTTGCTTAGGGAGCCATGGAAACATCTGCTGTATAAACCTTAGCTGGAGCCATGGAAATCAGTGTTGGAAAAGACTCATTTGGGTCCAACTCCTTGCTGGTGTGTATTTGCATTAATTAGAATCTGCTTTCCACTGAATGTTTTGGAGAAGTATTGGAGCAATTAACAGGAAGAGCCCCCAACCACACTTGTTCCTTCAGGGACACAAATCTGCAATGACTGACCTACTCCCATAATTTTTCAAGTCAGTTTTGAGGCTCCTATTTCAGGCTCTTAAGCATAAGTTCAAAACCAATGCGGTTCTGAGCAGGGCTTGAAGAAAGAAGGGCAGAGTGGGCATTTAGGAGGGAAAACTAGGAAGGGGGGACTTGTAGGCTTGTTTCTTAAAACTGTGATTTGTAAGATATTTTTTTTAAGGGTGCCAGACACCTCTGAGATTTAATGATAAAGCAAATTTATAAATAAAGGATAGGTAGTGCACCAAGTGGTAAAGAGGGGGTTGTAAAAGTAACAGAAAGAAGCATAAATTTACCTCCATTCTGTATGAATGTCTGACCCTTTAAAATGTGCCCATGGTGCTATTAATATAATAGACTACAGGGCTGCAATGTGGGGAGAGAAGGCAGGCATATCAGTGGTTCTGGAACAACTGAGTGTGGAGTTCACAGTCTACCTGCAGACAATCCTCATTTTTAAAATATCCAAGATGTGCTGGATTACTGTGTGAATCCTTGAGAAATTGCAACTCCTCATCTATTGTGAATATGCTAATAACACCAATTCTGGAAGTAGAATCTCAGAATCATAGAGTTGGAAGAGACCACATGGGCCATCGAGTCCAACCCTCTGCCAAGCAGGAAACACCATCAGAGCACTCCTGACATATGGTTGTCAAGCCTCTGCTTAAAGACCTCCAAAGAAGGAGACTCCACCACACTCCTTGGCAGCAAATTCCACTGTCGAACAGCTCTTACTGTCAGGAAGTTCTTCCTAATGTTTAGGTGGAATTTTCTTTCTTGTAGTTTGGAACCATTGCTCCGTGTCCGCTTCTCTGGAGCAGCAGAAAACAACCTTTCTCCCTCTTCTATGCGACATCCTTTTATATATTTGAACATGGCTATCATATCACCCCTTAACCTCCTCTTCTCCAGGCTAAACATGCCCAGCTCCCTTAGCCATTCCTCATAAGGCATCATTTCCAGGCCTTTGACCATTTTGATTGCCCTCCTCTGGACACGTTCCAGTTTGTCAGTGTCCTTCTTGAACTGTGGTGCCCAGAACTGGACACAGTACTCCAGGTGAGGTCTGACCAGAGCAGAATACAGTGGCACTATTACTTCCCTTGATCTAGATGCTATACTCCTATTGATGCAGCCCAGAATTGCATTGGCTTTTTTAGCTGCCGCGTCACACTGTTGGCTCATGTCCAGTTTGTGGTCAACCAAGACTCCTAGATCCTTTTCACATGTACTGCTCTCAAGCCAGGTGTCACCCATCTTGCATATGTGCCTCTCATTTTTTTTGCCCAAGTGCAATACTTTACATTTCTCCCTGTTAAAATTAATCTCACATCGCTTTCCCTTTCTTATTTGGATGGTTAAATCATGCATTGTAAGTCTGAATGCTAACATTTTGATAAATAAAAATGAGTCTTATTGATATTCTTCACTTAACAGAAAATTCTGTTTTCCTGGCCTAATGTAGATCTAGAGTAGAGGCTAAGGGTCCTCAAATCATGTGAAAAGAAAAGTATCAGATTTTTTTATTTCTTTCTGCTCCATCGGGGCTCAGTACAGGCCACATGATCTCCTGCAATGATTTTGCAAAGTTTTTTGCAGATAAGGTCACTCAGATTCGGGAAGAGGTAGACTCCACCATGGGAGCAGGGCCGGGGTGGGAGAGTGACAGGACTTTACTAGAGTCCTGTCTAGTAAAGTTGCATGGGATCAATTCCAAACTGTTACCTCTGAGGATGTGGACAGGCTACTTGGATGAGTGAAACCAACCACCTGTCTCCTTGATCCTTGCCCATCCTGGCTTATAAAAGCTAGCAGGGAAGGGCTGGGTGATGGGTTCCGCGGGGTGGTGAATGCTTCTCTCTGTGAGGGAGCCTTCCTAGACCCGCTGAAAGAGGCACTTATCAAACTGCTTCTTAAAAAAACATTGGATGCGGCCAATATGGCCAACTATCACCCAGTCTCAAATCTTCCATTCTTGGGCAAGGTGATTGAGCGAGTCGTTGCTGAACAACTCCAGGCATGCCTGGAAGAAGTGGACCATTTGGATCCCTTCCAGTCGGGATTTAAGCCTTATCATGAGACTGAAACTGCCTTGGTCACACTGGTTGATCTTTGGAGGGCCAGGGACAAAGGTGAGAGCTGTTTCCTAGTTCTGCTGGATCTCTCAGTGGCTTTTTATACCATCGACCATAACATCCTTCTGGACCGTCTAGAGGGGCTGGGAGCTGGGGGCACTGTTATCTCCCACTGGCTGAATGATGTTCAGCAGAAGTTCTCTATGCTGAACCAACTGCATCAGTCTATGGACAACATAACAACAGGCAGCTGGGCAGGTTGAACAACATTTCTGTGCGCGATGCCTGCACCACACTAGTTCTGTAAAGTTGCAAACTAATCTTTAATCCAACACCTTTTCCCCCACTCATGGCTTCACTGACTTCACTGCACCTGTGTCCACATATACATTGGGTACAGTGGTACCTCAGGTTACATATGCTTCAGGTTACATACGCTTCAGGTTACAGATTCCGCTAACCCAGAAATAGTGCTTCAGGTTAAGAACTTTGCTTCAGGATGCGAACAGAAATTGTGCTCCGGTGGCGCGGCAGCAGCGGGAGGCCCCATTAGCTAAAGGGGTGCTTCAGGTTAAGAACAGTTTCAGGCTAAGAACGGACCTCTGGAACGAATTAAGTACTTAACCCGAGGTACCACTGTATAAGGATGTTACAGGGATCTTTGTTTTTTCCTGTGATACGTCACAGATACTCTTTTCAAATTAGTTACAAAGGACTGTACTACATGAATTCACTTTGTAAAACTCCCCATGAACTTTACCAAACATTCACAGCACACAAGATAAACACTATTAATACTGTATTTCTGTTGCTTTCTATTTTACTCCATCTGAAGAGCTGTAGCACTGAAAATATGACAAATATTTTCAGAAGTGTTATAAATAGGACTGACGTCCGGTGCTTGCTTGAAAATAAATGTCTGAGCCTTCATTGGGATCCTGCGGCTGTCTTTTAAAAGCCAGTCCATGTTGTTCCAGGTAAAAGTGCATCATGTCTCCCAACAAGAAATTTCACAGAGATGTTTATACAATAGTGATAATTCTGTTTCAGAAATGTCAGCTGTTGCTCGCATTTTTGTGGCCCCCATGAAGCTTCCATAGCCCTCATCAATCACCACAAAGTACTGCCATTTGGGGACTGCTTCCAACTCCCAACACTAGCAATGGTACCTCCAACAGCCCCATCACCCTGTTTACCTTCCTTTTAAAGATGGAAGCCAGGGGACATTTAACCTTTTTTAAAAAAACACAAAACCCCCCTCAAGTATCTTAAGTACATTGTCCTATTAAATTGCCAGGAATTATCTCTCTTCACATAGTAGGAGCTAGTGATGTTATTTCTGATGGATAAAGACCCATCTCACAAACAGTTGAAGACAATGACTCAGGAGGTAATGTATCTGTGTGTATTTGGAAATGTATTGGTTGCTTTTCTGTGTAAACATAACATACTCAAAGAAATATTGCATGGAAAAATCGATAATGTGGAAAAACACTATTGTTCATTTATTTTATTGAAATGTGTATATCTCCCTTCAGCAGAGGTTAAAGACAGGGTGATATCCAGTACTAATCATACACAGAGGTAGACCCACTGAGGTTAGTGTACTAGTCAGTGGAATTATGCTATGACTTAGGGTGATATCCAACTATCAATAAAAACATGGACATTTGCCAGAAAAGAAAGAGATTATTTATTTATTAGATTTCTTACCTACTCTTTACTATAAGATCCCAGGATGCATTGTAACGATAAAATGTACAGTTATAAAAACAAAACAGTTACAATAATAAAACGAGAAAGTGCAAAAACAAATAAAAAGATGCTTATATAAAAACAATGCAAGCATTTGAAAAATAGTTCCATCTATAAAATCACTTAAAATTTATTTCAATACAGATACAGACCTTTGAATTTTTAAGGCATTTTCAGTTATGTTGAGCCTCCTGTCCCTTCCCTGATGCAAGGGAAATGCAGAATGCAAGGGTTTTTTGTAGTTCCATATGCTGGATCTTTCGTCTTTTCCTGCACTTCACAGTGTTGCTCCTTTTGGGGTTTTCCCTCCTCCATGTATGGCCTTAAAGCTACTTTCCCCCTGTTTGATCTGTGCTGCAGCTTACCATCATTAGAATCTAATTAAAATGTTACTGTATATGTTAAACTTCAGATGATAAAATGTTCCTGGGTATATGTTAAAATGTTCCTGGGTATATGTTAAAATGTTCCCGGGTCAACTGTCTTGCTACAATTATATAAATTATATGATTTATTCTAGCTTCTGTTCCACCCAAGTGCTGTAGCTCAGGGGCATATAATAAAATGCAATTAAAATTATACCAGCTATAAATGGTACATATTTAAATATGGATTAAAATGTCACTATGTCTGCTTAACCTTGGCTGTAAAACTGCAAGTTCAAACAAGGAAGTTTTATGACACTTCCAGAAAATACTAAGTGTTGGAAAAGATTCTAAATGATGGAAGCTATGGAGTGGTCACTGAGAGTGCCCCTCTGTGTGTACACTGTTAGTAATTGGTGCATGGCTGTTCATTCAAGATGGCATGCTTCAGATCTCATAACATTGGTATGGCACATATGGGGCGATGTTTGGATCACCATGCATGGAGAGTGCAAAGTATTTAGAACTTTTTAGGTTCAAGACCACTGAACACTAGTGCAGAGATTGTGGCTGCAGTTATTGATCTTTGAAAGACCAGGCAGAATCACAGATAAATTGAGAACATAGACTCTATTTGTTTGTCCAAGTCCCACTGGGTCATATTCAATACTAAACTTGAAACTGCAGCAGGGAGCACTATTCTTATTAACTTTGCCACCATAGGGAGGCTTCTCTTAAAGTTCTTAGAGCAGAAAAATAAAATTGGGGAAAATTCTATTACAAGGTTTCTCTCCTTTTAGTTGATGGCAAATAAGCATTTATACTAACTATGCCGGTGAGTTAGTTCTGTTACCTCATACACCTTTGGGGGCATTAGGTGGGGCAGGGCATATACTTTTAAGGTACATTAGAACTATGTGGGGTATTGTTTTTGTTTGTTATTATGGTATGTATTTTGGAGTTTTTATATTGTAAACCATCCTGTGATCTTTGGATGAAGGGCAGTATACAAATTTAATAAATCATCACCATCGTCATCTGGGCTTTTCACTGGAGCTCAGTTCCGGCACTTCTCAGATGGGCACCATTGCCATTCTAAGAGAATGAGTGAGTGAGTTAATGGTGACTTCTAGCACCTCGTTTTGTAGAAAATAATAATAATAATAATAATAATAATAATAATAATAATAATAATAGAGCCAAAGTAATTAACTCTAAATATTTAGCTTCCTGGTGGTCTGTCTTGATACATGGTTACAGAAATGGATAATTAATGCTCTCTTATATACCAAAAAAATCTTTACTTGTGATTTAACTACATAATAATCAACTCAATATGAAGTTATCTAGCAAGTGTTCGTGGGTTCTCCTAAGATTTATTTATCCTAGATAAACTAAATCTCAAAAGCAGGGTGATTGATGTACATACACAATATTACATGAAAATTCCTTCCAGTAGCACCTTAAAGACCAACTAAGTTAGTTCTTGGTATGAGCTTTCGTGTGCATGCACACTTCTTCAGATACACTGAAACAGAAGTTACCAGACCCTTCTATATAGTGAGAAGGTGGAGAGGGGTATTACTCAGAAGGGTGGTAGGAATGGGTGATTGGCAGATAGCTGTGATGAGCCTGTTGACGACTCTTAACGACTGCAATAGGTCTTACAGGAAAAAGCAAGGGGTGAGAAGGTGAAAAATGGCTTTGTCATGTATAATGAGATAAGAATCCAAGGTCTTTGTTCAGACCAGGTCTCTCCATGGTTTTAAGTTTGGTAATAAGTTGCAATTCAGCTGCTTCTCTTTCCAGTCTATTTCTGAAATTCCTTTGTAGTAAAACAGCTACTTACAAGATCTCAAAGTTGATAAAGAGTTTAGATGACTGAGCTGCTCACTTACCAGGACAGCCTGGAGCCAGGTTATTTGTAGGACTGCCTACAGATCTACAAACCTGCTGATACATTGAGATTGGCAGCAGAGGCCTTGCTTGTTTGCCTTTCTATAAGATCAATCAGATCAGTGAGCATAAGAAGTAAGTTCTTCTCAGTGCTTGTGCCTAATTCATAAAAAGTGTTCTGAGACATGTATGCTTGTTCCCATCTGTGATGGCTTGGCTTTTATAAAAGGGCTTTGGAGGCTCATATTTCAAGTAGCTTTTAATTGACCAAGCTGCTGTCTGTCTGTCTTTTTGTGGGTTTTAAAAACATGAATATGGGCTTGAACTATTTTTAAAATAATTTCAGCTTTAGGTATTGCTGTTGGTCATCTCTTTGGAATTTTTGATACTTGTAATTTTTGGTATTGTAAGTATTGTTTTTATGATTCTTGTATTTTGTTGTATATTTTTTAAGTCACTTTGGGTGGATAAATGGTAGCCTAAAAATACTTAAAAATTCAGCCTTGCATGTGGGCATAGGAAAACTCAATACTGGCCAGGACTGAGGGAGACCAAGTCCTTTGTCATTTGCAGATACTACACTATGCATTGTGTTGTGAAAATCAGAGTAAATCTGTTGTGCGTTATAAAAGTAATATTAATAAAGTATGAATTATGATTATTTTTTATAGCCTTGCACTCCTTGACAAAAAGAAATACCAAGTCATTGCTTGGTTTTTGAAATAAATTGGTGACTTCAAATCTTGTTGAAATTTAAAACACGATACAAAGTTTATCCACTGGCTAAACGTTCTACATTCCACGTACCCTAAAAAGCAGTATGGTTAGAGACACATATGCCAAGTGAGTCAACTGATCTTACTACTACTACTACTACTACTACTACTACTACTGTTATTATATTTGTATTACATGTATTATCTGCCCTTCACCATCAGGTTACAGAGGGGTGGAGTCAAAATTAATCACAGTTAAAACAGATTACAGTCACAGGGTGGACCCTGAAAAGTGTCAAAGGTCAGGATAAAGAGGTGCATTTCCAGTATTTCCTGAAAGCAGTATAGTGTAGAAGCCAGATGCATCTCTGTGGGGGACGAATTCCACCACTTAGGGGCTGCTTTGGAGAATGCCCTCTCTTGGGCCACACCCTCAAAACTACTGAGGGAGGTGGAAACACCAAGAAGACTTGCTTTGTTGATCTGAACACATGGAAGGGTCTGTAGGATAAGGGTGGACTTTCAGATATTTGGGATGTAAGCTGATATCTGAGTAGCAGCTTCTTTCCTTCCTTTCCTGCTGAGCGTTCACATCTGCTTTCTGTGCGAGAGGAAGATGCCTCAGTTGATGAAAGACACCACACCAATAGTGAAATCTGTATTGAACTCACTGTTTTAGTTCAGCCAAGCCTCTGTCCTTGGTTGGTTTATTCACATGCATGAGCAACACAAACAGCCTATGTGCATTCTATTATTTTCCATTTTGCAGACATCAGTGTTATGTATATACAGTGCTGTAATTGGTTGTTAATGAGCTAAAACCTGGATCTATATCTCTGGCTTTGCAGTCTCTTTGCATGGGTGGTATTTTGGAGTGACAGTCCAATAGAAGATACTCCAAGAATACTTTGCCAGGAACCACTGATTTATGACTGTCTATTGTCCATTTGGCCTGAAGTTTTTTAAAATGAGGAAAAATGTGGTTTGAGATTTGGCTGGGGTCACAGGAAAATAAGCTGCTAGGAATGGAGAGCAGACCGCAGACTGGGCTATCCCTCCTATTACAGGAGGTGACACTTGACTCAGTTTAATCAAAGGGTTTTTTACTCACTCTCCCCACGATAAGCAGCCCACAGGAATACTATTAACATAAGAATTTTGTTCAGTAAATAGCAGTCCACATGATAGCAGGCTGGGGTATTTAGAGATTTAAGTCTGCAAAACTTTCATTTCATTATATAACTCTATATTTTATATAATCAAATATGTAAGGAGTATATACATAAGGAACACAGCTAGGCTATAGCTCTAGCAGCTTATCTGGTACTTGCCTGTACAACTTCAAGTATCTAAAACAAGGTAAAAAGCACAGGAATTATGTATTTTCAAAGGTCACTTATAGCTAGTGGGGGAAAAAGCAATCTTGAATATCCACCTGATTGAGTTTTATTCATACTATATAGTGTCATATAATTTGACTGCAAAATCATGAATGTGTTTATGCAAGGATCCTCAACTTTTTATTGCTCTATATCAGCTGCTGATGTAAGCAACAAACAGGCATGGGTCACTTCGCAGGAAGATTCCTCTACTAAAACAGTATCTTAGATACTTTTGATGGGGAGGATGATGGGGAACAAGGAAATATCTGGGCATGTTAAGCATAAAGTATAAGCAGGCACAATTTGTGACATTGCCTAATAACATTACTGATCATGGGGCACACATATCAGCCTTAGCTTTCAATTTCCCAGCTTTGTGGGGCTTGAGCCATTCTGAGATAGCCCTAAACCAGCATTCAATTTTACCATTGAACACACATTTGCCTCTTTGTGGTTCTAGGGCATATAGAGTATATTTATAATTCAGGTTTTCAGTATTAACTTTTTACTTGGTAAGATTAGAAACTTTGCTTTTTTAAAAAGCTGCCATCTGAAATTATATGGATTGGTTGAGATAAATTGTTCTGTCTGCAGATGTGGAATTTATTACTGTTCCATATGCATAACATATTCTTCTGCTTCATAATGTGTAACAGAGCTACATAATTTGTTTATTCACTAGACTGATAATGTAGAAAATGTATCAGGGAGCTGGGATCCATCACAGCTTCCTGTTTTTGCATGTGGTGGTGGGGAAAGACTTGTAGCCATATCATCTGTTATGGCATTGAAGCAGGTACACTAAATCCTTTAGTGCCTGCGTTTAACGTAATGTGTGAGCCCTTCATTGCAGAAGGGAAAATCCTTTAACCATCTTAGTTTGAACTCAAGGAACATTGCAAATCCCAATGATATCATACCCTAATAGAATAGCCCTAAGTAGTAGTTTGCACAGCGGCGGCATATAGCAGCTATTGGTGTCTGGCTGATAGGGTGCTGAATCTAATTTGGTGCCTGGAAAGCAGAAAACATAATCTTCTGTTCAGTGTGACAGCTAGCTAACATGCTGCTCTGTACCTCACTGTGTGCTTCTAGCCAATTTTGATATAGGAACAGGAATGAACTTGCTGCTGCTTTATTGTGGAGAATCATGGGTGAAAGCTAACAAACCTGGCAGCAATATTAAGATGAATTGTGATCCTTCTTGGCTGCAGGAAAAACTGACTCTACATAAAGGCAGTGAGGAAGGATGGAAAAAAGACACAAGTTGAAACTAGAGGAGTAAGATCCTGAAATCAGAACAGCTTTAGGCCGGTTGGTGATTTCTTCATATTCCTTTGGATTAGCTAAAAGTGGCAACAGAAAGTCCTGATGAAACAGTTCCTCATAGACTATCTTGTCGTCTGTCCGATCTATCTCTATCTATCTATCTATCTATCTATCTATCTATCTATCTATCTATCATCTATCTATCTATCTATCTATCTATCTATCTATCTATATCTATCTATCTATCTATCTATCTATCTATCTATCATCTATCTATCTATCTATCTATCTATCTATCTATCTATCTATCTATCTATCTATCATCTATCTATCTATCTATCTATCTATCATCTATCATCTATCATCTATCTATCTATCTATCTATCATCTATCTATCTATCTATCTATCTATCTATCTATCTATCTATCATCTATCTATCATCTATCTATCTATCTATCTATCATCTATCTATCTATCTATCTATCTATCTATCTATCTATCTATCTATCATCTATATCTATCTATCTATCATCTATCTATCTATCTATCTATCTATCTATCTATCTATCTATCTATCTATCTATATCTATCATCTATCTATCTATCTATCTATCTATCTATCTATCTATCTATCTATCTATCATCATCTATCTATCATCTCTCTATCCTATCTATCTATCTATCTATCTATCTATCTATCTATCATCATCTATCATCTATCTATCTATATCTAATTTTCACAGTCTTGCCTGTAATCAAGCCTGTATGATTACTAAGGAGTAAATCATACATGAGAGTAATTAATTAGAAGTGGTATGTTAGAACCGGGAAGTTTGTATAAGGGGTAGTAAGAGTTATGGTGGACCCACTGCTAACCCTCTATTGTTAGCATATGTAAAAGCATGTTCAGTTGGTATATTTCCTGGGTTGTGCATTGGACATTCTACCCAAATCTACAAGTATTAATGAAGCCATGCAAACTTCTTTGTAAGGTGACTGCGGGGAGGGGGGGATTAACCATTAGGAATTCAATGATCAAAGGAAAAAGGTGTTAGAATGCAAATGAATAGAATCCTCCCTCCCTCTGTAGATGTAGAGGGCTTAGTTTACCAGGATTCCACCATTACCAGCAATCTTACCATTGACACTGAGCTGGACAAGTTTATTGATAAGACAGGTATGGAAATGGCTTGCCTTTCCAAAATGATATGGGAGAATGTGATGCTAATGACCAATACCAAGTTGAAGGTCTACCAGGCTTGCATGTTGCACACAAAATTTTATGGGGGGGCATGGGCAACTTACATGCACCAGGAGTGACACCTCAATGCCTTCCATATGTGCTGTTCCAGGTGCTGTATTGGTCTGTACAGCCATAGCAGGCTCCGTAACACTCCAACAGTTTGACTTTACTCCCAATGGTGCATTCTTCTGTTGTCTCTTGAGACAGATGGATGCCAACTTAGTTGAGGGAAGGAGTACGTAGTGCAGTAATCACAAAGCAGAGAGGGATGGTGAGATATGCCCTGCAGAGCAAGAGAGGCTGCAAAGAAAGGATGCTGATGCTGCTACTATGAAGTAAGCTGCCACGTTTTGGGTTGCTGCTGTGAGCCTCTTTATCGAAAGCTTCAGGCTTATGTAAATAAACCATATATCATAAGGACACTAAAGCTTCTGTTGTGCCTAATTTCCCAAAGGAAACACAAACCATGGTTAAGTGCCAATATCCCTGGAATCTCATGCACAGCTCAGCAGAGATTGCCACAGGTGTCCTGTAACAATATTCAAAGAAAGACTTAACAGACCCAAGTGGAAAAAAGAGCAAATAAAAGAACAGCGAGCCACCCTGGATGGATTCTTGAGGAATACCTACTGACAACAGAAAGAGGGAAGAAATTTGGAAATAAACAATAAAAGACGATATAATCCAAAGAAGAAAGAACATGTACCTGAACAATACAAAGAGAACAGATTGATCAGTACTACATGCTGTAATTTTGAGACCATGTGGCTTCTGGGAATTTCTTTAACAGTTGGATTGAGGGAAGTTTTACCTCTGAAGCAGATCTTTTATTGAAGATAAGTCATCTTCTTCCTATCCCTTATATTGAGTGTATCCATAGTGGTCACAATACTGTGGAAGATCCAGAAGCAGTGATGATTCAGGGATTAGTTTGTGTAACCAAGATCCCTACACTTGGAGGGTAGAATGAAGGGATTCTGAAACCCTTGGAGTTCTCTTTTCAGGGAGGGTAAGAAATGGATTGTCCTAATTGTAGGATAATTTGGGCTATGTTCTATTCCAACTCATTTTTTATTACTTTGAACAATTGCCAGATTTGAAAAGCATCATGGTATGTATAATATCATGTTGGATTCTGCCTTTACTGCTAGCTCTAAATAAAGCTTTGCTTATGCGAACTATTTTCCCCTTTCCACTAAGAGAGTCCGACATTTTCTGTTATGTTTGAAATTCATAGACTGGATTCTCTTAGCAGGAGAGTTTGAAATAAGAATGAGAATTTGAGGAACAACTCATTTTAAGTAAAATGCTACAACATTGTTTGATCTCATTTGTGAGATTGATCCCAAACTACTTTCAACTGCCACATTTAATTATGACTTGGGACATCTGTTGGATATGCTTTGGGGCAGGTCTGATCCAATGGAAGAAGCCAGTGCCTTCATTGCAATTGCAAAAATGAGTGGGATCGGGGAGCTTCCCCTAGTAATTTGGAACTCTTGCAATTCCCCAGTGGTACCCAGCATCATGGAGCCAGAGTAGGGTCGCTTCAAGACTTCTAAACTTGGGGCAAATGTTTTCTTTGTAGCAGGCAGACACATTGAAAACATCAAGAAGCAGCAAACCCAGGGGAATTTCCTGCTGTTCACTATAATGGATTAAATTAAGAACTTGTCATACTGAATCTGCTAGGTGGCGCCCTGGTATAAACCCAGCTCATCTGCTGTTATGCAGTTAGTCACAAAGTGGTTCAATCTCATGGCTAAAATAGACTAAAATAGCCTAGCATCCTCATTTAGGAGCACAGTGGAGCAGTGTGATCCCACAAACCCCAAATATCTTACTGGCTTCAATTTAACTACCAGCCATGGCCCTGGGACCACCACCTCCATTCCAAAATACTACTGAAAAGGTGTATCAAAAAAGGCATAAATGTCTTACAACACTCTCCTCCAAACCCATCAATTCTCAAGACCATATCCATGTTCTAGCCTCAGAGACCTTTACATGACCTCCACATAGGGCTGTGGAGGGAAGCCAGCTCTATGGGTAAAAAGAAAGTTTTGTGCCTTTATTTTGGCGCTTGGTATATGGTTACTGTTTTTTTCTGTCTGCTATCTCGTTCTATTATCCAAGAAAGGGGGGACAACATATGAATGGTTGGAACATGGATAGGGTCTTGAAGATTTGCTTTCTGGAAGCAGACCAAGAATTGGTCTATTGGGAACGTTTTTGCTTCAGATACATATTATTTTTTGATCCCATATCCTTCTTTGATTGTACAAAATGATTGACCTATGTATGTGCACATGGAATGTTAGGGGGTTGGGTAATAATATAAAGCGTTTGTCAGGACTGCCTCTAGGTCCCAGCTCACAGAGGACCAACGCCCGGTTGATGTAATGTACAAAAGTCTTTATTGAAGTTTAGTTTCCATTTCAAACCCCAGAGCGCGCAGCCCTACGTCTAGACTCTAGATCGGCGAAGTCCCCTCTGAGTCACTATCCCTTCCGCACCAGTTCAAGATCCTAGCCCGGCTCCACCTCCTGCGCTGTTCCTTCCTCCTCTGGGTCCTTCTGCCCCCTGGGGTTTCCTTCTTCCTGGACTCTTCTGATGCTGACCCCCCTGAGTCTTGCCCTTCCTTCCGGCGGGCTTTAGGACCTGGCTCCCTATCCGGGCTCCCTGCTGTGCCGCTCGCCTGTACATTTGAACTTGGCACGCGCGCCCAGCCGGTAACCTTCCTCCTGACCGTTTCCCCGCTCTCCGATGTGGGCGTGGTCAAACCTGACTCATCTCCTCTCGCTGGTGGTGAGAACACTGGTCCCGATTCCTGGGACTCCCCCTCCCTACTGCGCTCTGGTGGGGAAGCTGGTCCTGATTTCCAACTGCTGCTCAGGGAGTCCCCGCTGGCCCCTTCCTCCTGGGGTTTTCCCCCTGGAGCCCCCCTTGCCCTGGCCATCGGCGCTCCCTTCTGTGAATCTTCCGATTCGCTGGAGAGGCTCGTGGAATGACTCTGGCCACTGTCACTGCCTCCACCCCACTCGGATTCCTCCTCCTCACTCTCCATTTGCTCCCCCTCCTGTGTCTCTGCTTCTGAACCCCTGACATCCATCCCCCCCTCGAAGCCCCCCTCCCCCCTCCCCCGCTTCAGGTGCAGGTTCCGGGTGCTCCAGTGTTGTGGGGGTGAGTTCAGGATACAGTTCGTCCCCCGAGGCATGCAGCCATCGGGATAAGTCCGGGAAGTCCTCCATGGGCTCGTCGACGGCGATCTCCTCTGCTTCCATCTCCCGGGCGGTGTGTTCTAAATCCGAGGCCGCCCCCAAATCACCCAAGACCCCCTCTCCCCCTGTCGCCTGAGGTGACACCACGTCCCAGGGTCCCTTCGGCAGGTCTCTGCGCCAGCCCACTTCGGGTTGGTCCTCCCACCAATAAGATCCCCCCGTGCCAAACCCTGAGAGCGATCCCTCTGGGGAACTGCCTCTCGGGGCCGATTCCTCAGCTGAAGAGAAACCCTGGAAAGTGCTGGCTGAGAGTGTGGGTGTGAACAGACAGTCGTCGAAAAAGTCCGCTGGCATGGGCTTGTGCGGGAAAAGTGTATGGAATTCTTCCTTGAGCCACTGCTCCTCCAATGCATAATCCGGCACCCACCTGTTGGCGCTGGCCGGGGTGTCCTCTGTGGCGAGGAGATATTCAATCCCTTCCTCCCCCCACCTTGAGTCTAAAATCTCTGTGGCTTCATTAAGTAGCCCCCCTCTCGGCGACCCCCCCTTCGTGGGCGCTTCCCTGAGCGGGCTCGGTGCTGTCCCTGGCGCCTGAAACCGGTGAGGTGCCTTGTAGGGCGTGAGCACTGATCTATGAAAGACCGGGTGCATTCTGGACCCCTCCGGGAGTGTCAACCGGAAGGCCACTGGGTTGATCTGCGCCTCGACTTGGTAAGGCCCTAGCTGCTTGTGTCCGAGCTTCTTCTTGGCCAACGATCTGGCCGGAACTGCCTGGTCTGCTAACCAGACCCAGTCTCCCACCCGGGTGTCCTCCCCAACTCTCCTGTGTCGGTCTGCCTGCACTTTGTAAGCCTGTTTTGCTAGCTCTAACTGCCTCCTGAGCTGCTCGTGGACCTCCTGCAACTCCGCTGCCACGGCCTCTGCTCCCTGCGGCTCCCCCTCCCTCACTTTCTCCAAACCCGGGAAGGTTCTGGGATGCCGCCCATTGTTGGCGAAAAACGGTGTCACCCCTGTGGACACGTGCTTCGTGTTGTTGTAGGCAAACTCGGCCAGCGGTAGGTAGTCCACCCAGGTCGAGGGCTGCTGGTTCGCGTAGCATCTCAGGTACTGCTGCATGATGGCGTTGACCCTCTCCGCCTGTCCGTTAGTCTGCGGGTGTCTCGCCGACGCCAGGCTGACCTTGACGTTCAGGATGCCCATTAGCTTCTGCCAGAAGTTGGAGATGAACTGGCGCCCCCGGTCGGACAAGATAGACCGTGGCAGGCCGTGCACCTTGAACACGTGGTCTATGAACAGCTTAGCGGTCTGCTCCGCCATGGCCACCTTCGCGCAAGGAATGAAGTGGGCCATCTTGGTGAACAAGTCTACTACCACGAGTACTGCTGTCTTGCCTCTCAAACTGGGCAGATCTGTGACAAAGTCCAGGGCCACCCTCTCCCACGGTTCGAACGGTGTCTGTAGCGGTTCCAACAGGCCCGCCGGCGGCCTGTGTACTGGCTTGGCCTTTTGGCAGGTGTCGCACCTATTGACGTAGTCCGCGATGTCCCCCCGCATCTTGGGCCACCAAAAGTCTCTGGCTACCAAGTCCACCGTCTTCTCTTTGCCGAAGTGCCCCGCGCTGGGCGCGTCGTGGAGCTGTTGCAGTACTTTCGCGCGGAGGTCGTCTCCCGGTACGTAGAGGGCCCCTTTGCGGATGAGCAGGCCGTCGCGTATTTGGAAGTCTTCGTCCCTCGCCGTGCCGCTGCGCACCTCCTCCATCTTGGCTCGAGCGAAGGAGTCCGTCTGCAGCGCGCGACGTACCGCGTCCAGGTCCACCGTGGCTGAAGCGCATGCCCACGCCTTCGGTGCGAAAATGTGCTTGGCTGCCGCCTCTTCCTCCAGATACTGCGGTTTCCTGGACAGCGCGTCCGCCATGATGTTGTTGTTTCCTGGGATGTATTCTATCCTGAAGTCGAAATCTGCAAAGAACTCCGCCCAGCGGATATGTCTCTGGTTCAGGAACCTCGCCGTGCGCCAGTACTCCAAGTTCTTATGGTCCGTGCGGACCTGCACCGTGTGTTTGGCTCCGACGAGGAAGTGCCGCCACGCCTTGAAGGCTGCATGTATGGCCAGCAACTCCCTGTCCCAGATGGTGTAGTTCTGCTCCGACTTGCTGAGTTTTCTGGAGTAGAAAGCGCACGGCCTCCAGTCCCCCTGGTGGTCTTGCTGCAACAGGACGGCCCCCACGGCCCTGTCTGAGGCGTCCGTCTCCACTCTCATGGGCCTGCTGGGGTTCACGTGTAGCAGGTGTTCTTCGGACGCGAAGAGACGCTTGAGCTTCTGAAAGGACTGCTCCGCCTGCTCCGTCCAGATGAACTTCTTCTTCTTGGAACTGAGGGTGTCGGTGATGGCCGCTGTCTGCATAGCGAAACCCTTGATGAATTTGCGATAAAAGTTGGCAAAGCCGACAAACCTCTGGACCTCCTTCCGATTTCGCGGGCTTTTCCAGTCCAGCACTGAATGTACCTTGGCGCTGTCCATGGCAAGTCCCTTGTCAGACAGCTTGTAGCCCAGGAAATCCACCTCCATCCTGTCGAACTGGCACTTCTCCAGCTTGGCGTAAAGCCTGTGCTCCCGCAGCCGCTGCAGGACTTCCTTGACATCTCTTTCGTGAGCCTCCTGCGACTCCGAGAAGATCAGGATGTCGTCCAGGAAGCAGACACACTTCTTGTAGAGAAGACCCGCCAAGACATGGTGCATGAAGGCCTGAAAACAGTGGGAACCATTTTGTAATCCAAAAGGCATAACTCTATATTCATAGGTGCCCAGCGGCGTAAACATGGCCGTTTTCCACTCGTCGCCTTCCCGCACGCGAATGAGATTGTACGCTCCGCGCAGATCCAACTTGGTAAAGATGCGACCCTTCCTCACCGTCGCCAGCAGGTCATCGATCTTGGGCATAGGGAAGGCTGAGGGCTTAGTTTTCGCATTTAAGACGCGGTAATCAACCACAAGCCTCTTTTGGGGCGTGTCCCGCTTCTTCACAAAAAACACGGGACTGCCCCCTACCGCCTTGGACTCTCTGATGAAACCCCGCTTCAAGTTGTGATCTATGAACTCCCTGAGTTCCTGCAGTTCATCTTCAGACATGGAATACAGTTTCCCCGTTGGCAGCGTCGCCCCTGGCAGGAGGTCAATCTTGCAGTCATAGGGTCTGTGGGGAGGCAGCTTGTCCACTTCCTTCTCGCAGAAGACCTCCAAAAACTCTTTGTACTTGTTGGGTACAGCTTGCAACATGCCCAAGTTCAGCTGTGGTCCATCCTCACGCTCCTCATCTTCCTGGTTAGCTAGGAGGCAGTGTTCTGCGCAGTAGGAGGAGCAGAAGGTCAGTTGACGCTGGTACCATGCCAGTGCCGGGCTGTGCCTGTCCAGCCAACTCATGCCCAACACAATGGGCGTGTCTGACAGGCGGGTGACGTTGAAGCTGATGACTTCGCGGTGATTGCCAATTTGCATCACCATTGGCGGCGTCTGCTGCAGCACCTGCCCTCCCAGTAGCTCTCTGCCGTCCACCGTGACGACGTTCAGGGGCACTGCCGCTGGCAGAACCACTATGCTATGTTGCTGGATGAAATCCACGCCTATAAAATCTGCATTGCTTCCAGAATCAATGGTAATGGGGACTTCCATGGTGAGCCCATTGGGAAGTTGGAGGGATGCGGTGAGCTGCACCACTGGTTTGGGTGGGAGGGGGTCCGTGGGCTGCAATATTCCTGGGGACTGCTTCACTGACTTGTCTGGCTGGGCCCCAGTGCCTCCGATTCCAGCCAGACATTGTCGTTTCCCTGCTGTGATTCACTCTGCTGAACTGCTCCTGTTACTGTCGCTGAGGCTGCAGTGTGCTTGTGAATCCTCTGGGGACACTCTTTCGCCATGTGCTGAGCACTGTCGCAGATGTAGCACTTCCTGTTCCCTCTAGGAGGCTTCATTTTGACTGCTCCCGGCGTTAGGGCTCTGGCTGCTGACTGAGCCTTGGCACCACCTATCTCCATCGGCTCCTCACCTCCTCCCAGCGGAGGCATGGATTGAGCGCGCGCCGCTTCCTTGGGAAAGGGGGGCGGTGCTCTTGCTGGCGTGTGTCCCCAACGCCCTTCCTCCTTGCCCCAAGGGCGTTCTTCCAGCCGCACTCCAATCGTGAGCGCCCTCTCCACCACGTCTTTGGTGGTCTGGGGTCTCTCCCCCCTTGCAATTTCGTCTTTCACAGCTCCGTTCAGCCCCTCCCAGAACAGGTCTCTGACGACAGCTGACTCTCTCTCCCACCCCAGCGCGTTCACCAGTGCAAAAAAGCGGGAGTGATATTGTCTTACAGTGGCTCTGCCTTGTCTTAGTCCGTGAACCTCCCTCCTGGCGATATCCACATCAATCTCTGACAAAAAACACGCATCCATCGCTTTAATAAAGGCAGCCGCATTTTGGAGGGCTGGATCCTTATCTCTCCAAAGATTGCGCAGCCATGCTTTAGCTTCTCCATGGAGATGAGATACTATAAAGCCCACTTTCTCCTCCTCCCTTCTAAAGTCCTCCTCCAGCAACTGTAGTGCATAAATCACGTCTGCTCTGAAGTTAGGATACTGCTGCAGGTTCCCATCGAAATGAGACACAAGGCTCCCTCCTCTCTTCCCCAGCCCAATGCCCTCTGGTCTGGGTGCCAGTAGCCCCTGTGTAGTCAACACGCCTAACCTGGTTCGCAGATCCTGGCAGGCAGCAGCTGCTTCCTCTTCCTTCTTTTTGGATGCCAAAACTTCTGCGGTCAGTCGTGTCACTGCATTTTGCAGGCTTGCTATTTGCTCTTCGGTAGTCATTTTGCCTGGTATTCGTGAGCTCGCGAAGCACCAATCTTCGCCCCTCGCTGCGTTCCCTCACGTCGCGAGGTTGTAAAAAGAGAGGGGACTTACTGTCAGGACTGCCTCTAGGTCCCAGCTCACAGAGGACCAACGCCCGGTTGATGTAATGTACAAAAGTCTTTATTGAAGTTTAGTTTCCATTTCAAACCCCAGAGCGCGCAGCCCTACGTCTAGACTCTAGATCGGCGAAGTCCCCTCTGAGTCACTATCCCTTCCGCACCAGTTCAAGATCCTAGCCCGGCTCCACCTCCTGCGCTGTTTCTTCCTCCTCTGGGTCCTTCTGCCCCCTGGGGTTTCCTCCTTCCTGGACTCTTCTGATGCTGACCCCCCTGAGTCTTGCCCTTCCTTCCGGCGGGCTTTAGGACCTGGCTCCCTATCCGGGCTCCCTGCTGTGCCGCTCGCCTGTACATTTGAACTTGGCACGCGCGCCCAGCCGGTAACCTTCCTCCTGACCGTTTCCCCGCTCTCCGATGTGGGCGTGGTCAAACCTGACTCATCTCCTCTCGCTGGAGGTGAGAACACTGGTCCCGATTCCTGGGACTCCCCCTCCCTACTGCGCTCTGGTGGGGAAGCTGGTCCTGATTTCCAACTGCTGCTCAGGGAGTCCCCGCTGGCCCCTTCCTCCTGGGGTTTTCCCCCTGGAGCCCCCCTTGCCCTGGCCATCGGCGCTCCCTTCTGTGAATCTTCCGATTCGCTGGAGAGGCTCGTGGAATGACTCTGGCCACTGTCACTGCCTCCACCCCACTCGGATTCCTCCTCCTCACTCTCCATTTGCTCCCCCTCCTGTGTCTCTGCTCCTGAACCCCTGACAGCGTTATAAAGTTTGCACATATTATCAAAATGAGTTATACATAGTTTTCTTTCCAGAAACCCATCAAAAAGGGCTTTGAGCCATTTATATATAAAGGAGAGGATACTTGGTGCACTAACCCAGGATAATCACATTCGAGGGGTAGGGGTGGCCTCATGGCTTAAGATTTAAAATTTGAAGTTGTTGGCATCCATCTGTTTTGAGAGCTATGGAGTGCATCTCCAGAGGTGAAGTCAAACTGCTGCATTAGCAGCACCAAAGTAGCCTCCCTAGGATTTAAGCCTGGCCAATGTGTATAGAGGTCCTGGGTTCCCCAACTGATAAGACCCCCCCTTGTACAAGGTAAGAAAATGCTAGATGCAAAAGATAACTGTTTTTAAACCCTTGGTGACACATTGTGTTCAAATAGATGTTGGCTCTTCCTAAGAGGCTGGTCTAACTGCTTGTGCCTCTTCAAATGCCTCCTCAAGTGTGGAGACAGGAGTGGGTTCCAGGGAATGCTGGTGGCATGGTCTCATATTGAGGCTCTGAAGGCTCTAAGAATTTTGGTATCCCTGGAGGCTGTTCCCTCAACTCCTGAACCTTGCTTCCTTCTCCCTTGCTCTTGCTGACCTTCACCTGCCCCCCAATCTGTGTCTTCTGACTCTACCAGCAACTGCCTCACAGATACTAGGAACTCTTGATGGGGGAGTGTTTTTCCTCACTGGGGGCACTGAACCCCACAACTCACTGGTCCCTTCCGCAAGATCCTCCTCCTCATTCCACCACTGCCACACCATCAGCTTCACTCCCTTTCTTGTCCCCTCTCTTATCAACCCCTTCATCCTCCAATTCTTGCCAGTCCCTTACAGACACATCTCTGTGGTCATTATAGGAGGACCTTAGGACTTCAGATGTGTGACTTGCACAGGCAAGAGTAATGCACCAGTTAGTTTACTCAGCAGGGTGAGGCCTATTAATGTGAGAGCTGGAAGCACTGGGGGGCGGGGGGGGAGAGAAAGATTGTAGGATTGTGTTATGTATCAGCCAAGTCCAGCTGCTGTCAAGGAATGGACTAAAGGGGTTTAAGAATGGTGATCTTGACTGGTAGCCTTACACTTTGTTCTTGTTATGCATTAATATAGTACAACCAATACAAACCATAGTTTTTACCCACAAGAGTTCTTATTGACTCTGAATCTAAAAGAACAGCTGCCCTTGGCAGAACACGTGTGAATGGAGTAACTACTCCCGCTTTCCAGAGCTGGCACATCTGATTTCTGTCCCTCACTATATCCATATTATCTCAGCAGTTTTCTGCCTGTTCGCTTCATTTGTGAGCACCTGTTGAAGGAGGTAGAGCGAGCTAAACTAGAATTACAATATGAACACATGAAGAATTTTAACCTTTTGATTGGCCAGTTTCCGAGCCAGTCATCATCACATTGGCTGGAATATTTATTTTCATATTGCAAAATTCCATCTTAGTGAAATGTCTTGATCTCCTAAAGAATTTTGAATGGTTGAATGAAGGAGTGGAATCAAAATAAACAACATTGCCAGTGGTTTTACACATGTCATACTCAACCAACCTCAAGTAGGAGGTTGTCTCCAGAAGGGCTGGCCACAAAGTGCAATAGGCATTCCATTCTGAAACTTCTATTAACACGGGGAGGGGGGATAAAACAGGGGAAAAAGAAAGCATGTGCATGTTGGAAAAGAAAGCAGGAAGTTGTTTGCTTCTCAGCAGTTTATCCATCTGCTACCCCATTATAGGGCCAAGTCAGCAGTAGTTTTGAATGCCTCCTCTCATATGTTCAGTGAGGTTCTAATAATAATATAGTATGGTTTATAATCATGAATGAACCAAACCTGGTTCCACTAGTCCCTGAGAGTTGTTGCTGATTCAGAGTTGGTTACTCCCTATTCTCTGGGTGGGAAAGCTAATACAGGTAGAAGGGGAGATGCTGACCCTCAAAGTTGTGAGGAAGTAGCAGCACAGCTTATTCTTTTAGTTCTTAAATTTAATTGGTTGCATTCCGTGCCAAGGTGCACAGAAACACTTAAAAAGACTTAACACATAAAATCACACTAAAACGTATGCCTTCCCTCATCAAAAATCTATATAACTAAGAATCATTAACATAGCTCAACTCCTAGAGATACCCCATTCTATAGATCAAAATGCCCACCAACTGCTTCAGTTTCATCATAAGAATCCAGCATCAGTTGTCAGAAGTTGCAATGGTAGGTTCTTTTACTCCTGTAAAGAAAAGAGGTATAGAGCAGTCACTGGTGTAAACCAGAACATAACAACCCATTTTTCTCATACAATCTTAGATTGCTTACAATTCCCAGTATCATTTCAGGAAGTTTTCCCTTGTAACCACCTCAAGTGCCATTGAAAAAGCTGGCAAATGCACAGGACTATCCTCAAACGGGCCCTTGAGGTGGCTTGAGTTACACTTGCAGGTAAATGAGAAGGTAAATGTGTCACTTCAAACTGCAGGACAGGGGGAGTCCAGTTTTGAATACTCCTCCATATAAAAACAAACAAATCAAAACACCTCATGCAAATAGAAAAGTGGCAAATCAGATATTCTTTCTCAGTTCCTTGCCTGCTGTGTTGTTTTCAGCATTTGGAGCAGAGGTGTAGGTCTGGGGTGGTCAAAGACTTGTTACTGTTTCTGTTTCTGTTTCTGTAACAGGGTTCCTGTATACCCACGTCCTTGATCTTCCCAATCAGCATGAAAGGAGGGCATTTTAACACTTGAGAAGAAGTCTTCTCACCATTTCTGCTGACTGGAGCCAATCAGAGTAGAAGGAAGTGTGTCAGACAGTTAGGATTGGCTTTTAGGTTTGCTCTGTTCTATATGCTCCCATGCTAAGCATTTTGGAGCATTGAAAACACAAGGTGCTTCAGTTTCAAGAGAATAATGTTCAATTTCTGTTACATTCAATGCACATAGTGTGCAGCAGTCTGCAACACTGTTTACTTGTCTGCAGGGTGCCTGTAATGGGGTGTTTGTGGATATTGGAGTTAACATGTATCCAAGACACATCTTTTCATGAATGTAGGAAACATCATAGTTTCCCTCTGAAAGAGCACAACAGGAGTTTCTTAACCCAAATGTCCTACAAAAGGCCCATGGTGGGACTTTACAGAAACATTAAGCCGCTCGCTTGGATCTCAGCCAGGTTTAGCAGCACTACTCTTCACTGGGTCAAAAGCCTTTACTTTGGATTTTGTGACAGCAGGTGTCAGGCTAAAATGCACCTGTTCCCACATCCAAGTCCTGTTAACTCTAGTCAAAACAGCGTAGGTTTGAGTTAGGAGACAATGCTTTAGATACCAATTGAAAAATGATCTACTTTTTGACTACTGTCTTCAGTTCTTACATCTATAAACTCTGTAAAGTAGGAGTAAATACGAGCTTCATCACCCACCAGTTATAGTAACATAGTGAGATAAGAATTATGTAGCATTTTGTCTGTTAAGTGTGCAACTGTGTGTTTACTCATTTATAGCAAATTATGGTCCTGTTGAGAAAGGAGCTGATTTAGGATGTGTTCCCATTACCACCCTAAAGGTAAAGGTAAAGGTACCCCTGCCCGTACGGGCCAGTCTTGACAGACTCTGGGGTTGTGCGCCCATCTCACTTAAGAGGCCAGGGGCCAGCGCTGTCCGGAGACACTTCCGGGTCACGTGGCCAGCGTGACATCGCTGCTCTGGCGAGCCAGAGCCGCACACGGAAACGCCGTTTACCTTCCCGCTGGTAAGCGGTCCCTATTTATCTACTTGCACCCGGAGGTGCTTTCGAACTGCTAGGTTGGCAGGCGCTGGGACCGAGCAGTGGGAGCGCACCCCGCCGCAGGGTTTCGAACCGCCGACCTTTCAATCGGCAAGTCCTAGGCGCTGAGGCTTTAACCCACAGCGCCACCTGCGTCACCACCCTAGAGCACAGTAAAGTTGTTTCCTTAGCACCACCATGCATTTCACACCTCTTCCCCCCTCAGCTTTTCACATCAGTATGCCTTCAATTTGTTTGTTTATGTAAACACCAGGGGTGTTGACAGGGAGGAGCTATTTCTACCCTATGCAAAAATGCTCACATCTTGGCTAGAGGTGGATTAGAAATGGCTTAAGGACTGTATTTGGTATGGAGTTGGTTTGAGAAAGAACACATCAAGCAGCAGTATCTTATAACAAACTAAGAGCTCTGGAAAACGTGTATGAAGTCCCTAACTCACCGAGGGTTTGAAACTAATCAACTACCTTCACCTGGCATAGCCAGCCAGTTGAAGCAATTTCCCAATGTGTGGCTACTGTGATATGCCAACAGCTTCTAGGAGCCACAGGTGAGAGCTGAGTACAGAGTGGGAACCAAAGGTCGACAAGCTCCCCCGGAAGGATCATGACATGCCCTCCACCAGATGCACTACCCCTCCTCTAATATCCCATAAACCCTACCAGAAACATAGTGAGTGCCCAGTAAATGAGATTATGAACAGAGGTGTAATATTGGGTAAAGTCTGAACCTAATTTAAATTCCCCTTTAGTTGGGGCCATTGGTGGGAATTCAATTATCTAGCTGGAATTAAGCAGGCCTCTGTCTTCTTCACCTTAGGTATTCAGCTGTAATAAGGGGATGATACTAACCTATCTTCCTCGGATATTGTAAAGATTACTGAGGTACTTGCTCCCACAGGAAGCAGTCATAGCCAGCAACCTGGATGGCTTTAAAAGAGATTGGACAAATTCATGGAGAAGTTGGCTATCAATGGCTACTAGCCACAATGGTGATGGCCTACACCCACTATTAAAGGCATTATGCTTCTGAATACCAGTTGCTGGGAATCACAGGTGGGCAGAGTGTTCTTTTGCTGGTTGACCACTATGAAAAGAGGATGCTGGACTAGAAAGGCCAGTTGACCTTGTCAGGAGTGTGTGCAGGAGCCAGGCCCTGTAACTGGTAGGGCTTCGCAGAACTGGGGGTTTCCTAAGTTTGTTCTGGAGAGGCAAGACGCGGCCTCACAGGTGAGGCCGATTGGTAACTCACAGCACCTGGTGGCAAGAACTGGGAAGGGATATAAGGCCAACATTTCCCTTTGGCTCTTTGCCACAGCAACACGCTTCCTGCCCTTGGCTTCTTGACCCTCAGACCCTTGGCTTCTTGACTCCCAGCTCTCTGACCCTCGGACTCTTAGCTTCCGGACTCTCATTCCTGCACCCACCCCACCATCTTGCCGCCGGTCCTGACGTCCTCAGCTGGTACTTCGACTGCCCGTAAACCAGACTGTGACAGACCTGATCCAGCAGGCTCATCTTATGTTCTCATGAGTAAAGCTTATTGCTTTTCAGTTCTCCAAACAAACAATTCGAACAAGGAGGTAATGGTTCTTCCAAGAAAGGGAGTCCAGGGAGTGTTCTACAATGATATGAGAAGAACTGGTGGAGCAATCAAAACTGAAATATTTGCCAAAACCAATACACAGACTTGTGTGTTGTTTGTTTTTGTTGAAGCTGGAGAAAGGTACTTGCATCTAATTTTGTCTTGCCTAAGGGGGAAATCCCCCCACAATGTGTATTCTACTGTACAAACACCTACAAATGAATAATAGTTACGACCACTCTACCTTCAAACATGAGGCATCCTAGCTCCATTTGAATCAATTTTCTTCGATTTGATAGTCATTACTAAGAGGATCTTGTTGTTTTCAATAATGTTGAGTAATGCTAGGTATTTAGAAACCCAAGCCACACATGTATACTGTAACACCATCAGAAACTAGGAATGCTTTTCTGTTCCTCTTATTGGTTGTCCATAGAAAGTGATTCAGCGTCGTGTTATGAACTTAGGAATGACTTGTACTAGGAATTCTGAGTCTCTCCAAGCATTATAACAAGCAAAATCTTTCTGTTTGAATCGGCTTCCTCTATATACCACAACATAGCCTGGTGCTTTGAAATGTGATTGTCAGGTGGCTAAGCTAAGAATAAAGTTCCCAACAGATTTGCTAGATGTAGTAAACAAGTTCCAGATCCTTTACTCACCTTTTCAATATATGAATGTACACTCCTGTGGTTTCTGAAGCCAGTTACTCCCAGGGTGGCCTCATAACGATGATTTTGTAGATGGTTTCTTTGTGAAGGAAAACATGCTTGAAGCACTGCCATTGTGGCTACACATGACAGAGGAAAGGGAAGGTGATTTTTGTCTAACTTCCCTAAACATTTCCTTCATCTGTCAGTGCTCATTTTCAAAGTTAGTTTCATTGTTGCGCAGATGTGCAATTGCAAATACATCAACAGTTACTAGGCAAAATACAGACATGTGCAAGGTAACAACATTTAATGTGGGACTACAAATAAGTTACTGGACTGTTATTTGAGGGCTTGGGGAAACAACCTTGCATATAAAATTAACAGAGCCCAGCACAATATGTTCTGAGCATGTGCCTAGAGAAGATGTGTTAATTGGACCTACTGGGGGCAGCAAGAGGTTACACTGACCTGGTTTATTAGAAGAGTTCAAGCAGCTGTTGCTTCAGCACTGGGAAGGGGGATGGCCCATAAGCCAAACAAAGGATATCTCAATGCATCAGAGAAAATGTAAGGTTTTAAAAGGATAACTAGCTCCTAGAAGTAATTAGGGTGATCACTTGTGTGTTGCCAAAAAATTGGAAATGCATCGAAATGCAGGATAGATTAAGATGGTCTGTCCCCAGAGTTTTATTGAATTTGAAATATCCTTGAATGCTGCAGGGAATTTTCCCATTGATGTGATTGAAACTTCCTATACAGAAGCACCAGACAATGAAGGAGGTCAAACAATGGGTATTTCATTTTCCTATATAGATTGTCTCAGGTCCTGAGATTGGTAGATGGGCCTTAGTTGGAGGCATGACACTGTTCAGTAACATGATAGTGCCTTCTTTGTAGTGGTGCCTTGTTTCTATAATTTACAGTATGGATGGCTTTAATGTTATTAAGCTTCTGGTGCCTGCCTAAAGGATATGTATTCTGAAGAATTTAAGTTGCTTTTTACTCTGTTGTTTGACCTTGTGCTATTTACCTATAATGGTTTTATATAGGATTTTATTGGTATGGTATGATTTGTTGTGTTTTTATTATGTTTTTAGATATTATGTTGGAAACTCTTCTGTGATTATCATGTACAAATATCATGTACAAATTTGCATATGGATGCATACGAATTTAGAAAAAAAATATCATCACACCATGGTGGGAAAGACTGTGACCTGCTTCATCTGATGTCCTTGTGCTAACAGTGGAATGAGTAGTATCAAGGTCCATGCTTATGGTTCTTTTTATTTTAACTGGACCTGGACTAGAGAGCCCTTCAAACAGAGAGGACTCATCTAAAGTACGCTACATGACCACCATGGACTTGATCCCAAGGCAAAACACAAATATTAAACACATCGTACAAGGATACCATAGAAACACTGCTCATTGTTCAGCAATAGGGCATACAGTTGTTAATTTATTGCACCAAGTGCAATGTGGAAGACACCCCGCCCCCCTGGGGGGAAGGTGGTGCTTGTTTTCCTTGATATCATCATTTATTTGTATGCTTCCTTTCCACAATAAGCTGTCCTCAATGCACCTCACAAAATGAAAAAGATGACATAATTCACTAAGTTACAAAATATAATGAAAAAGTTAATAAAAGCATCTCATTAAGAAATATACAGTAAGATAAAACACAAACAGAATTCCAATGAAAGCAAATATAAAGCACCCCAAGAGTAATTATTGCCTCCTGACAAAAGCTCCTAAACACCCCACACTAATAGCCTCTGAGGATTGCTGAGTCCCTTTAGCAGTGCCAGTATCTTCTGTAGCTGGAATCAGTCAGGGCCCCACACTCCCAGACATGGTGGGAATGTGTCAACAAAGCAGGGAGCAGGTTTCCTAATCTAATCCTTGAATATCAGAGTAACTGACCATGATAAGAATAAGAAGGCAGAGAAGAGTTTTGTTAAGATCTTTGGGGATCTTGGATGATTCCAACTTTTGGCCTGAAAATCTTTGTGCAGAGCTGGCATTTTAACTGTCCCACCAAAATGTTGTAATAAACCGCAGCAACCCTAAGAATTGCCTTGTCTCAGGCCTAGTCTTGGCTGAATTACTGATTCTGCTATGGCATTAATTGCTGTGACAAAGTCCAGATGAATCTAGTGGAGTTCACTAGGATTACATTGCTTCTGGGGCAGAAATAAGGAAACAAAAATGTTCAATTTTAGCTTTCTAACCTTCCAAAAATTCAACCATATCAGCAAAATACCATATTTTCCCGTGTATTGGACAAGGGTTTTTTTACTCAAAAATTATGTTAAAAAGCTGGGGTCGTCCAATACACTGGATAGTGGCATGGGGGGGGGGAGAGAGAAGCGGTGCGCTGCCAGCCATCTGATTGGCGGGAGCATGGCTTCATCCGATGCCGCAGCGAGCGGGGGGTGCTCCCTGGGTCGTTTCCCACACGTGGCGGCATCGTGGGAGGTTGTGCTCCTGCCCACTGGATGGCTGGTGGGAGCACAAATTCCCCTGATGCTTCTGCGTGCAGTGGGCATTCCCTGGATCCTGGAACAATCAAGCGGCCAATGCCGGAAATCGCTCACCCGGCGAACGAAGCGCGAGCCTGTGATTTTAAGTGGCAATTGGCTGCTTGATTTTTTTTTTTTGGGGGGGGGAATCCCGAAAATCGTTCACCCGCCAGAATGCAGCACACAACCGCTTGCATCACAGAAACCACCTATCCGCTGCCCAATAGCCACTGCTAATCACAGTCCTGCTTGCTGCGACAAGAGCAGCTGACTATTGGCTGCCACAGCAGCAATCAGGAGGACTTATGGTGGTGACAAACAGGTTTCTGAAATTTGAGCAGTTGTGTGCTCCGTTCTGGTGGGTGAGCGATTTTTGGCATTCCCCCTAAATACCCCCCCCCTGCAAAGCTCAATCCCCCCATTTTCTAAATTTTGAGGCCTCAAAAATAAGGGTCGTTTTATACATGGGGGCGCTTTATAAATGGAAAAGTACAGTATATAATATAATATATTTGAGTTACAGTTGGTAAGTACTTTGGACTGTATCATGGATATTTGAACATATTGCTTCTCAGTTCCCTATATTAGAAGGATAAAAAGATAGAATTTGTGGGGGGGGTTTGTGTGTGTGTGTGTGTGTGTGTGCGCTCGCTCGCTCGTGTGTGTGTGTGTGTGTGTGTGTGTGTGTACACAAACACACTCCAAATATGCTCCTTGAAAGAACAGTTCAGCTGAGTCTCACTTCAGCATTTTTAAGACTAAAAATGTCAAGCAGCAGCCAGGAAGAAATGCCCAGTGGAAGTCCATCCAACTTCAGCTTAATCCTGATCACTAAAAGCCAAGCCAAAGAGACTTATTGTTTTGATTTTTTGAGCTACCATATTATCATCTGCAAAATATGTTCATTAGGAACATGAGCATCATAAACAACAACACAAAGCTCTAATGCTTACTTTGGATTTGCTTGTTGCAGACAGAAGAATGGACTAAATGTCCCATTCATTAGTCTGACCCAAATTGTCCTATAGTAAAGCAGTGTACACTCAGGAATGTAAAAGTTAAGATTTTCCAGTGTACTGGAAACATAGACTGTTTTGTTGAAGTAGAATTGTATCCCCAGATTATATAGTATGTTAAAAATATTACTGTGCTTAAACTTCCCTCAGTGGCTTGTTTGACTTTCAGCAGTTGCCACAATGACAATCACTTTCTCAGTGGTCTTTCATTTCATTTCTGACATGTCAGCAACCACAAAAATAAGTGACATTAAATAAATACAGGCTAAATGTTTATTTTATTCAGTGAGCTCTTTCTAACTGATCTCTACACATGTGCACTGTATTGACTAGTCACATTCTAATGCATCATAATGTCATCATAAAATGGTATGGCACAGCAATGCTATCATTATGTTTAGTAAAGGTGAACCACCATCAGCAATGGAGCAGTGGTAACGAAAGCATCTTCACTTTGATGAAAAATCAACCTTTTAAAAAATCAGGGAATGCTTTAATTACTATTTAACTTGCATACAATTTTCTATTTTAACAAGTCTACAGATAGTTTACATATCCCAACAAAAATGTATTTTAAAAAGTCTTAATATGATATAGGTTCCACATCTTATTCTAAGTGCTGCTGCTAATAGTGAATTCCACATTTTAAGTAACATAATTAAACTCTCTCTCAAAACAATGTATGCAAGTTCTTAAGTACATAAATGTACATAAAAAAAATAAACCACAAAAGAAAATCATATACAGGACCTCAAAATGCCACTTAAATTATATGTCTAGAAAAGCTAATAAATGTTATTAAATCCCTTACTTGTAATAAGGCAAGCATCAAAATCATTCACACTGCATAAAATGCATCTAAACACACAATCCCCACATACCCAATCACTCAACAATCACCATCTTCTTCCCTTAACCACAGGCTCCATCCACTCAGTACTTTCTAAAATAAAACAGTACATACAACAACCAATAATCATGTACAGAAAAATCAGTATGTTGAATAAAAGCAATCCATTAATAGCAGGGGGGGAATATTAATTTCCATCACATCTCTCACCTGAGCAATGCAAACTTCATCACCCCAGTTTTCTCATAGAGAGATTGAGCCCTTCTCCACCAATAGATTCTCATCTAGTTGGGAGTTTGAGCACAGCCACCAGCACACTTGATCTTCCCCTCATCACAGGGAGCATCCCAGTCAATCACATGAAAACATCTTTTCTTTTTAAAAAAACACACCAATGCCTGAAGAGCAATAAATCAAGAACACATCCTAATAGGAGTCAAGCTACACAAACAATTCGGCTAGAAATCTAGTCATTAAGATGGTACAGATAGAGCTTTTTCCAAATGCCATTTAACTCTAGTGTTATAATTTGTTGTGAGGTTCTGCTGACTTTCACTGCTGCTGTAGTGGACTGAGCTGCTGGAAACCACCCATTTCCAAGTACCTAATTAAGAGAGTATGACCTTTTCATATGCCATCAACAGTAGCAGGCAGTGCTGTTTTTCTAGAAAAATAGGTGCCAGTCATCCAAGTTGTTACAGTAGGTGTCACACTTATAACCAAAAAAAGAGGTGCCGGTACTTAGCACGAAGTTGTTAAAGTAATTACTACACTTTTAAACAAACAAACAAACAAACAAACAAACAAACAAACAAACAAAAAAGGTACCAGTACTGCGTACCCTTGAGTATCCCCTGAAAAAAAGCACTGGCAGCAGGTATTCTGACCTTGTTTGTAGAAGAGGAATCAGCTGAGGGGTGGGAGGAGCAAGCACAAACTCAGTTTCAGACAGCAGTCTCCCAGGTGTTTCTCATCCACTCCAGTCCTCCTCAATAACAGCCTCTGTGCAAACCACTCCCTATTACGTACCTAAGGGGTAGTAGGAGCAGTAGTCTCCCAAGTGTTTCTCAACCACTATAATCTTCCACTCCTAGGTCCATGCTCCTGGCATTAGGGTTGAACTTTGATAGAAAAATACCAGACAGTATATAAACACTTCCAAAAAACAGTTGTTACTATAACCAGAGTACATAAACCTCCTCACTGTAGCAAATGCTGACTAGCATTGGTTGTATATTTTGTCTGTCTCAACCTATAAACTCTTCTGGGCAACTGCTGTCTCTTTGCTGGCTTCATGACTAGAGAAGTAGGTGCCTGGCCATCAGTTCAACTTGTCACAAATAAAAATTATATAACAAACCTTATCTACTCTGTTTGGAGAGCCCTGCCTTGTGCTGAACATGATTACTGCTTCTCTTATGTATGCAGAGTTAACAGCTGATGGAGACCATGGCATTTATTAAGTTTCAGGCTCCTTTCACAGTTTCCAAGTATTTCATTCTCCAGGAGACATGAATTAGATTGAGGGTTTGGATATTAAACTGAGCATGTTGTTGAACTGAACAGTCAGTGATATCATCAGTTAAGACCCCCTGTTTTTACCTATTCTGATACTAAGCTCAATTTGTTATTTCCCCTCCCAATTTTTAGTATGCTGTGATTATTTATATTGGCAGTGACTGCTCCATTGGGAAAGTGATTTTGGAAATGGGAGAGTGGAGGTTTTCACTGCTGGGAATTGGAAAGATTTTGACTCCCAGAAAGGTGTGGATATTTTATTTGGGTTTTTAGCAATCTGAATGTGGGTGGAAGTATCTGGCACTGAGCAGGGGACATTTTTTATTTTGGCCTTCATTTGAGAGTATGGCTAGAGATTGGTTTGTGTGTGTGTGTGTGTGCAGGAGCAGGGGGTAAACTACTACCAAACAGTAGTAGGGTTTTTAAAAAGTCTAAATGGCTTTTGACTGGTCAGAAAGTTTGCAAAAATGTTGTGAAAGTGATGTGTTCATTTTTACACTGCTTCCCCATTCAAAACTGCTCCCTCAGCTATTATACTTATTTCACATATGCTTTGGTATAGCACATTTATTGTCTTGGACCTGAGAATTATTTATGACATAGTTTTGTAACTCTGCTTAAACCTGAAATTGAGAACTATCCATTATAAGCATCTTTGGGCTGTTGATTCTGCTTGAGGCAAATAGTAAAATAGGAGTGGAGGCTTGCTTTCATGTTCACGGAATCACCTGTTACTCTATATTTGGGATGAACTTGGGTCAAGTCATCTGTGTAACCAGTATATGGTTAAATGTGAGCGTTAACTGTAGTCGTCTGTGAATCAATGCTGTCTAATTATTGATATAGAATCCCTGGGTCTGTTTTCTTGTTCTGTATGTCTGAGTAACCTAGTATAATAAATTAATAACTGCATAGAAGCTGGGTTCATCTTGCCCACCCACTAGTACAACAAATCATTGCTTTTACTGACTATGCAATGAATTCATCATCCTAGTCCAGAATAATTATACACAGTCTGTCTCATATCTGAGACCAAGAGACATAGCATAGTGATGCAGATGTGAACTGAATCTCATGCGTGCAGATGTGAACTGAATCTCTAGTAGCATTACAATGAATTATATTGCCAGTTTTAAAAAATTAACCATAGTTAAAATTAACCATAGTTCATAATTAACCACAGTTTAGGGTTCAGATGCAACGTTAAACAAAGATTAATTGAAAACAGAAGCAAAAGCTTCCAATTTCTTCCTTGTAGCTGTGCTAGAGAAGAATGCATAAGCCTGAGGTTCATGCATGTAACAATAACAATTTTTATCATTACATTCAGACCATCTTCATATTTCTTTTATATTTGGATGGCTTATGTTGGACTCCCTAATGCCCATCAGCCCCAGACCAGCATTATCAAAAAGTCAGTGCTGATATCTAGCAAATTCTAGAGGGCCACTAGTTCCTCATCCTTGCTGAATAATCTGGGAGTATTTTTGGCTCTGCAGGGTTGCTCCCACCCTGCTGTCTCCAAATTTAAATAAAAACTTTCCACATCCTTCCAGTCCTCACATTTTTATTAATAACTATCATGATCCAGTTATTCCCTGAAAACTGAATAGTAAAGTGCTAATGGGAACAGCCTGAGAAACAAGAATGACAAGCATCAGAACTATTTAGCCTGTATGGGTTTTATCTATTTTTCATTTGCTTTCCTGTGTGCTCTCAGTTTTCATTTATATATTTAACCCAGGCTGTGTTTGGGGATGGGGGGTAAAAACAGGGGGTACATTATATCCTCCTTGGCAACTGAACCTCTCTTATGAATGTTGATAAAGAAAATAGCATATAGCTATTTACCTTTCTGATCTTGCCTCAAAATCTTACAGCATGTTTTCCCCCATCCCCATCTTCCTATTTCCCAGAACACATTCTGCCAATTAAAATGAAGCAGAAGGAAAACTGGAGCAGAGTTAGTCAGCTCTTCAAATCTGACAGGCTGTAGTTCCAAGAATAAAGACTCATCTCATTATTATTTCTCAAGTTTTTCCCCTCATCTCCCACAGTTTGGAACTGTTTTGGAAACTGCTCTAAGTCCAGCATGACGTCACCATGAGTTTGTAGTATCTCTGTCTCCATCCTAGTTAGGCACTTCCTGCCTTCTGTCTCTCTGCTTTTGACGCCCTTGTCTGGGTTCTTCTTCTTTCTCTACAACTCCTGTTCCATTTCTGTGTTCATCTCATTTTCCTCATTTCCCCTGTGTACATTTTCATTCTGGGGTCCCACCTCTTCCTTGGCATAAAAATTGGAAAGGACTCCTCCTTCTATGAATAGGGTTTATAATTCAGATATGCAGCAAGCATCTGGGGTTCATTTTCATTCTATGACTGTTAGGAAGATTAGAAAACATCCAGTTATGGTCTACAGCATCCACACATTTTAAAAAATATATTTTTTTAATAAGAAAACAGCTCAGAAGTGAAAGGGATAGAGAGTAGGAGATACATAAATTTTGTATACTACTTAGCATGACTGCCTGTTTTATAGTGTGATTTACAAATGCAACGAAGAACCCACAACTTGTCCCACCCCAAAGGTGGGTTAATTGCATGTCTTAGCAGCCAGCTAAACAATGTCCCAGAAATGTTCCATTTTTACACTTCATTTTTAAAAATGCTAACAAAATGAATTTCATTAGGGACAAATGTAAGGTTATGCACTTAGACAGGAAAACCAGATGCATAAATATGGGAAGGAGGACACCTGGCTTACTAGCAGTACACGTAAAAAGGATCTAGGGGTCTTGGTGGGCTACAAGCCTAACATGAGTCAACAGTGCAATGCAGCAGCAAAAAAAGAAAAGAAAAGGAGAGGAGAGGAGAGGAGAGTCGCGTCCAGATCAAGGGGCACTCTATTCTGCCTTGGTCAGACCACACCTGGAATACTGGGCACCACAATTTAAGAAGAATGTTGACAAGCTGGAACGTGTGCAGAGGAGGGCAACCAAGATTATCAAGGGTCTGGAAACAAAGCCTTACGAGGAGTGTTTGAAAGAGCTGGGTATGGTTAGCCTGGAGAAGAGAAAATTGAGAGGAGATATGATAGTCATCTTCAGATATCTTAAGGGCTGTTACATGGAAGAGGGAGCATGCTTGTTTTCTCCTGCTCTGGAGGGTAGGACTCGAGGCAATGGCTTCAAGTTACAAGAAAGGAGATTCTGACTAAACATTTGGAAAAACTTTCTGACAATAAGAGCTGTTTAGCAGTGGAACAGACTCCAAGAGGTGGTAGACTCTCCTTCCTTGGCGGTTTTTAAGCAGAGATTGGATGGCCATCTCTCATTGATGCTTTAGCTGAGATTCCTGCATTGCAGGGGGTTGGTCTTTCCAACTCTTAAGATTCTATGATTCTATGATATGAAGAAGTTTGTAGTATTGGAAACTTGGTTTCAATTTTCACTTAAGATGCAGACCCTTCCAAGTCTTGCCCTCAGTTATCTATTTGGGCAATGCAGGTGGGATGGGAAATCTTATCTGTTTATACTGAGTTTGTATTATTTTAAGGGTGGTTAATGCATCCTGTTCCCCGGCTGTGTATGAGTGATTTGTGGCTCAGTCAGTAGAGCATGAGACTCTTAATCTCAGGGTCGTGGGTTCAAGTCTCATGTTGGGCAGGATATTCCTGCATTGCAGGGGGTTGGACTAGATGACACTTGTGGTCCCTTTCAACACTAGAATATTCAATTATTCTAAGCCACAGTTTTGGTTGCTCAAGCTTCAGCTGGTGAGGCAGAGATGATGGTATCCCTGGAGAGAGGGGGGCGGATATGGTCTTGTTTAGTGGGCGTATGTTCAGTGCCTGCCACACACTTACTTTTTCTTTTAATCATCAGTGCTAGCAACCTGAGCGAACTCCCTAAGATGGTTGGATGGCATTTTGTATACCTCCTTCCAGCAATTCCTGCAGCCAAGCCAAATGTTTTGCTCTGCTTTCTTTTGGACCACATAAGTGAGGCCAAGATAGAGGTCTTGTCATCTGGGAAGCCTAGGACCTCCAAGCAGTTTGACTTCACCCCTGGAGGCGCACTCCATTGTTTCTCGAGACAGACGGATGCCAACAAACTTCAAATAGAAGCACTGTTATCTACCTCAATGCAAGTAGCATTGTTAGGGTTCGTGGGGGTCTGAACCCCAAGGTTTTTTTGCTGCAGGCCCCTCACCTCCTCCCCCTTATCTCCATTTTTAGTCAAACTTTGCTTACAGGGCATCTTTCCGGTTGAAAGTTGGCTTCCATTGTATCTGTTTCAGAGGCCTACAACCTGAATCTTTCAATGCCTCTGACATCTGCTAGCAAAAGAGGAGGAACCAATTCACTTTCCCCCATTTCACTTCACCATGTAACATAACTAGCACCTTTTGGAAAGAACTCTCAAAGTCAGATTTTGCATTCTAGAGTTACAGTGTTAGAATATTTAGAAACACAACTGATATAACACACAATTCATGGTAGAAAGTATAATTCTAATAATGGTGCAAAATTAAGGAAGAAACAATATGTGATTAGCTAAGGACGAAAGCATAAATAACATCTTGTTGAGTCTAAGGAAAATAGTATCCCGTCCTGTGTGGTGTAGTGGTAGTCCTGTGTGGAGCCAGTGTGGTGTAGTGGTTAAGAGCAGTGGACTCGTAATCTGGGGAACCGGGTTCACGTCCCCGCTCCTCCACATGCAGCTGCTGGGTGACCTTGGGCCAGTCACACTTCTTTGAAGTCTCTCAGCCCCACTCACCTCACAGAGTGTTTGTTGTGGGGGAGGAAGGGAAAGGAGAATGTTAGCCGCTTTGAGACTCCTTAGGGTAGTGATAAAGCGGGATATCAAATCCAAACTCTTCTTCTCTTCGTCCTTCAACAAAGGCTACTTGAAAACAACTATCACAAAATAAATAAAGCTATAACGATGAGCTTTAGGAGTTGAAGGAACAGACGCAGGTGGGAGTATCTTCTTATAAAACAGCAAGTTTGATATATTAAACATAATAGTTTAAATCACTGAAGCAAAACTAGAAAGCCAGAAAATAAAGCAAGCAAATAGAAAGAGCCTTATGTTCTCAGGACAAATTTTTATAGATGCAAACTAATATAAGAACAAAATTCATACATACAACACACACAACTCATAGCTTGCAGTTATTCAGATTTTTTTATTCTGATAGCATGCAAATATTCAAATCTGGGAGCTCCTTAGATTTTGGCTTTGAGACATAAGCCCCTGTATATTTAAAGTGGTATCATACCAGGCAGTCATGGCTCCCCCCCCCCCCCTAAACCCTGAGAACTGTAGTTTGTGAAAGCTGCTGAGAGTTGTTAGGAGACCCCATTCCAGAGCTACATGTTCCAGATTGGTTTTGCAGTCAACCTGTAGTTCTTGGAGAGGAATAGGGGTCTCCTAAAAACCATCTGTACCCTTGACAAACTGCGCTCTCAGGTATGAAAAACTAGCATGTCTTTAGTTACAGATAGGTAGCCGTGTTGGTCTGCCATAGTCAAAACAAAAAAAAAATTCCTTCCAGTAGCACCTTAAAGACAAACTAAGTTAGTTCTTGGTATGAGCTTTCGTGTGCATGCACACTCTGTGTATCTGAAGAAGTGTGCATGCAAGCGAAAGCTCATACCAAGAACTAACTTAGTTGGTCTTTAAGGTGCTACTGGAAGGAATTTTTTTTTGTTTTTAGCATGTCTTTAGCATTCACTAAAAAGCTGTATAATGAGGATACCAGATACACTTCTATGGGGAAGGAAATCTACAACTTAGAGGCTGCCACAGATAATGCTCTCTCCCAAGCTACATCACTCAGCTTCTATGGACAGTGAAACAACCAATAGGGCCCCTCTATTAATCTTATCACCCAAGTGGGCCTGTAGGGAAGGAGATGGCGCTTCATATATTTCATATATTTGGGGCATGAATCATTTAGTGCTTTAAACACAAATGGGAGCATCATGGAATTAGGCCCCCAAACAAACTGGCAACCAACGCAACTGTTTTAAAACAGGCAATGGCAGCAGCGGCGGGGGGGGGGGGAGCAGAGGGGTCATGGCCCCAGGTGCAGAATCTTGGGTGATGTGAATCAGGTGCCTCCTCATGCGCCCGACGTGAGCCCCCCATCACCTGATGGGTATAGAGGGTGTTCTTCAGTCTCCTTGCCCTGCCCTGCTCCTGCCTGCTAGCTGACAGGCAGGCCCCTCTGTGCTGGGCAGGGACAGCGCGCAGAGGGTGAAGAGCATCCTCCATGCCCACTCCCGTTCAGTGCACGGACACTTGCCTGTCAGCGGTGGGGACTGGGTGAGCTCCGTGCTCACCCAGTCCCCACTGCTGACAGATGGGCGCTCACATGCCAGGCGGGGACAGGGCACAGAGGTTGCTCTTCACCCTCTGTGCCCTGCACCCACCAGACAGTGGCAAGGGCTGGGGTAGTGCGCTCCGTCCCCACTTGGGGGGGGGCGCATGCGCCCCTGCCTGGGTGTTTGTGGATAGCGCTACACCCCTGAAAATGGGTATGTAACTTCCTGAGGACTACGTTTTTATACTTTTATTGAAGGTGAAAATTGTAATAAGTAGGATAGTGTAGATGAAACACATGAGTGAGTACATATAAGTATATTTGTACTTATAAATATACATATAGTATATTTAATATAGCCTTGACTTTGTTTCCATTTAAAGTTTCCTGCCAAGAGTTTTTATTTCAAATTGTAAATTACATATAGCAGTATTTGCCAGTGCCCTCTGCTCTGGCATGGCCTCCCCTTTTGATGCAAACTAAATATACCTGTAAATGTCTGCATTTGGCATTTCTGTTATTAAAACTTCTACTTTATGTTATAGCCAAAATGCAGAGATCTTATATTCGTAAATGATTTTTCAGACAAATAATTAACAAAGCATCAATAAAACAATTGTAATCTATAAAACACTGCTAACAAAACGGAAAGAGGGAGAGGGAGGGGAAGGGAGGGAGGAACAGGAAGCACTATATGCTCCCTCTCCAGAAGATGGGAAATGCCATCACACAGAGCTCTCTCTACCAATTATATTTCTATGGTCTGATTATCTTTCACCTATACAACTCTGTGGTATTATTGATTCATTGGTTATATTTCATGCCACTTTTCATTCCCAAAGCAGCTTGCAAACAATAAATGATAACAATATGATAGAACATAATAGAATATCACAAATACAGTATAAATCATATAGAATAATTAACAAATCATCAGTGAAACAATTACAATCCATTAAACACTGTTAACAAGCAACAACTAAAAATAAGCTAAACATCCAAATTAACGCAAAAATCATATTATATGATTAACAAATCAAATCTATAAAGCAATATTAACAACTTTACCAAAATAGCAGTCAAAAAATAAACTAAGCACTGTTAAGCACTCTTCACACCCCCATGACTCATAATATTTTCTTCTGTTCAGCTCATTAAAATACATATACACATAATGCCCGTGGCAGCAACTCCATTCTCAAGGTTCCTTGGACTGGAGGTGGGGCAGCACAGGTGAATCCACCCCCATTCCACCCCAATGGCAGAGTCTCCCTCCTCACAGTTCTTCCTCTGGAAACAGCTCCCTTATGAAGGCTCTTAGGGTTAGAGGGTAGAGCACGGCAGGTGGAAAAAGCCATTACCTGCTGGTCAACAAAGACTTTTCATGATAACTAGCAAGAATATTCATTTGTTAGGTTTAGTTGCTAATCTCCCCAAAGAGTCACTGTTCAGTTGATGTCCACTGTTACTTATAACAGTTACTCATTTCAGAGAGAAAGAGACTGTATGCACTGTTCTTTGTGATGGCTGTGCACTGCAGTTCTACCTTTGGCATCATGCATGTATAGGAGAGGCTACTCAAATATCAGTTACAAGGAAACAGCTATGCTCACAGGTCTCTTAAGGTGAAATTCAGACCTGTCTCCACACTGGGCTGTATTGGATGTCCCTGTGTCCCAGTCAAACCTTAATGTGACAAGGACCTTTGTACAATATGTAGTAAACATGCACATGCCTATTTGTGGTTGTTGTTCCCACTGTTTGTTCAGTGAGCAGAAGCACTCCAGAGAGCAAATATCTCATTGAGTGTGTTGAGGCAGTGGAAATTTGGCATTTCCCTGGTGTTAGGGTCTCAGGTACTTGATCAATGTGTCAGGCTCAAAGAAGTTGAGAAAAACTTTTGAAGCCCTAAAGAATGCAGAATGCATTCATATTTATTCTTTTCCGTAGATTTTATTTGGGTGAAACACACAATATTCGAATTTCAGACAGAACTGTTTGGTAGGCAGAAACTTCTATATTCAAATTCTTTTATCCTTTATTCAGCCAGTAACGAATGCCAGTAAAATAAAGGCTGGGTGTGTTTTGATCTGTTTCAGTAACAGTTTTAAAAGCTTCCAGAGCACTTGAATTCTGCATGGGGTTATAACAACTTAATAGATTGAACAGTTATGGTGAGTGTGTTTATGTTTATGTTTTGTTTTGTTTTGTTTTTGTGTGTGTGTAGTGAATGGCATTTTCATTCAAATTGATTTTGAGATTACAAACAGCTAGGCATTTTTAATACGATAAAACACACTTGACATCTAGTTGCTAAAAAACATTGAATAGTGAGTACTGTATTTTTCCACGTATAAGATGCCCCCATTTATGAGACGACTCCTATTTTTTTGAACCAAAAATTAAGAAATCAATATTTTAAACATCAAACAAAAAGAATGGTACATAATGTATACAGCAAATATAGATCAGTAAATAATTATTTATGTCCACTATTCAAGTACACATAATACATCACTAAAAACTACATCTGTGCCAAAACTGTTATGGTAATAACAGGTCTCAACTTATGCTTAGGTTACGTTCCAGGGGTTTGTGCACAAAATCATTCAAAGTCAGAACACACCCACCCCGACCTACCCCAGCTGTCCAAGATCTCACAAGATCTGCCTGAGATCTTGCAGGAGCTTCCTGGAGGCCTTTCATGACCAATCCAGAGCCCTGCAAGCAAGGCACAGGACTCAAAAAGCTATTTTTGGAAAGGAAAACCCTTTGTGGAAGTAACCTTTTAAGCCTTGCACCTGGGATGGTCACACAAGGACACAGGATGCTCCCACAGAATCTTGCAGGCTCTCAGACAGCCCCGTGAGATCTCAGAAGAGCCTCTAGAGCCTGACAAGAAAGGTTCTTCCACTCCTTTCTATTAATTCATTTATTTGTGATCTGCGTAAGGTTGTGATTGTCATAAGTAAAATAAGCATAAGTTGCAATCGACTTGGTAAACTTTGTTTTTAAAACTTGTTATGGTAATAACATCTTGTTATGAATCTTGTTATACATACTTGCTCATTTTTGCTAAGTCAATGAAAGAGTAATGATGATGATGATGATGATGATGATAATAATAATACCCTGCTCATCTGACTGGATTGCCCTAGCCACTCTGGTTGGCTTCCAGCAAAATATAAAAACCCAGTAAAACATCAAACATTAAGAAATTCCTGATACAGGGCTGCCTTCAGATGTCTTCTAAGAGTCAAGCAGTTGTTTATGTCCTTGACATCTGGTGGAAGGGCTTTTCACAGGGTGGGGGCCACTACTGAGAAGGCCTTTGTTCAGTCACTTTCACTCTATAATAATTTATAATTTAAATTTATGGTTTAAAACATTTTAAAACACATTTTAAAGTATTATAGGCTACTTGGGATAGAATAAAATTAGAACCAACAAGGTTGGCCTAAGACATTTTGTTGCCTGAGGCAAAACAGTACATAGTGTGCCTCATCCCAAGTCAAGGTGCCTAAGTTACTTTGGCTTCTGAGACATAAATCCCCTCCAGAGTAAATATACAGTGAGAATATGCTGGATGCAATTTGTTACCCTTTAAATGACACTCAAAATCAGTTACCCAAAGCAACCTTATCCTTCTTCCTGATGCTAGGACCATGCTGAATTTAAGCTTGTTTGGTCACTGCTGCTTGAAGTTCTGCTGAAAAAGGGAGGATATAAATGAAATTTATAATAAAGAAATAAAGTCCATAAACAATCAAAGAATTCAGTTGAATAAATAAATATCTGGCAGGGTTGCTGCCCATGCTTCCCATTGAAGCCAGAGGAGCATTTCAGTATGGGAATGTTTCTAAGTGTAATTTAGGATAGAGTTTGTTCACATGTCTAATCCCAAGAAAGTCAAGAGGTCTGTGAAGCCACTCTGGAAGCTATGGATACCTATGGCTGTATGGGAAATACACAAATGTATGAGTTCTTCCTTCATTACCTAGCCCCCCCCCCCCTAAAACATGGGAATGACTTATGGGAACCCGCACATTATGTATAAAAATATAATGGGGAGTAATCTTCATAGTATTCTCCTCAATGCAATCTTGGCATCTGTTTTCTTCTAAATGCATTTCTCTAGCACACTGTCTCATGAGCCCTGATTTGGAATAGAAAGAGTGAGCCACATTTTCCATAGGTTATAATGTATCAGCAGAATACTGTAATTTCCCCCATATTGCATGCTAGTCTTAAATAAGTTAAGAGCAAGACAAGTTTTAAAATGTGTGGGTAGATTGCTTGACTTCCTATTGTTGAGCATTACAAATTATATAATCGAGGTACTTCAGTACAGTATAGTGTTGGTAATCAGAGTTCCGCTAGAAGGTTAATTAGATATTTCTTCCCAGACTTTCAATGAACATTCATTTCCCTGGATCAGTTTTGTTTATATGCAATTACTTTCTATATTTCCTGAGATCTATCAGACTTTTGAAAACCTGAAAGTTAAACACACGCAAGCAGCTAGTGTGTAACAAATTAGAATGCACAGTCTCTGCTGAAGAGGTGATAAGATGATTATACAAATAAGAAAAATATTTCCAGAATTCTGGAAATCTTTTATCTTTTCATAAAACAGATGCCTGTGTTGGGAAATCTGTTTTTAATAAATAAATAAATAAATAAATAAATAAATGATAGTAACCCTTTAACATTCCACTAGCAATCTCCATGTTGTTGTTGTTGGCATGTGTTTAATGAGTTATTAGAACTGTTCCTGCATTCTTAAGTTGACTAGCTGTTGCATACATTAAGCGGATAGGGTTGGGGTTTTTTGGGCGGGAGGGATTATTAGTTGTTTCCAAGATTGCTTGGGTGGAGCCCCTTTTATATGGCAATATTGGTATGTAGTGAATTTGATTTGGCACAGTAGTAAACTTTTAAAATTTGGAACAGATAGCTGTTTCCTATCTTTATATGGGAACATCACAGTTTCTAGTTTTATTCTGGGGTTCTTGCCATTACAAATATAATTTATTCTTTTATATAACTATTTTCATATGATAGATTCCGAAGAGTGGATAATGATTCAGGGAAAAAGAGATTTTTTTTTCAAGGCTGTCTTCCCAATTAATAAGATTGGGAACGTGTCCCAAAAAAAAAATCCCTTTCCCCCTCCAGGCTTTTTATAATGCACTCAAATTATTCACTAGTATGTCTTGTGCTTCCTTTTTACAGTTTGGTGCCTAAATATTTAATAGAGATTGGAGCCTGTATAAATAGCAAATCATTTGCTCTTGGCGCCATTGGTTGATGCTAAATGTCTACTTCTGCCTTTTTTAAAAAAAGGACAGTGAATAGGATTTGGGGTCATAAACAACTTAACAGAGCAATCTGATGCATGTTTACTCAGAAGTAAGTTTCACTGAGTTTAGTGATGCTTAACTTGTAAGGATGTGTGCATAGGATTATAGCCAAAAGGTTTTAGATAAGCTCTTACAAGCCTGGAAGAGCAATTTGATATCTGTGAGGCTGAAATTCCACCCAATACCTCATCTAGCACAGTACAACTCAGTATTTCATACTTGCTTCATGTCACTGGGTTTTAGGAGGTCTGGTTTAGCACCCTGCTGTGCCATAGTCTACTTTTGTGATTTGGGGCAGATTGCACAGGGACACACATATAGAACAATGCCAAATACATTAGATTGCAATCCAGTACACACTTACCTAGGAGTAATCCCCATTGATCTCAGTGGGACTTACCGTATTTTTCCTTCTATAACACGCAGATTTTTTCTTCTAAAAAGGAAGGGGAAATGTCTGTGCGTGTTATAGAGCGAATGTGTGGTCCCTGGAGCCGAAAAATCAAGCAAAAATCAAATCGCGGCGCTGCACGCTGCACGGAGAAGCGAAAGAGAAAGCGGCTGCTTTCCTGCATTCTGCCTCAGGGTCTTACTGCCCACCCCCCTCAGTTTCGTTGCTGTGTTTGCTGAAACGGAACAAAGAGCAGGGAAAGCCCCTCCCCTCCAGGCAAGCTCCGGTGCTGCTGGGGGAGAGGGAGAGAGAGGGGGGAAGGGAGAGAGAGAGGGGGGAGGGGGAGGGAGAGAGGGGGGGGAGGGAGAGGGAGGGGGGAGAGAGAGAGAGAGAGAGAGAGAGAGAGAGAGATGGCTGGCTTGGGTGGGGGGAAACTTTTGCCTTTCTTTCCTCCCTCCCGTTAAATCCCTCTCCTGCATTCTTAGCCAGCTGCTTCTCTGCACACCCCTCTAATGTCCCTTCTTTGTTTTTCCTTCGCTCCCCACTTAAAATGTGGTTACAAAGCATGGATCCTCAGGATCTTTGCATTGGGTCACCCCAAATTCACCATCAGATCACATAGCATGTCCATGGCTACAGCCTGCACCAAAAAAATCACGCACCCACTGTTGCCTGGGGCTGCAATGGTGCAAAAACGTGGTTACAAACCATGGATCCACATGGATCCTCAGGATCTTTGCATTGGGTCAGCCCAAATTCACCATCAGAGCACATAGCATGTCCATGGCTACAGCCTGCCCCCCAAAAACCACGCACCCACTGTTGCCTGGGGCTGCAATGGTGCAAAAATGTGGTTAAAAAGCATGGATCCACAGGAATTCTCAGGATTTTGGCATTAGGTCAGCCCAAATTCACCATCAGATCACATAGCATGTCCATGGCTACAGCCTGCCCCCCCCCCTCAAATCACATACCCACTGTTGCCTGGGGCTGCAATGGTGCAAAAACGTGGTTACAAACCATGGATCCACATGGATCCTCAGGATCTTTGCAATGGGTCAGCCCAAATTCACCATCAGAGCACACAGCATGTCCATGGCTACAGCCTGCCCCCCCAAAATCACGCACCCACTGTTGCCTGGGGCTGCAATGGTGCAAAAACGTGGTTACAAACCATGGATGCACAGGGATTCTCAGGATTTTTGCATTGGGTCAGCCCAAATTCACCATCAGAGCACATAGCATGTCCATGGCTACAGCCTGCCCCCCCAAAATCACGCACCCACTGTTGCCTGGGGCTGCAATGGTGCAAAAACGTGGTTACAAACCATGGATGCACAGGGATTCTCAGGATTTTTGCATTGGGTCAGCCCAAATTCACCATCAGAGCACATAGCATGTCCATGGCTACAGCCTGCCCCCCCAAAATCACGCACCCACTGTTGCCTGGGGCTGCAATGGTGCAAAAACGTGGTTACAAACCATGGATGCACAGGGATTCTCAGGATTTTTGCATTGGGTCAGCCCAAATTCACCATCAGATCACATGTCTGTGGCCACAGCATGAAGCACAAAAATGATACATCCACTGTTTCATTCAGAATGTTTTTTCCCTTGTTTTCCTCCTCTAAAAACGATGTGCGTGTTATGGTCAGGTGCGTGTTATAGAGCGAAAAATACGGTACTTCTGAATAGACATGCATATGATTGTGCTGTTAATGCAATACATTCTTCTGTGCCACATTTGAAAATGAAAATTGTGGATCTGTAAAAGGTGCAAAAAAGGGAACCAGAGTGATCAAGGGCTTGGAGCACCTTCCATGCAAGGAAAGATTGATCAGGGACACTATTAACACTTATAAAATGTGACACGGCAAATAAAAGGGATTTTTGTTTTTGTTTCTCAATGAAGTTGATTAACAATACAGTGGTACCACGGGTTACAGACACTTCAGGTTACAGACTCCGCTAACCCAGAAATAGTAATTCTGGTTAAGCATGTTGCTTCAGGATGAGAACAGAAATCGGGCTCGGTCAGCGGGAGGCCCCATTAGCTAAAGTGGTGCTTCAGGTTAAGAACAGTTTCAGGTTAAGAACAGACCTCCAGAATGAATTAAGTTCTTAACCCGAGGTACCACTGTAGATCAACAATAGATTCTAGACAGACAGAAGATGGTACTTCTTCACATACTAGATAGATAACTTTGTCAATCTGTTCTCTCAAGAAATGACAGCTAATGATCCTTGGTTTGGATGACTTTGAAAGGGCATTAGGCACAACGCATGCAGGCTAGATCTATTGCCTACTAATTAAATGGAACCTCCACTTTCAGAGGCAGCATGCCAATGAATACCAATATCTGGAGATGGGGTGGGGGGAACAGCAGTGAGGGAGATCTGTTGGTTAAAAACTCTTATTGTGGACTTCCTGTTGAATACACTGTGAAAGAGGATGTTGTAATGGTGGCTGCTGTTCATTGGGACTGGTAAGTCAGAAGGCAGAGAGTGCAAACAGATAGTTGAGTCAAGAATAGGCAGAGCCAACTAATTCTCGTTTTGTCCCCTTTCCCGTAAGGAGATGGAAAAAGCTGACAGCCAGGGTCGATCTGCACTCATTGTGAGTAAGAAGGCAGGAAGGTGGAAGTTGATGGTACGGTGGCCTACTATCCCCAAGGGACAAGCATCTAGTGGTATATTGGACAAAATGGATATTTTGTCTGATCCACCAGGGCTTCACACTCACTGTTCTTACAATAAGAACACTAAGCCGTTTACAACTCAAAACCAGTTTGAGAATTTGGTTTTCTGAGCCATTGTTCACTAAATCCCTGGTGGCCCACCAACTGTTTGGAGTAGAGCTCCCATCATCCCTGATCATTGGCAATTGTGGCTGGGATTGATAAGAACTGGAGTTAAACAACACCTGGCGGGCCATAGGTGGGTCAGTTGCTGTAGCACCAATAGTTAAACATAGTTAAACTATGGAATTTACTCCCATGCAAGACTGTGATGGCCACCAACTTCCATGGCTTTAAAAGAGGATTTGGCAAATGAATGGAGGAGGATGAAGCTATCAGTGACTACTAACCCTGCCAGATGTGTTTTTCATCCACTGTCAAAGGCAGTTTGTTTCTGAATACCAGTTGATTGAAATCACAGGAGAGCTATGGAACTTAGATACTGTTTGTGGGGTTTCCATTGGCATCTAGTTGGCCACTCTGAGAACTGGGCTGTTAGCCTGATTCAGCAGCTGCCTCTTATGTTCCTGCATTGCAGGGGATTAGATTAGATGACTCTTATAGTCCATTCCAACTCTGTGATTCTGTGTTCTTAGGCTCCTAGTGAGAAGCTTGCTCTAACAAAAGTTGGAAGTGAACTGGGGCCTTTTCACACCCTACCTCCAATCTGCCACTCCTTGCCTCCATTTCCTTTGGAAGCACTAAAGTTTCTTAAAGGGACAGTGCTTTGGGCACTTCTGTCCTCCATGGCCTCTTACCTTGGGTGCTTCTTGTCTTGCACTGTTAGATTGGCAAGGCAGTTTGGGAGGCACTCAGTTCTTCAGAACTAAAAGATGGCACCAACGAGGACCCCATCTATAGCTAGCCTATCATCAATACCATCAGGAACCTTGTCTGGCTCCTTAGCTGGTGCCACTGTAGCATTTCCTGGTGAAACTGTAGCCTTTCACTTGGTATCCTGGTCACTCCTGTATTCTGGGATTATGACAACAATGTCTGCTAATATAAAAGTCTCAGAAAGCAGGGAAAGCAACTCCCTATCCCTTTCCCAAGGTTGATTTTCTTGTCCCATGACCAATTTCTCTTCTTCTGTCTTATTTCCCAAAATATTCTAGAAGCTATGAAACTCTAAATGCTGCAATGTGTGTGGGGGGGGTGGGGGTGGGAGGTTTTGATTTGTTCTTGTTTTATTATGTATTTTGTGTTTTTATCTTGTATTTTTATGCTGTGAACTGCTCTGAGATCTTTGGAGGAAGGGCTGTACACAAATTTAATAAAATAAATAAACATTATGCAGAGTTTCAAAACTTGCTGTAAATGCTGAACTTACTTTTCATAGTCACAGAATATGCCCATTCCTGTTTTAAAAGCTATGTAGTGTATACAGGTATATTGGTGATTTGGTTATGTGCCAGTACAGCACTTTATAGGAAAATAAATGGCTGTGGATTATAAACTGCTGAAGCTAGTCCCATTCGGATTAGAAATGAGGAACAATTTTAAAGTAATACAATTACCAAGGGGACCCTGCTTCTGTCAGGATGACCCACCTTCCCAGCATTCCAAGTCTTAATGTGAAGAAGTTTTTTCTTCTTAGGAGGGAACTGTTGTTCAGTCTGAAGCTACAGGCCAAAGCTTATGACTTTCTTTAGAATGTGAACTATTAAAGCTGTCATTTTCATCTCTGGTATTTCTGTAGTGCTTTCCAGATTCTCAAATAACTTCATGTATCTGTGTCAGTAACCAATACAACAGCCATAAGGCAAGTCATTCTCTTCATTAGTATTATATCACCATGGAGTCTGAGGCTGGCTTGCATAAGAGGATCCAGTTCATTGTTAAGATGATATTTGAACAAGGGACGTTCTGGTCCATAGCTTATTATCCAAGTTAATGTGCTTACTGGCCTTCCTAGTGTACAGGCTCATTATCCGGTAGCCAGGTTACATGAAGGATCACCTCCTCTCCTACATGGACTTGTCTTTTTACCATGGATTCTGATTGTGGAATATTCCTCCTGATGAGCTTTGCCTGTCCTTTGTTTTGGGGCCATTTTAGTGCAAGGAAGAAATCTTTAAAAAATAAAAATAAATGCCAGGCCTGTTAAGATACTTTAATCTCTCTTAAATCTTTTAAAACTTATTTAAAACTGCTGTTTTATTATTTTATGAGGTTTATTATTATATTTTATCAATTCATAACCAGCTCTGGGGATCTTGCTATTGGATGGCAGATAAATGCTGCAAATAAATAAATAAATCCACTACATTTTGAAGTTGCCCCCAAAGCAAATTCTAAAGTTCTCACAGAACCCAGAGCACCTGATTTCCCACTGTATAACAAATGCCTGGTGTTTATTTTGCGAGAGGCAATGTTGGAGAGTTCTGAGAACTGAGCCTCTGCTATGTCTGTGCTGAATTTGAAGAAGCTGAAGCCTGGTGTACTTCAAATGGTTGAAGTTTGTCAGTGGAAATTCTGTCTGTCTGTCTGTCTATTGCAGTAAATAATAAAAAAATAAATTTGTATAGCAAAATGTTTCAGCTTTGGCCTTCATCAGTTGTTCTTCATCTGCCCATCATGGCTGTGGCCTGGCCTCTGGATAATTTTCTTCCCACATGGCTCTTGGGAAATGCCACAACCTTCCTTGGCAGCTGTGGGGTTTCAGCGAAAAAGCTAATTCAAACAGCCCAATCAGAAGGCAGATTCCTTATACACACCCTGCTCCTCCTGTGCAGAATGTTGTTAGATCCCCCACCCTCTTGCCCTGTTCATATGTGTCCTGCCCGAAGGTGAGCGGTCAGGTCAGTGTGAAGACATTGCTATGGAATACTCAGTTTCCACATCTGGGGCAAGGGAGTAGTTTTTCCTGCACTCAGATTAGCCATTCTCCAGGTTTTTTGCTTACCTCATAGCAAGTAACTTTGGGCATAATGGTTAAGGCATTAGGTTGGATCCTTAGCCATTTGGGTACCCTGTTAAAGGGGTTCAGGAAAAGGTGTATCCAAGCCTGTGCAGGGAGGGGGAGCTGGGTACACTTGCCCTGGGCCTCAAAGGGCTAAGACCCTGCCAGGCATCAGCTGCTTTTTTGTTTGAGTTTATAACTTTATTCTAACAAGACTCCCGCCCCGGGCCTCAGACAAGCTCTGCATGGGCCTGGGTGTCTCTGTCTGGAAGTCCACATGGGGGCCAATGGCAGTGACAGACTTTGGGATTTCATATCTCAGTGGCACCCTGTGTGATGCCAAAATTGAGCACCCGCCTGTCTCTCACCTTCTGTTCTAAGTCTGTTGTGGTGCTTCCTGTGGCACCCTCTTGGCTCGGCACCCAGTGCGGCCAAACAGGTTACGCTTCCCTAAATCTGCCTGTTCCAATGGGCCATAGCATCTTTCCAAGAGGCGGCTCTGATCGGATTATCACATTTGATGTATGTCAAGGGGCAATCCTCAACCCAGGGTTGATCCACCCTACTGATCAACCAACAGCTAGACTACTTGATACTAGATACATATCCAATGCCTTCACCAAGACCCACTTACATCTGTTATTAATAAAAAGTTGTGCCCTATTTCAACCCAATACCAATGTCCTTTATCTTATTTCTACCCTTGGTTGCCCCCACACATGCTGCGTGCTTCCTGAGCCTGTGCACGCAAATGTCATCTGTTTTGATCCTAGTGAAGCATATATTTTAGATATGTGGACCAAATTTTATGGTGGATGAGATGAAAGCCTTCCACCCATTGCTTCTCCCCACCAAACTTTATCCCAAACCTCTGTCCTTTATGGATTTCAAATCTGTTTTGATGCTTAAATCCTACCCTGTTTATTGCTTCAACCCCCCTCCAAGCTGTTCCCTCTATGAGGTTTCAAATCTGCCCTTACGGGCATGTACAGTGATACCTCAGGTTACATACACTTTAGGTTACATACACTTCAGGTTACAGACTCTGCTAACCCAGAAATAGTGCTTCAGGTTAAGAACTTTGCTTCAGGATGAGAACAGAAATCGTGCTCTGGCGGCACGGCGGCATCAGGAGGCCCCATTAGCTAAAGTGGTCTTCAGGTTAAGAAGAGTTTCAGGTTAAGAACGGACCTCCGGAACGAATTAAGTACTTAACCCGAGGTACCACTGTACTTAGTAGCGATGAAAGCAGCTGCAGAGGTGTTTTGGGATGGAGAAGTGGAACATAGGAAGAGAATTTAACATATCTCATCTGCTGTTTTACATCTCCCCATTGCTTTTTCTGTGAAGAATTTTTTTTTGGGGGGTAGCAAAGGGTATTTCTAATATTTAGTTTGTTCCTTTTGCTCTGATGATAGCTTTGAAAAAAGAACTAAAGCTACATGCTTGGTAAGTCATAGAACCATTCCTAAAAAGCCCTCAGATTCTAAAATATTGAGCTGGATTTCAGGGCCTGTTTTTAAAAGCATAGTAATATTTCAGCCTGAAAGGGCTTACTTTATTAGGCATGTGTGTGCGTGTGTGTGGCAAGTGTGAGAAAAATAGTCCTTAAGTTTCATTCTTTCCTGTGGAGTCATGACCAGATTTTTTTGTATAATTTAGTGGTTAAGATCCATAAAGGGCCTTTGGTATAAATAGTGCCTTCTTACTCAGTGTTTCTGCTCCCTCTGAGGCTGAGTCACATCTACTCACTTTACTGACCAAAACAAACTCGTTTTTCTCCCCTTCAGATTTTCTACGAGGCCAATATAGTGATTTTCCTCACGCGCCTTTGACAGCAGAGTCAGCTGAATTCATATTACATAATCTTTATTTCTGGCTGTACTAAAAGTGGCAAAAAACCCTCTTTCCAAAGTTTAATTTTTCATGCTGCCAACCCTGTATTTCAAGCAGTTAAAGAAATTGTAACAAGACTTGTTAATGGAGTGAATTTAATGTGGAAATTGAGATAATTATGAAACCAAAACCAGGTCATTTTTTGCAGACTCCCTTCTGAGTCATGGCCCACTCCAAGTTAGCACTAGGACTGTGCAATGTTGTTTCATAGAAGACCACCTTGGAGAAAAACCTTCCATTCTAAGGGTATCAGCAGCATTCACTTAATTTTGTTTTAAATGGAGCTTTTGTGTGTTGGCAGCATTGCTAGCACGCATACTGGTATCCCAAGTATGTTCTACCATTCATTTGCATAATGTCTTCTGTGTTGAAACTAGGGTTGAATCCAGAAATTTTCTCTCTGTGGGGCCCCAGGAATTTTGCTGGAGCATGTTATAATTCATGCATGAGGTATATAACATTTTGTAATTTGCTACAACACAACTGTGCATTTATTATTGCTGTGTGCATGCTTAGTTTCTTATGGTCACATTTAGAATGCACAGGGTGGCAGAAAATCATCAGAACTTGAGTTTAACAGCACTAATGCAGAAAAGTGCTTTATCAACGTGAAGGCTGGTTTCTGTGTCCCACTATTTTTGAGGACATAATACAGTGGTACCTTGGTTTACAAACTTAATCTGTTCCAGAAGTCTGTTCTTAAACCGAAACCGTTCTTAAACCAAGGAGCGCTTTCCCTAATGAGGCCTCTCGCTGCCAGTGCCCTTCCCCCGTTCAGATTCCGTCTTAGACCAAGATAAAGTTCTCAAACCGGGACACTATTTCCGGTTTTGTGGAATTTGTGAACCGAGTCGTTCTTAAACCGAGGTACCACTGTATTAATACTACTACTACTACTAATTTATTTATACCACGCCCATCTGGCTGGGCTTCCCCAACCACTCTGGGCAGCTTCCAACCGAATATTAAAAACAATACAGCATCAGACATTAAAAACTTCCCTGAACAGGGCCGCCTTCAGTTGTCTTTTAAAAGTAAAATAGTTGTTTAATTCCTTGACATCTGCTGGGAGGGCGTTCCACAGGGCAGGCACCACTACTGAGAAGGCCCTCTGCCTGGTTCCCTGTAACCTCACTTCTTGCAGCGATGGAACTGCCCGAAGGCCCTCAGCGCTGGACCTCAGTGTCCGGGCTGGATGATGGGGGTGGTGTCTGCTCAGCAACAAATAGTGAGTGAATATCTTTTCCCACTGCTGACCTTTTCATGTTTGTAAAAGAAGAAATGTTCACTAAAATGCTCATGAAATTTTGTGAGGACTTAAAAACAAATCTCAAACTGAAGTGGGAGTGTTTCAAACTGAAGACTGGAAAAATGATATATTGAGAGAAACCAAAACTGACAGAATTATCCATTCTTAAATACAAGTGTTTTGCACCTATTGCCTCTACGAGCAACTGACACTTTATCTCCCTATGTGCCACACATGAAGTCAATATATTGCTATTGGGAAAACTTTCTGTCCTCTTTCCAAGTAGGCAAAATCACTTTATGGAGACAGGCAAATGTATCATCCAGAAATATACTTTTGTGAAAATACCCACAGCATAATAAAAACGACTCCCTTCCCCATTATTTTGTTAAGTGATTTAATATGTGGTTCCTACACTCTGATTCATCAATGAGGTGAGTAATCAAAAAGTAACATGCAGAACTTTGGTAGTGAGTCATAAGACGCCACAAGGAACCCAGAGGCGGAGCTTGAATGCTCAAAAGGGGGAAGTTGAGAAATAAATCAAAGTACCTAATCCCCAGATAGCTCCTCAGATGCTCTGTAAATTCTCAGTAGTTCCAAAGTTAAAAAATATCAGAATCTTAGAGCTCATTTATGAGCTTAGAATCAGAATGCCAACACAGATATTGTTTGAATGCTCATTCCCCTAATTTACCTACTTCATAATGAAAACTAGCATGTCAATGAAACTAGTAGATTATAACCTTTCTCCCTGGCATTGTTATGTTTTACATGCAGAGCCTGGGGTTGAAATGAGGGGCATTCAGACACACAGTGGTTTATGTGGTTTCCTTATGTACATTTAGAGGTGACACTTTCCTAGGAGGGCTATACTGAGTTCTTTTTATGCATGTCTAGATAAACCTTATGTTGCTTCCTAAATTATGTTTTCTTGGGGAAACAACTATCTTGATGGCTACAACATGTTAACCTCATGAAGGAACTTTCTCCTACTCCTATGTGTTACCCGAATGCTTGCAGAGAAATCTTCCAATACAGTTTTTTTGGTGTTTCCCTGGTACAATAGTATTAGTTTTTTCCCTGCTGAAAATTATCTGCCTTGAAAGTAACTCTATATATGTGTGAGTAATTTTTATCTATGCAGGGCGTTTTTGTATTTCTCATACATGGCCACTAGAGCCAGTCTGGAAGTTTGACTTTTTTACTTTCTGCCTTCCTGTTCCAAATTGCATTTGGATAGTAGAACTTTTATATTGTTAATTTGTCACTGCACCATACTGAATGAGAACAGATATTTAGTTAAATCACAGCTGAGGAAACAGAAATGTTTCTATGTAAGTATTTAGGTACACCTGCCTGCAAATATGTAGGTTTTCGACTTCAGCCAATAGGTACAGTTGTGTTGTTTGGTAATTTTAAACTCTGGGTGGAATAGTTTCACAGGGACCCCTCTTTAGATGGTAAGAAGTATTATTTTGCTTCTTTCAAAATGTGAAAAGCTAGCTCTTTGTTTGGGGCTCCTCTTGCTCATTTGGCTGAGTTCAACCCTAGACTTGGCCACAAGGTCCTGTTCTGAGAGCAGCACTAGTGAGGGATAGAAACTTGCTCATCATCACAGTAGCTGAAGAGTCAGATGGTGAGTTCTGTTTTAAAAATAAGACAGGGAATTTCCAATTAAGAGAAAACATGCCTTTGCTAATGAAACTTGCTTTGTGACATTCATAAATCTTTATGGAAGTGCAGTCACCTTTGAACTTATGTGGGAGTTCCAGGGATTGCACATGAAGCCAAAATTGCATATAGCCAGAACAAACCCGGAACCACTCCCATGGCACCATCCCAGAGCCTATGTGCCAAGCAGGCCTTGCCACCTATGCATGGGCTCTGAAAGGTTCCCATGAGACCTCCTAGAGCCCACACAACAGCGCAGAGAGCTTAAAAGCTTTCTCCACAATGGGAGAACTTGGCACAGAAAGGGGATTTAAGCAATCTGCCTTGCTTAATGGGACCTGGGAAGGTCTTGTGAAGGCTCTGGAGGTCTTCGCAAGATTTTGGACAGCCCCATCAGATCTTGCGAGACCTTCCCAGAGCTCGGTAGGCAAGAACTACTGTTCCCAGAGTTCGCTGGGAATAAGGATTGGCTCTTAAACCAGTCTGGGAATTTTAGCTCTGTGTGGAGAATTTCAAGAGAAATTGCATCAGATAAATTTCAGATTGGAGAATACACAAGACCTGTCGGAGAGAGGAACTGACACCTCTCAGTGTCAAAGAGGAACTGACACCTCTCACACCTCTGAGTGAGAGACACCTGCTTGATAATGGATCAGGCTGTGTGTCTTTGCAGCTGTCCAGAAGACCAAGACAGACAAAGGAAGCTGTTGTCATGCCAAGAGAGATAAATGGATTTACAACCAGAGGAGTTGGGAGACGATTGCAGATGGTGGAGATGGCCATTTCCCTTCCAGCTCCAAATCTACAACAAGAAGCCTTTAAACCTCTAACAACTGATGTGGGGGGGGGGGGAATGGAAAAGCAGAGAAAGAAGGACTAGTAGTAAGATCTGCTGGAATCACTGGAGAGAAATTTATCACATTGGACTGGAAAAGGACCATCTTGGATATATTATTAATTATTATAATAATAGTAGAATAATAATTCAAGAGCTACTTCTGGACTTTTTGAGTGGGAAAAAGTGAACCTGAGTTGCCTGGGATGGAAGAGCAAGAAAACAACACCTAGCAGATTGAGAAGTAGCTATATAATATAGCCTGGTGTTATCTTGTAGAGCACTTTTTGGATATTTTGTAATAATTTTTATATATATATTTCAAAATTAACATTTTACAAACTTGATAAACTTCTCCTTCCATGGTTCATTTACATATCATACTCTTCTGCATATTTTACTATAACCATTCAAATCAGTTTTCCACATCCCTCAAAAATTATATTTTATGTTGAAAAAGTGTTACATGGAGGGTTGGAGCATTGATTAACAATTGCCATTTTACATGTCCACTTCTATGTCAAAAAATTATTCTCTGTGTCTGCTGCCCCACTCAATGATTCTCTTGTCTATTAATAACAAAACAAATTACATTAGATAATTCTCTATTGTGCGAAAACAATTCATTGAAATCCATATAGGTAGAAGACAATATTTTTGTTGTGCTTACCCAACTGTTGAGGTGACTGAGGGGATGTGGACAAGCAGGGATGGAAGTGTGGACAGCCAGGGAGGCTGCAGCTGTACACTCAAGCCTGCACCTACCAAAATTCTAAAGTGGCCTGTGGATAAGGCAGAAAAGCAGAAACCTCTTTTGTAAGGGAATAAAAATTTCAGAGCGACTGAAAAGTGATGGAACAAGTACTGGCTGCAGCCTGTGGAATTTGCTTTGAGTTTACTTTGTGGGATGCTGATCCATCAACCTCTACCACCTCCTCAGACTGCCCCTCTCCAAAAATTGTTGCTTGCTGTTGATTGTACTGCACCTGTTGCCTGTATCTCCCAAGTACTTTTGAAGGTCCAGTTTAGTGAGCAAGTTGGCAGATTTTGTCACCAATAAACTCCTCCCCCACACCAATTGCATAGTGCACAAATAAGGAGGTGAGTGGGTATTAGTGTAATGTTAGCCTCATTTGCAATTGTTGTAAGAAGCTGTTCACTTACAGGAAAACTCAATGCTACACAAATGATGATTTTTGAAAACCCAAAACCCCCCACCGGCTTGCCCACAAGCTTACTATTCCTCCAGAATAGAAGCCTGAGGTTTTGCTTTTCAATTTACTTTGCACATAGGTAATCTTAAAGCTTTAGTTGCTTAAGCTGCTGTTTTAGGGGGCAGGTCTCATTTTTGTGAGCCTTGGGGAGGGCAGGTTTATTGCTCCATTGATTAGTATTCTGCCTGGTTGCTGCCTACTGCTTTGGAGTCAGCTTGTAGCCATTGCCTGGCAACCACAATGTAAAAGTACAACAGCAGCTCTGGAGTGCAAACATGCTGCTTGCAAGTAACTCTCAGCCTCATCTTTCTCCTGCAAGGCAAAGAAGGATTAAAAGAAGGCACATGGGCACATAAAACAAGGAGAGAATAGAACTACAGGTTGAATGCACAAGAAGGTCCTTTAGGTCTTTTGGAACATTTGGGCTTCCTGAACTAAGGTTTGGTCTATCTGTTTTATATTTCCTCTTTTACTCCTCCCACCCTGTAAAGTATGTGTTGGTGAGAATATTCAATAAGCTTCTGGAAGTGAGCTTGCCAGGCATAGATTTGCTTTCCTATTTCTGACTTTTCCCCATTCCTTCCTGTAAATCTTCAGGTCAAATAACAGTAAGCCACCTTTCTCAGGGCAACAGGGGCATGGCCTTTGTACAGCTGCATGTTTATTTCTGGTATGCTTATTTCTGGGGAAACATTTCCTCCCAAACTTCTTTCTCACAAGCAGAGTAGATAGTGTTCAGCAGAAGAGAATTGATGCATCAAATAGTGGTGTCTGGTGGGGTGGAAAGCAAAGAGACCAAAAGTGCATGGAGCTGGAACCAATGACAGGTGGAACCAACTCATTCTAGTTTTGTCTCCATCCCCATCGTTCAGCCCGGACACTGAGCTCCAGTGTCGAGGGCCTTCTGGCGGTTCCCTCATTGCGAGTAGTGAGGTTACAGGGAACCAGACAGAGGGGCTTCTCAGTAGTGGCACCCACCCTGTGGAACGCCCTCCCATCAGATGTCAAGAAAATAAGCAGCTATCCTATTTTTAAAAGACATCTGAAGGCAGCCCTGTTTAGGGAAGTTTATTTTAATATTTAATGCTGTATTGTTTTTAACACTCGATTGGGAGCCACCCAGAGTGGCTGGGGAAACTCAGCCAGATGGGCAGGGTATAAATATATCATCATCATCACCACCATCATCATCCTCTCTGGTGAGTTCTACAAAGACAACAAAGAGACTACAGAGGAGGAAACTGATAACCTGTATCATTCCATTGACTAGTTGTAAGTCAGAAGGTGGCAGATGCAGTGTGGCTGCAGGCAGTTTGAGACTGAGTGTCCCATTCACCCTAGTGACTTAGCCTCCAGTGGCATCATGACCTCTCCTCACCTAATAAGCATAATAAATTTCATTGGGAGCAGTTGCTCCCTGGTTTCATTTGTAAAGGTAAAGGGACCCCTGACTGTTAAGTCCAGTCGCGGACGACTCTGGGGTTGCGGCGCTCATCTCGCTTTACTGGCTGAGGGAGCCAGTGTTTGTCCGCAGACAGCTTCCGGGTCATGTGGCCAGCATGACTAAGCCACTTCTGGTGAATCAGAGCAGCACACGGAAATGCTGTTTACCTATTTATCTACTTGCACTTGACTTGCTTTCGAACTGCTAGGTGGGCAGGAGCTGGGACCGAACAACGGGAGCTCACCCTGTCGCTGGGATTCGAACCGCCGACCTTCCGATCAGCAAGCCCTAGGCTCAGTGGTTTAGACCACAGTGCCACCCGCGTCCCCCCAGTTTCATTTGTAGGTAGAGGTAAAAGATGTATGACTCTCTGCACCACAAATCAGCTGTCTCTTGTGACTGACACAGGTTGCCAAAGATAAAGAATATAAACCTTTTATATATCACAGGTACCCAGGCACATTCTTTCAAACTTAAATTGCTGTGATTTTGCTATCTCTGCTTGTTTTAGAAAGTGCACAAAAAGGAAGTGAACAGATGTGTGTATACACCTAGCACATCCTCGTAACTCAAACTGGGAGTAACAGCTTGCTGAGTCCACAGTGAACTGTTACTTCTTTGCAAATGAATGGTTAATGTGTATGCAAATTGCCAGGCCTCCAAGGAATTCAATCTGTCATGTTCTCTTTTTGGACTCCCAATTGGGGTTTGCATTTAGAAATATATATATTCTTTGACTGGCAGTTGAAGGTTCTATCAAAGACTTAGGTTTCTTGGGCATTGTGATGTCAGCCTGGAAAAATATGATGGATGAGTTTCACTTTGGGTAGATTACCTCATGGGAATTTCTCCCAACCTTGCAGGCATACTGAGTTGCTCATGTCTGAGGTCTCTGACAGTTTTTAGTGCTTTAAGAAAGTGCATTAATTTAGCTAGTGATTCAGTATAGTTTGCACTTGGCAGCCATGTTTGCTTTTATGGTTGTAGCATTTTCAAGATTTCCTCCTGTCTCTCCACTCAGCCTTCCCTTTCAGTGCATTGAAAAACGTTTGGAGTGAACAAGGTGGCTTGCTTGGCATGGATTTTGGTACCCCATTTCCTATAGGATAGGTGCAGTTGAGGTACTGGCAATTATGCAAGCTGAATTTCCTAACTGAAATAGGAGGCTTGACTTTGCTGGTAGCACCAAAAAAGGACTGGACTTGTAGTAGGTCTAACATACAGTTAGGAATAACTAAGACTTGTGACTTGTGAAGAAGGGAGCTTTCCTTATGGCTAGATTCACACTGTAGCACTAAATCCAGAAGTGGAAGACGCTCAAAGAAGAGGTGATAAGTAATACTGAATCAAATGCATAAATCATGAAATTATTCAAGCCTTATACTGAATACGATCATTGGTTCTGTCTGGTGTGTTGTATGTCTGTTGACTAGTAATGGTTCTGCTGACTAGTAGAGGGTTTCAGACAACTATTTTCGTAGCAACAGTTTCTTAAAATCTCTTTACACTGATAATACCAGGTAATGAAGCTCCTTGCATGCAAATATATGCTCTTCCCCTCAGCTACACCCCTTCCCCTTACCATTTTTTTTAATCTCATGCTGATCCTGCTAGTCTCTAGTCAACAACTCGGACTTGCAGTTATAAGGCCACAGGTATTGGCACATTCTCCTCATGCTTTGCATATGTCAGATATGCTGATTCAACTATAGGCACTTGAAAAATTCCTCATATGAGAGCACCCTAATGTCTCGTTATACTTCCATGAAGTAGCACTCATTTATTTGTGACACAAGTGAATCAAAGAACCAATGATAAAAGCTTAACAGCTACCAGCCCCAACAATACCGTGTAATGCTTTGCTTTGTGTGTTCCATGAACCTGGGGAGAAAGTAGGACTTAACTGAATCCTTTTATGTCTTCCAGAGCCTTGGATCAGCAGACAAGAAGGACTTGTATCCATCAAAGTAAGTTTTATATTCTTCTGTGTGTGGTTTCAATGGCATTTAAAATTTTAAATTTAAATGTGTTAATAATTGCAATCTTAATAGTATAAGCAAAATCTGTTTTTCTTCTGCATTGTTTGTCTCTGATATGTTAGAGCAGGGATGGCTAACCTGTGGCTATCCACTTGTTAAGTCACAACTCTCAGAGTCCCTGCCAGTTGACTATTCCAACAGCATCTGGAGAGACACAAGTTAGGTAACTCTGGATTAGAGGAAGGAGAGCCAACTAGAATCTATCACAGTGGACATGATAGTAACGTGATAACCTTACCATAAATGACACAAGGTGGTTGTTGTAATCAGGGATGCCACAGGGATGCCATCTTCATGTAGCTGCTGTCTGAACAGGTTTGTTTTTAGTTCAGCCAACCTGAGCAGCCATAATTCAGTACCCAGCACTAAAAAAAAATATCCCAAGCTTTGGTAATTGCTGTGGACCGTTACAACATATCACCACCAACAAGGATTATTCAGAACAATTGTTCAGTGTTCTGATTGTTCAAGACTGCTCTTGTGTCAGCTCCCAGTTCCTTCTGCATGTGCAGGGCACGACTTTATTGCCTTGCATTTGTGGTGTGGTGTGATATTTAACCAGAAGAGTTCTGTTAAGAGAGATTGGCCCACAGCTATGAAGCTTTTTTCCTGTGGTCATTCATTACAGTATTTTCTGGGGGAAAGTATCACATTCCTTTTTGATACTTGGTAATAGAGAAGGAAGTTGTTAGAGTCCTTTAGCGGCATTATTTTAATTCACTGCCCTTTAAGATTTGTTTTTTCTGTCTGGTTTTAAACACAATGTTTGCTTGACATTTTGGATATAGGGCAGAATACAGATGTAAATGTAACAGTATGTTCCTAAAATATTACAAATGAATCTGGATTTTTAATGTTTCCACTTGAGCATCTTTTGCTGGATATGCCTGTTATGCATTTGCTGTCCCAAATCACATGGAAATTAATTTTGTGGCATATTTTTTAAATCTTTAAATAACAACAACTATATTTAAATGCATAGAACTAATGTTTATATTGTTGTACAGTCAATTTCTTACATATGTGGAGGAGAATAAGCAAATGTGTATGACAAGAGGTTCCCAACTATCCATATTCTTATCTACTTTTTTGTTCGGTACTCTTTGTTCTGGGTCTTCCTTTGTCACATGGGAAATGTAAGCATGTAGCAGAGAAATGTGAAAATAGGGCATATTGTCCTTTGACAATGCCACACAGGCACCTGTGGCATAAGTGTGCACTTGGTGTGAGGCAAGAAGTGCAGGTACACCTGAGTTTGGTTCTCCCTACCCCTCAGAATAATCTTGCTAACTAGCCATTATCTTATCATGATGTTGAAAAATGCCACCTACATAAGAATAGGTTTCTAAATCAGCATTTGGATTTTTTAAATTTAGAACTATTAGTCTACTTGCTTCGGGGCATTTTTTAATTGCTAGTTCAGGGAAAGGGAATGAGAGCTTCCAGCACCTGGTAGTTTTCACAACTGCTCCCCTTCCTATGCCGCTGGCAGCATGGTTCCATCAGGAGGTTAAGGTACACTGTCTTGAATGATGTGAACTACATTAGTCAGTCTTGGCATTTTTGCTGAGTCATGTAGCATCACTATGACATTGGGATTTTAAAGATGTACAATGAATGCTGATCCTAATGATGTGCTTATTCAGAATGGTTTTGCTCTTGGCAGAACTGGGTCTTTTCTATAAGTAGGAGACCTGCACATCCCAGTAAGTCAAGCTTATATACCTACCTACTTAGCAAGACTTTGCTACCTGCAGCTATCCTATAGACAGATCTTCATCCGACATCTATAAAGATGTTGTATATGACAATAGTGTTCAACCTTTTCATATACTGGACCAACCTTTAGTCTCAACCAGCAACATTCAACACACACTACTATATCCACATTTTCTGTCACCTCGTATTTCTGGTATTCCCATTTCTTTTCTTTAAAAGCAATAACAAATAAATAATGCTTGGTGGCAAAATTGACACAATAATCTTATTTTCCCACTGTGCAGTCAAAGTTCATTTTAACTTATTGTATCTTTATCATATCTTGTAACCTTACTGTACACCAGTTAGAGGTTCCAAAAGGACCTCTCCAATGGACAGTAAAATGGCAGGTGTGATTCGGTGTAAGCAAGGGCAAAGTGATGTATGTTGCCACAAAAGAAATCTCAGTTTTAAATATAGGTTTAAGGGGTCTGAACTATGGTGAATGACCAGGAATTGGACCTTGGGATCATAGTGGATAGCTTATTGAAGATGTTGACACAGTGTGTGGCAGCTGCGAAAAAGTCAGATTCCGTGCTAAATATCATGACAAAAGGCATTGACAATAAAACTGCTGATATCATAATGTTGTTATACAAATCTATGGTGCAGCCACATTTGTAATACTGTGTATAGTTTTGGTTACCTCACCTCAGAGAAGCTATTACAGAGTTGGAAAAGTTTAAGAAAATGAAGTTAAAATGATCAAGGGGATGGAGTGACTCCTCTGTGAGGGAAAGTTGCAGAGTTTGGGACTTTGAAGTTTAGGGGAAAGGCAAATAAGAGGTGACATGATAGAAGTTTATAAAATTGTGTATTGTATGGAGAAAAGTTTCTCTCTCATAATACTAGAACTCATGAACATTCAGTGAAGCTGAACGTTGGAAGATTCAGAACAGATAGAGGAATGTACTTATTCACACAGTGAATAGATAAACTCTGGAACTTACTCCCATAGGAGGCAGTGATGACCACCAAAGTAGATTGCGTTAGAAGATGATTAGATAAATTCATGGAGAAGAATACTATCAAAAGTTACTAGCTATGATGGCTACGTTCCTGCTTTCAGACTTCCCACAGGTATCTGGTTGGCCATTATGAGAACAGGATGCTGGACTTGATGAGCCACTGGCCTGATCCAGCAGGCTCTTCTTGTGCTCTTATCTTACCTTCTTCCTATGGTTTTAAGCAGTGTATAAACTGTAGAAATGAATAAAATAAAACATAATTCAATCCCTCACTGCTGGGATTGAATACTCCATTGGAGATCTGCATTGCCCACTGCAAATGCACGCCTCCTTTTTGGGATGCTCATGCATCTCTAATTAGAATCCTCAACATCAGAGTGGAGGGGAGTGTTTGATGGATTTGCCCTCCTCCCTCACCTATGCCAGTGGCAGTTCATTCTATCTTGGCCTCAGGAGTGGGGTAAAGAGCAGTTCTGCCATTTAACTGTATCCTCTCTCATCTGTGCTGTACCACAAATCTATGAACCCAAATGGTTTTTATTTACATTTAAGGTTACATGTAGTTATGCTGTCCATGGAAGTGAATGTTCTAGTGAAGGGCAAACCTTGGTTGCATAGATTGTACTGTTCCTTGAACTGTAGAATTGTTAAGAGGCAAGATAGCATTGTCTTCTTTAAAGCCCGGTACATTATTTTTGTTTTCCTCCTCAGCTTGCAAAGTCTTTTCCAGGTTAGACAATGGGCAGCTGAAAGCTTATGTATGTTTCAATAAATTGGTTGTCAACAACATGTTGCTTAAGTAGGGAGAGATACTTAGAGGTGTTCAGGAAACCTAGCCTCTGAGCTAGGCAGTGGACAAAGGAGTTAACAGGTCAATCTGTGTCTAGCACAGCATGCATGGTTAGCCTTGGGTGTCAGCAAATTAAGTAAGCTGCTGTGTCTCATATTTAATACCTTCTGTGTTGAATATTTCATTTAGAAAAGCAAAAGCTGTCCCTGGTGACAGCTGGCAATTTCTCCTGCCCTTTCTCCCTGGCCATCTCCTAATGGGGAGCATGACAAGGGTGTCACTTGCTCAACAGGCAGTTGAAATAATAAAAACTTCCTCCACAATCTTTTGCTTCTGTTCAGAGTGATAAAATCAGACTGAGACATTTTGAGAAGGGGCTCTAACACTTGGAAGCTTAACCCTACATTTTTATTACTGACAGCTGATTTAAACCTGCCTGGATTTTCTGCATACCTGCCATATCCAAGGCTGCCTCAAACCTTAATCATCAGTTAAATTGTTGCTTTAAATGACACTGTATGGGAATTAGTTTTGCAGTATTCGGATTTGAGCTGTCCAACAGTATAGGAGAGACAGTTTGTTCAATTTATGCATGCCATTCTATTAGGCACTAGAAGAGATGATCAAGATCACTGCACACAGACCAATTTTGAAACTTTTGAGCCATGTCTACAATTAGGATGTTCAAACTTAACGTGGAGCATTGTCTTTGGTCAGCCCTTGAACGCTTGAGTCATAGCAAACTATTATTCTAAATAATATCATTATTATTGTTCTATCATATTGTATTTTCAAGACAAGGCCATATCTCTGCCTAGAGTTTGGTTCCTATCTCAAAAATTGTTAGTTTAATCAAGCTCAATTTATTTATTTGTTTATTTCTCTCTCTCTGTCTTGTGTTCTATAGCTTTGAATTGATTGAGATTACATTGGGATACTTTTTACTGCTTTGGTTGCTATAGAAACACGTGTCCCCCGCCATAGTTTGTAACAAACATGGCCTCTTCTAAAATTTTAGTCCCATTTCAACCCACTTTTTAAAACCTGCTTGGCCAGGACTCTCATTGCCGTAAGTGGCTAGGACAATTCAATATTATTATTATTATTATTATTATTATTATTATTATTATTATTATTATTATTATTACTGCACTGGCATAGAGAGGGAGACTTGAATGCTGGTTTATCAAACCATAAGGTGAACTTTTTCCTGCCATGCTGCCCTCTACCCATCCTAAAGGGACCACCCTGAAGAGCAACAACAGAGAAGTCATTCTCCTTGGCCATTCAGGTCTTGGCCTCTCTTTGAGTCAGGGTCATTGGTGGTGGTGGTTAATGACTGGTCACTGCCAGTTAATGAGCAGTTGAAGGTGAACAAAATGAAACAAAATGAAAGAATGCATGGCTAGCAGAAAGACCTTGGTGTACTCCAGTGGATTCCTTATACCCCCAACATGAATTCATTGTAGGCCATGGCTGAAAACCATTTGTATGTGATAAAAAACCCAAGAATTAAAACGTAAAAAGGGGGTCAGGGGTTGTGTGATGAGGAATTGCATTGATGCCTACCAAAGAGGCTGGGCAGGGAAGTGTGCATCCCTATGTCAAATCTGACAACCATCACCAAAATTAATGCAGACAGTGCTATCATAACTTCATTCTTAACGTGATCAAGCAAATAGATGTAATAGGTATGATGCTCACACTTTATCTTCAGTGAGTGAAAAATAGTGAAGTCCTCCTTCAAATAATGGATGTGCTCTTTAGTCCATACTAAGCTAAAGTAAGGATATTGTGCTTGGTGTTTAGAATTGGCCACATCTGTTCACATCTACTCTCTGTTTAGTACAGGGAAATATGCAAAGGTATTGTCTTTGGAGTTTTTCAATAGTGAAGCCATGTGGCTCTAAGTGATGGAAAATATTTCCTTATGAATAGGGAAAGTGCAGCAGAACCCAAAGGGCAAAATGATCAGCGATCCTTAGTCTAGGGGTGCCAGACAGTAGTTTTCTTTGTTTTTCTGCTTGGATAGAGGTAGGATGAGTGCACAAAAATTGTAAACCTATATGGCTGCAGGAAGGTCTGAGAGAAAAAACAGCTGAAGGAGGAGGAGAGGACAGAGGGTGAAGAAAGAGCTGTGAGTGGAGGGAGGACCCTATTCCCACCCCTTGGACACCCTGGGAAACTCAACAAACCTGCTGTACCTGGGTGTAGAGAGTTCAGCTTAATGGGACACATCTGTGGGTAGCCGGTGAAGGTCTTATCTACCTTGTGTCTGCCTATAGAAAGCAAGTCTAGAGTGAGAGCCTAGGGTTATGCCTGCTGTTTCCAGGAACACATCTCGCTGTGAGACTTGTGGGTGAGCTGAGAGTTTGTTGGACCTTGGGTGAGAACCCAGAGGCTGAGAGGGTATGTCAGAAGAAAAATGAAATGATATTGATTTATATATATTAGTAACTTTGTGTTAATGGAACATTTTTATATGAAACTGTGCATTTTTGTAACGTTTTCTGTTGCTGTTTCAGTTTTTTGTACACCACTTAGAGATATATTTTAATAAATTAAGTGGTATAGAAATTAAATTTAAAAATAAGTAGGTTATGGTCCATAGGGACTGGACAATGACTTGCCCAAACTGAAGGATAAGCAACTGGTTAAGAAGCAGGAGGCTGAGAGTAAAATATATGGACAGTTTGCCTGAGGAGGGTTGGACATTTTTGCAAGGCAGTCCCCTTAGTTTGAAATGATGACTCTACACAAATAAGTTTTTGACATCATATTTTACTGAGAATAATACCCGCACTATGTATAATCATGTACTGTAAGGGGGAAATGTTCTAGGTGGGGTGGATTATCAACATTAACAAAAAAAACCATAGTACTATATGAAGTAAACAATACTGCTGCGTGAGCTTAACAAATGGGATATTACCTCTCACAAAATACTTCAATAAGAATTTTGCATTCATTTTCCCAGCAGGAAGTTACACCTGCTATTGCTTCAATTTGAAAATAGCAGAGCTGGGGCCAAGCATCACTCACAAAATTTCTGGCAGTTTTGTCAAAATCTGCAAGGCCTGTTTGAATTTAGAACATTTGCTGGCTGGCCATGGTTATTAAATCATCCCATGCTGCAGTATGATATACAGTGGTACCTTGGGTTAAGAACTTAATTCGTTCTGGAGGTCCGTTCTTAACCTGAAACTGTTCTTAACCTGAGATACCACTTTAGCTAATGGGCCTCCCGCTGCCACCGCCGCACAATTTCTGTTCTCATCCTGAAGTAAAGTTCTTAACCCGAGGTACTATTTCTGGGTTAGCGGAGTCTGTAACCTGAAGCGTCTGTAACCTGAAGCGTCTGTAACTCGAGGTACCACTGTATGACATATTTGCATGTACAAGTGTTCTTTAAGCCTGTGTGCAAGAATTACAAAGAAGTATTCACAATATCTAGTACATTTTGTAATTTCTTCTGATAAAAATCTGCTGCCCAGTTCTGGGGAGAATAAAAAACAGGACAAGAATTCTCCTGAGATTTTAAACCAACTCTAATTTCAGTTAGGAATGGGAAACAATTTATTTGGTTCTCATTTTAATGTAAACCTAACTAATTCATATTTTCTGAACTGTCCATTGAAATTAGCATTTTTCCATATTTTGCAGTGCAGTACTTATGCCTAATAATGCACACAAAAATGCCTATATTGGTGAAAACAACATACAAAAATACACTATTTTAAGATATATAATACTTGCAAAATGTATATATTAGGCAAAAATGCATACATTAGGGGTAAAATGCACAGGAACCCTAATGAATTTTTGTGTGGACCCTTTTTTGAAAATTGCAAAATGATGCAGAAATGGAAAACTGAGAAAATCAAATTTCACAGGTGTATCCATCTGTCATGTAAATTCCTTTCCCAGTACCCAACCATTTATATTTTATTTGTTCAGTAGTCTTTATCCTTTGCAATAGATCTCCTCAGTTAATTTCCACCTCTTACTCCCATTCAACTTCTGTTCACATCTGTGATCTACAACCTTCTTGTATCTGAAAAGGCCACATTTCTGAATCATAAATCCACTCATGCATTAGGAGTTTTGATCCTCATTTCTCTTGCTCTAAGTCAGAATGAGGCAGAAAACTGGTAGCAGTTTTCAGATTGTGCTCAGCTGGTCTTTGTGCTGAATATTATATGATCAATTTAACCAGCACTTGAACAGAACACACACTTCAAAAATGGAATGTACAGTCACAATGCCTGTGCATTTTCAATGCCTCTAGGCCGCAGAGACTGTTTTTTGAATTACAATTACATGATTTACAATTGGAATATAGTCCTGGTAAACACTTAGTAATTATGTATACTTTGTCCAGAGCTTATAATGGGACTGAGGTTGAAGCAAATTCTGATTCTGGAGTAGTACATGTAAATTTGACTAAATAAAATATCCCAGTCTCTGACCAGATGTGGTTCATAATAGCCAGGGCCACAGCTCATGATATTATTTTGAGAAAAGTAATACAAGCAATCAATTCTGATAGATGTGGAAAACACATACCAAGTCTTTATAACCATTTTGAAGCAGACTTGTATGTACTGGATGGAATTCTGTTCAAAGGTACCAAATTGGTGGTTCCCAGCTCTCTAAAGGAAGAGATGCTGAAATGGGTGCATGGTGGACATCTAGAGATGGAAAATGCAATTGGCTTGCTCCCAGTGTCCTATATTGGCCAAATATTAATTAGGATATGGAAAAACATTGCTCAGCATATCATTTTCCACCTTAAATCTGTTTTTTCAAGATACCTAAGTCATAGGCATGTTTGATAGTGTGCCTCAATTTGATTACTATGACTTCAAAGCATTTGCACAACAGTATGGTTTCAGGCACATTACTTCAGGTCCTAGATACCCGCTGTGTAATGGGCTGGTGAAAAATGGTATCAAGACAAGATCATCAAAAGAATGCTTAAAAAAATGAGAGAATTCAAACACAGATCCTTACTTGGCCATGCTGAATTACAGAATGGCACCTTTGAAAGTTTGACTCTGTCCTGCTCAGCTTTGTTTGGGAGAAGGGTAAGAAACAGGTTGCCTGGTTACTTAGACATAGAGTTGAAGCACAAAGTTGATGTAAATTGTACATATGTATAGTGGGGAAATGTGGCCACTAAAGGCTGTGGCCACTCAAGAAATATCTCCTCAATCTTAGGAGGTGATGACAGAAGAAGAACAAACATATCAGAGAAACAGAAGAGATCTTCAACTGATTCCTAAACAGGAGCAAAGAACAGAATTGGCTGCAGACACAGCAAAATCAAAAGATCTTGATGGTGATCAAAGCCATCATGCAGTTGACATGCACAGAAGTGACCAAAGGAAAGCAGAAGCTGAAATGCTACCTATACCTCATAGATCTACAAAACCAAGGAAGCCAATCCAGAGGCTAATAGAGAATTCTTGATTAATAGGTTCCGTTGGTTGTTGTGTTGCTGTTTTTTTTGTAGAAGGGAAAGATATGAGGATACTATCACTTTAAGTGGGTTGTGCATACGTGAATCACATGAGACTGGAAGTGGCCTCTGGGTAGGAAAATGGTTCTGGAATAGAGTAGCTATGATTTCATTTAACAGAGACTCTTCATTTTGTAAATACAGCCCCCCCCCCCCACATTCCACTCATGCGTGACCACATTTACTCATGTCACCACGAAATAAATAAATTAACTGATTTGAACCAGGAAATGTCACCAAAACAGCATGAAAAAAGCAGGAGAGAGATGGAGAGTGGGGCAAAGCAGCTTGCACAGCTGTTCTAAGTATTCGCCGGCCCCCACTGACTTGCTGTCCTTGGCTTTCTTCTTCCTGGCCAGCAGAGCCGTTGCGGGGTGGGTGCATCACATCTTCCTGCCTGCCCATCCCTTCCTTGCTCTCTCACTCGCTTGTGACATTTTTTTTTTACTTGGGCAGGATCTGCGAGTCCTTCTGCTAGCCATTGCCCTCACCGCCCCACAAACAGGCAGCAACATTATTTCTTGGTGTGAAGGGAAAAAACCCATCTCCAGCAACTTCCAAGACTAACAGGGAGAGTGCTGAGAGACCCCGCAGCACCAGGAGCTACCCAGCCACCTACCCACCAACCCCCAGCTCAACTTTCAGGTCACCAGAGGCAGGCAGGAAATGAGTGCGCGAGCTGGGGGGGAGTGTGAACAGATTTCTTTCTGGAATCAGATAGCACAGAAACGAGTGCTCAACATGCATTGTATTCCATACGTTTTCCAGAAGTGACTTTTTACATTGTGCGAAATTTCAAATACAGTGTGGAAATAAACAGGGAATAACTGTTGAATAAACTGCTGTGTGAATGCTCTAGAACAGGTCTGGACAGACCAGGCTTGCAGAATCATCTTCTTTTATTAGCAGCTTGATGTCAACCTGCCAGAGCTGATGCAAAATCACTGCTCAGCATGTGGTTGGGGTGCAGAACCAGATCCAAGATGGTAGTTGGGGGATATAGCCAATTACATATTGAACCCTGAAAAGTAACTCGCCTGCATAAGTACAAATTTGCATCTGAGATACTAAAGATCAGTTTTTCCCAACGTGGGGCCATATGGCCCCTTGGGGCCCCCCAGGATATTCCAAGAGGGCCACGGGTGAAAAATGGGTAAATGGGGGACCATAGCACGAGGCTAGGGGACCACAGTGGGAAGTGAGAAGTGAAGTTGTTGTTGTGTTTGTTTGTTTTTTAATCCTGATTGGCTGGCTATCCACTTGGCCAGTCACAAGCGGGTAAGGGGGCAGCTCACCAGGGCCTAGCACTCCTTTTTGCCATTGGCGTTTTCTTGAAGCAGTTGTGTCAGCACTCTTAAGCATAAGATCAATTTTACAGTTAGGGAACACTGAGGCTTGAATTTGAGCTGCTTGAAAATATGCTATGGATTAGGCAAGTAACCGTGCAAGAAAATTGCAGCCTTTGGAAACAATGGTTTTATTGTTTAACAGTTGAAATCAGACACTCTTACTCATCTACTGCAAATTGCCCAGATCAATAGATCCTGATTGGCTCAGCTTGTTCACTGTAACTAGTCATAAATATTTTCATGACAGCCTACTCCTTTGCCTAAGCGGTAGATTAGTTAATCTGTTCAGACACTGCTTCTTGAAAGGCCTCATCAGCCAGCCCCAGGAATCAAGGTCCTTTTCAGAGGCCTTTTTCTGTTGCTCTACCTTGTCTAATGAGGTGGGTGGTTTGGGAAAGGACCTTCTTGCTAGTGGTGTCCCAACCAAGGAATGCTTTCTCTGGGGAGGTCTGTTTTGGTATGACTTCATTTGTTCTTTTACTATCCTAGTTAAGTTGTTTCTATTCGCCCAGGTTTCTTGGTGTTCATTTCTGACTGCATACACACCATACATTTAAAAGCACATTTCTCTGCTCAAAGAATCCTGGGGACTGCAGTTTTTAGGGGTGCTGAGAATTGTAGCTCCATTAAGGCAAGCTACAGTTCCCAGGATTACTGTGGTGGTGAGGTGGGTGTGTTTTAAATGACTGGTGTGTACGCAGCCTCACTTTCATTTTACCTGGTGTTTTTTGTTGTGTTCTATGATTACTGGTGCTGCTGCTTTTCAAACGTGTTTGATATTTGATGTTTTGAGTCTTCCAAATGAAGAGCAGGATAAAAAACTGTGTTTTCTGTATTCCTGCTACCCTTTGCTTTTCTGCACAGCCTGCTTATCCTATAGTGCATATTGCTCCTCACTCCTCTTGCACCAGTTCTCTGACAGATTCTTTAATTATCAACCTAGTTTTTCATGTGAGATGCTTTGCTTTCACATTACTGATTAACCCTGGCTCCTGACCTTGTCTCACCCTGGACTGTGTTTTTATCTCTGGTCCTTGGAAGAACTTTTCTGCTAATGATCCCTGCCCTTGATCTTAGGCTTAATCCTGTGACATCGCACCACTTCCACAGTACAAAATATAACTATGCCACATCATTGTTAAAGTTGCACAGAGGGCTAGTCTGAAAGGCTTTTCTCTTGCCGTCTGGATACTTTTTGAAGAAGGGAGGCTGTAGAGGAGAGACAGAGAGATTTTGATGTCTTTCTCACTGTGCCTGTTACAAGAGACCAGCTTCATAGGTATCCTTAGGTAATTTAAAATACACATAAATAACCCTTCAAAATGTCTATCCTGGTTTATACTATGCAGTTAAAACCAAAACCAAGCGAAAATAAATTAAAATCAATTGTTCATATGGAAGAAAACAATCTTCAAGTTTTCTGGATCCCATGCCATGAAGGCCTTTAAAGCTTTACCCAACACCTCTCTGCTGTTTTTTGAACTAGTTGCAGCTTCTGTCTTCAAGGCCAGCACCACATAAAAGGCATTGCAGCAGTCATAAAGCATGTTTCAAGAGCATGGATCATGGTTGCCAGACTATTCCTCTCCAGGAGAGGTCACCACTGGTTTACCATCCTGTAACTCCTGAGTCCTAAGCTAAAAAAAAATATGAAATTAAAACCTCTCTGGTATTGGTATAATCTATCTAATTTTCATGATTTGACCATAGAGGATTTATTTTCAAAGGACAAAAGAACTTTCAGGTTTAAGCAGATTCAATTCATTTTGTGTATTGATGGTATAAGGAATTTTTTCCCCTACCATTTGTTGAAAAGGTACCATTCATTTTAATTAACCATTGTGAGAATATTAAAAAAAATGTTTAGTACTTTAAAGTACTGTAATTGAAATGCACACCACGCCTTTTAGAGGTATGAGCCAGTTCAGGAAAAAATGCCTTTTCTGGCAGCATGTTGCTCCTTAGTAGGCATTGTTATCTGATCTTGGCCATGAGATAACTACTCTCAAAGATCTGTACAGTCTTTGTGTCTATACATTCATTGTGCAGGGAAGAACTTGGAATCCATTGCAGAGTTTGGCTACAGAGAATCTGTTCGTATTTCAACTTTACATCTAGTTTTTAGACTACTTGGGAAACAGGAACCAATAGCTACCAAAAGGCTTGGAAACCTGGTGTGGGTTGCTAGTTTTTCAGCCCTTAAGATCAAATTTTGCTACCATTCACAGCTTGTCATTACTCCTCCCATCACTTTTTGTCCCTGCCTTCTGTCATTTCTTCTACTTCATAGTTGTTTCCCCCCCACCTGCTAGTATCTCTCTTTTTTCCTATTTGAAAAAAGAGCCACAATTTTGGGGGGAACTCCAGTATATATTTTGTAAATTGCATATTTTACAACATATTTCTTCTAGAGCAAAGTATTTCTTGGAATATTTTGATCACAGAAATGTGATATTTTAGGTGTAGAATAAATATACACATGCTTCTTCCTGAAGAAGCTATATAGAGTTGTCTCTGACACCATCCAGCTGCAAGCAAATACCTGGTTTGTACAATATAACACTCAAGCAAAGAAAACTGCAGGAAGTCAAAGGGACCACATGGCAGCACCAGTGTCGAATTGTACAAAATAAATCCAAAAAAAGTTCTTGAGGGTAGGCAATAGGTGGTGGGAGAGAGAAGAAAATAAAATGCTAAATATTTGTACATCACAGTGAAGGTGAAGTCCACATCTCCAGCCAGACATCTGATGTGTCATTTTGGATTTCACAAACACAGAGGGAGCTTTTTTCAGGGCTAGCCTCTGCAGACACTGCAGCTTTAATGTCCAAGCACTCTGCGTGTTTCCACTCCCCTCAAATTCATCAATCAGCTCTCGGTAAGGCTCTGAAAGGGCCAGTTTATTAAACAAACACACTTAGTGTAAAAAGTTTATTCCAGTTAATTAGGACTTCATTGCAATGGAAACAAATTATCCAGCTCTTCAACGCCAAGTTAAACAGAAAGGGTGTGAGTGCAGGGGGAGGGCGGGGGAGAGGGTCCCATATTGAGGGGAGGCAAACAACCATCTTAAGCAACTTTATTTATGTTCTTTTAATATATTTATTTGGTCTTTCCCAAGCTGTAAGCATGGGCTACTAGAGGGCTCTGCATCTGAGTTGTTCCAAGGCAATCTCTAGAAAGGGTTGAGTCTAATCCCCGTGGCCTGGTTCGCACATGCATGCTCATCATTCAGTTAGAGCGTGGGGTGGTGACTTGCATGTATAAATGGGCTGTGACAAGCGGTGTAGTGGTCAAGGAAACATTACTATTTATGCAGCAGTCCCAGCAGGGTCCCTGTCTCCAGCATAGTAGAGCCACCCAATCAGCATAAAAGGGGAGATTTCTTATCCTTTGTTTCTGATTGAAGCCAATCAGAGTGAAAGGAGGTGTGTCAGCCATTGAGGATAGGTTCCTAGGGTTAGTCTGGAGATAGTGCATGGAAAGAACACTGTGGAGTTGTTCTGTATGTTCCAAAGCTAAGTATTTAGGGACAATGAAAGCACAAAGTGCTTCAGTTTCAAGAGAATGGTATGCTAGTTCTGTTATTTACAATGGAACTTTAAGGAAAACACAAGTCACTCTGAAATAAGGTATTGGAGCACTCAAAATCATTTGCCCATGAACCTGCACTGGAGATAGTAGATCTCTCTGAAAGTCAGCACATGAAGATTTGCATTGATCATTGTGATGCATCCTTAATTATTATTATTATTGTATAATTTAAATATTAATGTATAATCTTAGAAGTGGAACAGGGCTGTGAGAGGGCATGGCTGAATTTGCCACTACACTGTTGTCCATGACAGATACAACATTAGAGATAGAACTCTCTTATCACCTTGTGTAAGCTCAAATGTGAGGTGATAACATTAAATGAGAGCTAGTGTAGTGTGGCTGTTAGTGTTTCAAACTAGGTCTGGGAAGATAATGGGTCTATTTTTAAATAATTTTTAATTTTCATTTTTTTAAAAACAACAACATACAAATTGAATAACTTCCCAATAAACATATATGTTTTTACTTCACCTTTTGTGATTTCTTATAATTTTAATTTTTAATACTTCATTTCCTACATTATTCCATTTATTAGTTACTCCCTGATTTTTCTTTACTATTACATTTAACTGCTTGTTTTACGTCAGTCCTGCTAATGAACGTAAATGTATTTTCAGGTATTCAACAAATTTTCCCCATTCCTTGATAAACTTTCTTTCTTCTTGGTTTCTTATTGTTCCAGTAAGTTTTGCCATTTTGGCAGAGTCCATTAATTTAGTCTGGCACTCCTCCTTAATTGGCACAGAATCTTCTTTCCATCTCTGAGCATAAATTATTCTGGTTGCTGGGAAGATAATGGGTCTAAATGAAGCTCTCTCATGAAGCAGAGTCACTATCTCTAGGCCCGTTATACCTCACAGGGTTGTTATGAGGATAAAATGAGGCTGGGGCTATGTGAGCCACTCTGAGCAAATTGGAGGAAAGGCGAGATAGAAATGTAATAAGTAAATAAATGCAGTGCTTCGTACATTCATCTGTCAGCCAAATGTGCAGTAATCCACATCGGAGAAAGGTGTTGCAGTGGGATGCCAAGGTCATAGTTTTAAGGATTTGGGATGCTGGACTCACAGTCTTGACTCAGCTACACAGTCTCCTGAATAGTCTGAGCAAATCATTAGCTCTCAGCCTAGCCTATCCCACTGTGAGTTGCTGTGGGGAATTTGACATACATTGTACAGTTATAGCACTATAGAAACTATTTAGCGTAATGATAATGTCGGCTGCCTGACTCATCCTTTCTGTACTCTCTGTTGGCCTTCTTCTCATTGACTAGGATATTGTGCTTTCTTTGTGGTCTGTTCATTCTCTACTAATATCAAGTTGTTGAGGATTATCTCATTTGCTTGCTTACCTCACAGGTTCCCAATAATTTTTCTAAGGATCTCTGCTAGGATGGTAGGTAGGTGTTGCAGGTATATATGTTACCTCTTTTATGTCACACCAGGACCACCATTCATTGTTAAATTTCCAAACCATTACATAATCTGGTGCATTCTATTTCTTCAGCTAACCAGAAGCACTGATTTACTCGATCTACCAATGTAACCCAGCTGAGGTTTAACATTTTGGGGCTCAATGAATGGGTAGGAAATGTGAGCCAACGTTGGTGGTTTGAAGCATCTGAAGCATAGAAAAAGCAGTGTCATGGGGTGACTGGGCTTTGGGCAATTAATGAACAGCTATCTGCTTTTTCACTGTAGTATGTTCTCAGCAAAGGGACTCTACACTCATCACTGTCATTTATCATGTAGCAACCAGAGAAACTTAACATTGCTTACATTTTTTTCCCTGTTCTGTACAAATCTCACCTCTGTGATAATGCCCCAGCTAATCTTGGGCATAATTTGTGTCCTTACAAAAATCCTAGTTTCCTAGAGGTCACTTCAAAGTATTTGTAAGAACATAAGATGAGCCTTTTGGATCATGCAAATGTCCCATCTCATCCAGCATCCTGTTCTTTCCATGGCTGACCAGATGTCTGAAAGCTGGGCATGAGCACAGTAGCATTCTGCCCAGCAGCTGGTATTCAGAGGCACAATGCCCCTGACAGCATCAGTGCCAAGGAGCCTTCTGTATCCTCTGGAAGCTACAAGATACACCTACTAACCTGAAGGCACTGGCTTCCTTCTGGGCACAAAGTGGGGTCCTGCATTTTTTTTTGCTTCCTCTTTTTATTTATTCTCTTTTACTCATGTGTACATGTGTACTCTTGAGAGTCCCATGGACCGCAAGAAGATCAAACCTATCCATTCTGAAGGAAATCAGCCCTGAGTGCTCACTGGAACGACAGATCCTGAAGCTGAGGCTCCAATACTTTGGCCACCTCATGAGAAGAGAAGACTCCCTGGAAAAGACCCTGAGGCTGGGAAAGATTGAAGGCACAAGAAGAAGGGGACGACAGAGGACGAGATGGTTGGCCAGTGTTCTTGAAGCTACCAACATGAGTTTGACCAAACTGTGGGAAGCAGTGGAAGACAGGAGTGCCTGGCGTGCTCTGGTCCATGGGGTCACGAAGAGTCGGACACGACAAAACAACAACAGCATGTGTAAATAAGAATATAAGAAGAGCCCGGCTAGAATAGAAAAAAGTCCATCTAGCCCAGCATCCAGTTCTCACAGTGGCCAACTAGATGCTCTTGGGAAGCCCACGAGCAAGACTTGAGTGCAAGAGCACTCCCCTGCTTGTGATCCCAAGCAGATGGTATTCAGAGGAAGGAGAAGGAAGGAAATCTGAAGAAACTACTTTTGGGTGTCAAGATATTGGGAAGTGCTATCTTAAACCTAAGGGTTAGTAGAATACATAATGGCATGTATCCTGCATTGTCTTCCAAGTATATTCATCACCCCATTTAGATCAGTAGTTTGTTGGTACTGAAAAGTGTGAGTCTTTGCAGTAATAGTATGGCTGTCTCCTGCCTGGGTCCCCCCCCCCCCCTACTTTGTATTTGCCTTTTGTTTTAACAAATAACTCCATAACATAATTCATTTCGCTCCTCCCCTGATAGCCCAAGTAACCAGGTAAAAGATCTAGAGTGAAGAAGGGAAGCCCACTCTCCTTGATTTATCACCCTAAACTTTTATTGTACTAGCCAAAGGCCATGGCATCATCCAAAAACATCAACAGTCACTACATATACAGTAAAGCCACAGTCAAATCTATTAAAATTCTTTTTTACATAGAATAAAAGTTGGTTTTAAATATAAAATGTACAAATTAAATATCTGAGTCCCCTGGTTATTTCACCCTAATCTTCCAAGTTGCCAAAGCGGCCAAGGCATAGAGAGCTACTTTAGACATGCCTTGATTGGATGTTACTCTTTTGTTGCATTGTGTCATTCTGCTTCCTGTGAGTTAAGTTAGATGTACACAGGATGCCATAATGCCCTGGGAGGCCCATGTGTGGATTAGAGAGAGGAAGAGAGAGTGCACACATGTAGGCATACATCTGAATAATCTAGACAGTGGCAGATTAAGGTTAATAGGCCTTGTGACAACAACAGTTTGAGAATAGTGTAGGGTTTAGTAGTTCTTAAAATTAAATCCTGCACTGAACTCTGAGGATCTGAGATTAACTCATTAAAACAATGTTCTAGGAAGAACATTAGAATGCTCTTCAGGATTAGGATGGTAATGTTGAGTCTGGTGGCAAAATTTTTATTTTGGGCACCAGAAATACTATTTCAGCACTTCCATTACCCACTGTCCAAGATCTCCTGTTTGCTTTAGTCTGCTCTGGAACCTTTCAGTCCTTATGACTGACAAGGTTACCTCTGGTCTACTGCAGTGCTATGCAGTACACACAACTGGTGGATTGCATTCATTGTGGGAGGCATCTTGCCATATGTTCATTTCCCTGAGGCATTTCTTGCATGTCTAAGTGTGTGTGCTACAGTGCCCAAACCAGGAGTGCAGGAGGGAGAGAAATTTATGAATACTGATTTGCAGTGGAGGCAGAAAAGATGAAATAGAGTACCTATGAAAAAGAAGAAAGTAGGACAGCAAATTAAATCCCACTGTCAGAATGCTGGAGACCATCTAATTTGCTGAACATAGAGCACCAAGTATGCGGTCTAGAGGCTAAGGGCCGATGGGTATGATTGTTGGCACTAGTAACAGCAACTGCCCATTTGCCATACCTGCCGTAGCTCCCTGTATTGGCAAATTTTTCAGCATACAAAAAGAAGGGAGCAGAAGAGGAATCAGAATTCCCTATGCTAGAAGGCATACAGGACTTTTTAATGAGTGGATCAACTATTTCTGCTGCCTTCTGAGACAGCAAGAATCACACCAGCAGAGTAGCAGAGTACATATAAATGGTGACCGTGTGGACATTCACTATAGACCTACCTGGCATTACAATATACAGTTTTTCTTTTGAGAAGCCTGCCTTTGCAAAAAGGATTTTGTGAAGAATAGCTCAGGGTGAAGCAATGCAAATGAAGATTTCTTACCATATTTGGGGTGCACTGAGTTTTTAGATGCCAAAGCCCTTCCATGTCTAGAGGGTCAAAAGAAATGATTATTCCAGTGTGGTACCTAGACATACATCTTGACCACATTCACACCATAGATTTAAAGCACCGTTACACTACTTTAACTAGTCATGGTTCTGTCCAAAGTATCCCAGGGAGAGTAGTTTTTTTTAAGGGTGCTGAGGGTAGTTGGGAGACCTCTGTTTTCCTTCAAAGAGCTACAGTTCTCATAGTGGTTTAACAGTCAGTCTCTTATTCCAAGGAACTCTGGGAATTGTAGCTCTGAATGGGCAACTCTCAGTGCCTTCAACAAACCCAGAGTCTCTGGATTTATTTGGGAAAAGCCACGACTACTGGTACTTAAAGTGGTGTCATAGTTTCAGGGGTGGGTACCAGGAGCATGTCAGTAATAACTAACATGGCGTCAGTAAAGTTAACTCTTTATTCAAAGTAACAAACAGGCCAGGAGGCCATGCCTCATGAGCACAGCAACTCTTCCCGGTAGATCTTGCCCCCAGTGAGGCAGTTATGAGGACTGAAGGTCCCCACCTTGCCACAATTGCCTATGCCTCCTCCTCCCCTGGGTCCTTCCCAAGTAACCTGAGACTCTGTTGACATGTCTGTCTCTGCTCTGCCTTCTTCATAGTCCTTTGGGTCCTGGGAGACCAGAGGGGAGGGGAGCTAGTTGCAGGAGGGCAGGGGAGACCCCCTAGCTTTTCCAGCAGCCTGCCGGATCTCTGCCTCTTCGTCCCCCTCTTCTTCTGCCTCTGATTCTGGACTGCTCTCAGCCACAGCCTCTTCCTGCTCACTAAACCCTGTTGCCTCTTTAGTTTCTGACACTCCTCCTCCCAGTCTGCTCCCTCTTCTCCCTCTGACCACTCATTGTCATCCCACCACCAATCCCCTGGCTCTGAGCCTTATTCCCTTGGGGGTTCACCAGCAGGTCCCCCCCCCACTTTTCTGCATCCAGCTAGTTCATGGAGCATAGTCCTTGAAATGTTTGATGTGAATTTGTCATCATATGGGTTGGAAAGCTAGTTACCAAAATACTTTTTACAAAAGCAAGTGTACCATTGGAATTTTATCTGGATATCTATGCAATCTGAAAGTAAAATGATCCGAAGTCACAGTTGCTAAGTTATATGCCCTCTGCTCAGGCAGAGAATTGGGAATTACTGGCATTATGGTACTTTATAAACTTTGGATATTAGTGATTATGGCATTATACCACCCTGTGGCTTCTTTGGGAGGATTTTGTTTTTTAATTGGCTAAGTGGAACAGTTAAAGCACATATCTGGTCTCTTTCATAGTAGAAGCTGGATATTTGACTGAAATCCAAGCAAAGGAGGAAAATCCTGTGTTTGCTATCCTGGCTCAAGCTTTGGTGAAACTCAACAAAGTCTTTGTGCCTTTTCTTACGGCTAATGGAGAATTCCGATGAGATGTGGGTGTTCAGAATCCATAATTATAATACTCTGCAGGTAGGAAGCAACTCCCAGAGAAATTTAAGATACATACTGGAGAAAAAATAAATAAAATATGAAAGGAACATTTCTTCACCCGTGTTTCCTGATGGTTATTACTAATGAAAACTCAGGTTAGCTTGAGGGTTTTATATGGACCTGGGCATAATAAAAATGGGTAGAGTATGAAATATGTTCCACCCGGTTTGGGCTGTGGGTATAACTCTCTGTGACTGTTCCAGCCATTTTGTGTTTTACTCCTCCAAATGAATTTGTCCTCAAGTGATGCTCATTTATTGCTAAATGTCACATCAAGTGGTGTCACGAACTTTTATAGGGTGGCCATAGCAAGCAAAAGAAAAGATGTAAACTGATTTTGGTATCTTCCTTGCTCTTCCTAGCAACCTTGACAGGAAATTTCAAGAAATGTAGGTCTGTGTTAGAAAAGAATGGTTAGATTTTTATTGTGTGAATTTTCCATTGTTCTACATCATTAAAATGCCACCATGGACAGTTGGAACTCTACAAATAAGTAATAATGATGCATGGATAAAAAATATATGATAATCAGAGTGAATGACGGAAACAAACAGCACAAAGCCGTTTAAAAGATAAACGGGCATTTCTCTTCAACCTTCCCTAACCAGCCCACTATTCACATCTGAAATAATTGATGTCTGATAGTCAGTATCAGCTGTTTTTTGGTTTCACAATAAAACAGCTGGTCTGCAGAGTGGTCAGATGGAAATTTTAAAGCAATGTGTAAAGTACCTGAAAACAAGTTTCAAGTATATTTTGGACTCTTGAGGAGTTGTCGTCGTCGTCTTGCTTAGACCACTGGCTGCCTTAGACAAGGACTCACTTTGAATTTATAATTCTGCTGAGCAAGATGGAATGTTTTGATTCCTAATTTAGAGTATCCGTCTTGACAGGTTCCAACCTTCCAGTCTCCTGCTGAGAGAGGCTAAGAGTGTCTGGAGGGTGCTCAGAGGTGCTCCACAGGAGATTTAACTATCACTAAGCAATTTTGCAATTTAATAGTTTTTGTATGAAATTTATACTCTTTAATCTTTGCTTCCCTTCTGTCCTTTTTTAAAAATTACATTTGCCAGTCTTCTTTTCTCTACCAATTGTCAGCTATTTTTTGGAGTTGATTTTACTTTAGACTTGACCTCGCAAAACAAGTTCCTTAGGGCCACAGTAGATGCAACATGTTCACTGTCTTTCCCCTGATGGAAGTGGAATTTTTGCTGAGTGATAGATCAGTGGGTGTGATGTTTGATCTTCTGCTTCTGCTATTTGTCTGCTAAAAGAGAAATAAATAATATTACACCAACAGTTGCTTGCTCACCTATAGGGAGCCCATGTCTTTTCACTCTCAGGGAGAAAAGTGACATTGCAGAAAGCAATTTCAGCAAACAAATGGAAGAAGGTGAAAGTGTTAAGCTCTCTCACACACTGCTGCTCCTCAAATGCAGCCTTTAATTGCTCCTTTTCATTTAACACACCACACAAAAACACCAGGGAAAAGACACTTAGCTCTCCATATCATATCTAGTTTGACTACATTTTCATATGTATACCTTTAAACACTTTGACTTGCTTTCTGTAAAATGCTGAGAGTATTTAGTTGCAAGGCTGTTAAAAACCGAAAGTCTTTCAGAAATTAGAGTTCTAAGTAGCAAGTAGTACTTCTGCAGCAGAGCAGCCCTTTTTTTAATTTCACACAGTAGGATACAGCATAATCTAAGGTTTACTTAAGACATTATATATTGACCAACATTTATTTTATTTTGATATACACATGGTAAGGTGTTGTGACCAATCTTGTCTTTTGGGCATGTGTCCATCTAATACAGATGTTGTTAAACTCATTTATTAAGAAACATCCACTTCACCGGGGGCAAGATTCACATGAAAAGCCTTGTCAGTGGAAGCCCTGCAATGGGGCTTCCTTACTCTCTGCACCAGTGCACTCTGCAAACAGTGCAAGGGGAAGGAGAGGGGGTATTGTTCTGTCTAGCAAGCTGAAATGTTTATGCAGATGGAACATCCACACTGCACAATATTGAACTCCACCTATTATGTGTATATGACACGTTTAAAAATCCTGTGTGTTAAGAAGACTTAGATTTAGGTAAAGATGATCCTGCTTCAGCATAGGAGATTTTATTGAGGCCCAATCCGGCTACATTATCTTAATAATGCCCCTTCCTAAAAGTCCACAGACAACACTTCAGCCCTGCAATTATTCTTCATTGTTAAGGTTTTACATACCAAATAAAAATGGAAACTCTTGTCATAGTGACTTTTCCCAGGCCAAGTCATGTTGCTAAGGCAATCTGCAGACTTTCAAATAGCATTAGGTACACAAAGGCAAGAGTAGTGACAAGATATACAGAGTAGTGACAAGAATACAGAGCAAGAGTAGTGACAAGATAAAGATGGTAAAGAATCAAAATGGTATATATTAAAAATAGTGATGCAGATGTGTATAGCACAGCCCCTTTATCCAGAAAATGCCTGTCATTCAGATAAAATGCATTAAAAAGCAGGCATCAAAGTGCTATTGATCCAATATCTCATTATTTTTCTTCCATTAATGCTGCTGGAAAAACCCTTGCTCAAGGCAGTAATCATCTCAGCTGCCATAATGCTTAAAGAGTTCTTAACCTATATACTGGCCGATACATGTGCAATAATGTGTGCATGCAAGTGGACTTGCTACCTTTAATTAGTTAGCTAGCTAAACTGGCTACAAAGCCTCACTCTGTTCTTTACTGTTTGCTGATTCAAGGGCTAAGCTGAGAATCCCCATGTTAAGAATGGTGCATCAGGGAAAAACTTGTGAGTGTAAAGAAGTAGGGGGAGGGGTAACACAACATTTTAATGGATTATGTTCACTAAAGTCCTATTGCTGACACCTATTGCTGATGTATAAAGATGTCCACTGTAAGGGAGGTCCCTATGATATTCATGGAAAAATATTTTGCTGGATTCAGATGGAGGACATTTCTGATAGGGGTGACACCTCCCCCTGGTGGTGACAAGCAGGGTTCTATGCAGTCTACTGCTTCCTCTTCAAGGGGTGGAGCCATCTCCCTCACCAGTTTCACCCTATCTGTGCTCAGTAAAGGTTTGGGCCTGATAAGCTCTCATGGAGGCTTTCTACTTCTTTGGCAGTATTTTTAAAATTCTCTGCCTTTTTTCCTTCCTCATCTCCTCCCATTTCTCTCTTTACTGTTGTTATGGGTATGTTTCTGGTTTGGTTTGAGTGATTGCATTTTATATTTATCTCACCACTTTTTTTTTTTACTTTTCCCTTTCTTCTCTAATTCCTTCTGGGATATTATGACTGACTAGAGGGTGGGAGTGTTTTTTCTTGTACTATGGCCAGCTGGGCAAATTTCTGTGAAGCAGCTTCTGGCTGTGGCGGGGTAGAATGGGTTTTTTTTTTGCTTGTCCCACCTATAAACGATCTAGTTGGGAGCACAATATACACCAGGAGGCTTAGTTTTGTCAAAATAGAGTATATGCTTCCAGAGTTCACACAAAATACATTACTTCTGGTAAATGAGCCACCATAGCCATTAGAGGGCTGTGAAAATTTGTGTCCTGGGCTTCTTAGACTTGTCTACCCATGTACTATCTGAAACTAGGGTTGCCATATGTCCGGGGAAATCTGGACATGTCCTCTTTTGGGGTGCCAACATGTCGATCCAGATGAATTTTTATATTTTAAAGGAAATGTCTGGGTTTTTTGGTCTGGGTGTTTGTTTTTTTAGTGGCTCAGGTGGATCAGGCTTGGGCTGCTCTGCATGCCATGGCTGCTGCCAGCCCAGGCTGGGAAAGAGGCGTGCAGGGGCAGCAGCCCCCGCACACCTCTTTCCCTGGCTCCGGTTGGCAGCAGCTCAGGCTGTCCTCTTTTTTTTTTGCTCTTCAAGGTATGGCAACCTTATCTGAAACACAAGGGGGGCATTGGTTTGTCAGATGTGAAATCTATTGGCATTATTTTCAGCTTTCCTACCCCACTATTTGTGGGGAATGGCTCCTTTGGCGACTTGCCAAGGAGGTTTCCAGTGCTTGAGATCTTGTAGGGTGATCACCTGGGTTTCTGGCCACAGCTTTGTCTGGCATTACAAGGTGGGCACTTTCTCTTCCGTGGAAGCCCACCCAGATTTTCAAGGTATTGCTCTGATACATCTGTATCTGTCTGGAAAGGAGAGTATTCTTACTGTGAATTCTTGTTTGTGTATCTGGATAGAGTACATTCCACCCACTTCTCCTTCCTCTGCTGGGTATATGGGTTGGGGTGTGTGTGTGTGTTGCACTTTTTGTTTTGGTACATCTTGATTGGCCAGTTGCTTTTTCTTGGCCCAGAGCATCCTTTCCTTCCTATTCTCATGTGTACTTTTTATGTTGGTTGCATGTTTGAGTGAGTTCATTTAGGGATGGGGGAGGGTCATTTCTAATCTTGTGTGGTGAGGAAGATGGCTCCTCCCCCTGTAGAGGAGGCAGAAGACTGTAGGACCCTGCCTTTCACCACCAGGGGGAGTCGTCATCCCTGTTAGAGGAATGTCCTCCATCTGGAGCCACAAACAAAAATTCACTGCAAGAATTCCTGTTTTCACAACTTCCCACAAAGGTAATAAATATTTTAAAAATGTATATGAGTAACTTCCTTACCCAAAGCACAGCATTTTGTTGCTATTAGAAAGATAAAGTAGACAGATAAAGGGCAAAAAGGCAACTCCTCTATGCCAAGTAACAATTGTACATACATTGTTGCAAAACATCCTTCCCAAAAGCCAACCACCAGAAAGACCTTATGAAAAATTGTTTAAAAAGTTGAATAGGAGAGATTGGATGCTTTTGTTGAGATTCCTGCATTGCAGGGAAGTGGACCAGCTGACCCTTGGGGTTCATTCGAAATCTGTAATATGATGATAAGTTCTCCAGAACTCTTTATCAGGCAAGATGTTACACAAGCAAGGGCAAGCAGGGGGGAGTACCAAAATTAAGCTAGGATTCTGGCTGCCTCTTATATTTGAAAACACAAATCCTGGCGTAATACAATGTATATGAGCCAGCAACAATGAGCTAAAGTTAATCTTAGACCAGTCCAAGATTGTGTAAGATATTACCATTCTTTCAGTATTGTTTTTGTGAAGTCTTTATTTTTTCAGGGATAGGTATAATTTTCTTTAGTGGTATGGGTATTGTACTGTTAACGTGAGTCTGGAGACTGCAAAAAACAACAAAAAATGTTGCCAGTTTGAATAGTCACATGTTGTTGGTTTTTCTACATAGCTTAAATTCTTTCCAGAAACTGCCCCATTTATCTGTCAATGGTAAACATTTGATTTTTGAGTCTTGCTGTAGCCTCAAAGGCCTTAGATCCACAGGAGCAAAAATACCATACCATGTAATCTTGAGTTACCCATGCAGTGCCATACGTCATATATGTGTCATCACGTTTCTTCACTATGCTTTTGCAGGCATAAAAATATTGCCCAGTGGTTGTGCATGTGTGTGGCTCCATCAGAACCACAGTACATTTTCAGAATGTGAATTGAACCATAGGCCCTTGATGAAAAGAGGCTGGTTGGGAGGTCACTTTGTTTGGTTTGAGTCACATACAGTTGCAATACCAAGGGTCTGTGATTCATACAAGCCTGTTGAGCTGGCTATTTATCCCAGTCACTGCCGTACATTGATGTTCAAATTCTGCATGATTTCCTCAATGGTTTTTCTTCTGACTTCTTTGATCTTCTCTTCTCCTTGCTTTTTACTTTTGCTAAATCGTTGTTACCTACCCCATTTTTTTGCTTCAGCTTCTCCTACGGCAAAAACTGGGGTATACTTTAAATCCACTTTCCCAGTCTCTAATATTCTATTCACTAACCTGGGAGTCAGTACCATTGAACTCAGTGGGGGATGCTTCTCTGTAGGCACATGGGACTTCATTGCATTTTTGTAAGATTCACTTTGACAGAAGGGAATGCGTACAATCCATACTTACTAGGACTCGCTTATTTTCAAACTAATGAACTAGCAGTTCTTGGTGCTTATCCTATGTCTTTATTAGATCTCCTTTTCAAAGTTGTTTTAAGGGTATGAAGAGGCAACCTGTTGCTTCCCCAGTAGGTTACTTGCCCCTGGGCTTAATGGGTTTACCAGAAAATTTTGAAACAAATTTTCCATTTCCCCTTTTTGATTGAAATCTGATTTTAGTAAGTTTGCCCTTTTTTAGTTAACAAAGCTAAAGAAAAATGCTGTCTTAATTTTAAGTGCTATATAAATATCTCAGTTTTCCTCACTAGTCAAAAGAACTGAAATATCTGGTGAGGCTGTATAGTATTCTTAATGTGGTTTAAATGTTAAGTCCAAATAAATTTATAACTTTGCTTGGAAATTATGTTTATAAGAATACTTGTAAATATTTTAAGACATAACTCAATAGTATAGATTTCATTTACAATTTAAAGTGGGCGGGGGAGGAGAGAGATGAAGGCACTGAAACTGTTAACATACTAATTTAGAAGGCCTCAAAAGTGTTGTACTTAAGTACATGTGCTTCCTAGGCATAGTCAGCTTTGTGAATGAGGGTAATTACAACTTTGATTTTAGACTAGTTTAGTATCCATTTCAGTTGCACAATTTGGCTCCTGTTTTATTCAGTCATTATGTTACTAATTAATTTTAGGAAACAAAACATTTCTAAAAATAAAATTAAAAAATCCATGGAAAAATTAAGCAATGGAAAAAATGTGCACCGTGTAGCAATGGAACATTTTCCACTGCATTTGCAGTCCACATGTGCAAAATTTCAGCAGTTGAGTCAGTGTTACAAACACTGGATATACGTTGGGGAAAATAGCTGGTGTGAATACACCTTACATCTGTGGCAGGCGGTAAGATGTGGCAGGGACCAGTGAGTAGATGCCACCCCAAGTGGCTGTTGGGGAAAGCAGAGACAGATACAACTCAGGAAGTACCATGTAAGTGCACAGTTAATGGATAGTACCTGGAATGGACAGTGATGATATCTGCCTTTGTGGGATTCTGCTGGCAATTCACCAGCCTAATTGCTGCACAGTGCCTACTTAGCCATGCCCTACTACCAGCACACCAAGTAACAACTGACAGTCGGGGTTTAGTGGACCCTTTGTCATTATTCAGTAATGGTGGCCTCTTACAGCCTGTTTGGCTACTTGGTTTACTCCAGAGCTTAGGACGAGGAAGCAAGTTGGGAAACAGCTTCAACATGTGTAGAGGAAAACTCCAGTCGAAAGCAATCAAACACTGGTGAGAGCTCAGCATCGAGCCTAACTAGTTGAAGTGAAGGCAGCAAAGACAGCATATTTTGCTGCTTCCATTGCATCCTCATTGTGTCATCCAGTGGAGCTTCTGTGGGTCATGTGGGGCCTTTTACAGTCTGGTCTGAAAAAGGTGACAGAACTGAGGATAGTTCACTGTGACTTGTTTGCAAAGCATTTTAAGGATTAAATTACTTGCATCCACTGATATCTTGACTCCACTGTTATAGCAAGGGCATCTCAAGGGGTGTTCAATGCACTGTCTAGCCCTGTTATGTTGGATGAGTTTCAGTTAGTAAGGCTCGAGGATGTGGCCAAGGTGTTTGGACCCTTGCTCCTCTTGGCTGATCAAAACTAGCAGGGAGGGGACAGCTGGCTGGGCCAAGGAGGTGATTAATTCCTCATTGTGACAGAGGGTTGCCCCTCCTGCCTACTTGAAGGAGTCAGTGGTAAACACGCTTCTTAAGAAATTTCACCAGGATTTGATAAAACTAAGTAATTACCAGCCAGTTGCTGATCTCTTCTTGGGTAAGATTCTGGAGTAGGTAGACACAGACCAGATCCAAGCATTCTTGGAGGAAACTGTTTTTCTAGATCCATTTCAGTTGGAATTTAAGACCTGTTTTTGACCAGAAACTGCTTGGGTTGCTCTGTGTAATGGCCTCTGTCAGGATAGAGACAGAGGAAATGCCTCTTTGTTAATTTTCCTCAACCTCCCAGCAGCTTTCAATACCATTGACCTTCTGGAGTGGCTGTCTGAGTTAGTTGGCTGTTTCCACAGGGTGATACTTGGGGAGTGCTCTTTGGCCCCATGGAGCCTTCAGTGTGGGGTCCTCAGGGTTTGATTTTATCCTCCATGCTGTTTAACATCTACCTGAAACCTCTAACTGGGTTCATCCAGCGTTTGTGAGTACCTTGTCAGCAATATGCTGATGACACACAGCTATGCTTCTCCTTTACATCTGCAGGTGAGGCAGTGGATATGCTGGACCAATGTCTTCACTTAGTTATAGACTGGATGAGAGCCAATAAACTGAAGCTCAATCCAGATAGGACTGAGGCACTGTTAGTGGGTGGTTCCCTAGACTAGATCAATGGGAGATGGCCTGCTTTTGATGGGGTTACACGCCCTCTGAAACAGCAGGTACATAGTTTGTGAGTACTTCTGGATTCATTGCTTTTGCTTAAGGCTCAGGGGGCATGGAGTGCCTTCAGCTGGTGGCCCAGCTATGCCCCTATCTGGACAGGGATTATGCTCTGGTAACCTCTAGGTGCTGCCTCTGGGGTGTAGAATTCAGTGGCCAGGTTGTTCACAGGGGCAAGATTATATAATATAACACCAATACTGGCCCAAATGCACTGGCTGCTAATTAATTTCTGGGCCCAATTCAAAGTACTGCTTTAGACTAATAAAGCCTTAAATGGCCCAGGGCTGCAATAACTCAAGGATCACATCTCCTCATATGCATCAACCCAGAACCTGCAATAATCATGTGAGGCCCTTTTTTGTGTGCTTCCTCCATGACAGGCCCAGAGGGTGAATGGGCTTTTTTTCCTGTTGTGGCTTCCCATTTGTGGAATGCTCTCCCCAGGGAAGCTCAGTTGGTCCCTTCATTAGACATATTTAGGTGCCAGGCAAAAACATATGTCTTCTCCCAAGCCATTGGCTAATTAAACAATCAATGGCCTTTTAAATGGGGGGGGGGCGTTATTCAAAGGGTTGTTTCTATGTTGTGTATTTTTGCATTTTTATATTGTAAACCACCCTCTAATCCTCAGATAAAGGGCAGTACAGCAATTTACTTAATAATAGTAATAACAATTGGAAATGTATAGTGAATTAGTGGGTTTGCACTGTTAAATCCTATGTACAAGAAAACTGAAATTCCCCTTAAGTAGAATAGGTTCTGCACACATTTTTTCAGGCTTGAAAAAACTTCCCAGAAAATCAAGAAAAAAAAGTGGGAGCTTGTAACTCCCTCCCTCTCTTCCATGAAGGCTCTTCTCTAGATGCCTCTTGTGACCTAGACGCCAGGGAGCTTGCCTCTCAATTGGCTGCAGAAACATGCTCAGCATCCCAGTTTTTGAGCTTTCATGTGGGAGCCAATAGTCACACAGTGCTCATCCAGAAACTATCATTATCTGCCCCTTGCTTTTCTCGGTTTCTTTCAACTACAGCTCCCAGGATGCCTGAAGATATGCAGACATCCGAAGACAGTGGTTTCCTATAAACTTTTGGGGTTTCATGCTTTACAGGCAGGAATGTTTTTATTGCATCACAAATCCCCTTCTAGTCTCTCTACCTCTATGGCATTCCTTAGCCGTGGAAAGAAAACAGAGGTTCAAGCTATGGACATAATGAAGAAGAGAGGATGGGATGCTGAATGAATGCCACACACAGGCAGTTGTTCTTTGGGGTCAAGGATTTCTCTCCCCTCCTTCCCTTCTTATCCTGAGGGTGCCTGGTGCCTTTGATAATAGGGCTTTCACATTTGGCAGAGTTCTGGAAACCCAACATTTCTCTTACTACTGAGATTTACTGAAGAGAAGAACATATTTCAGTAAGCTGCATTTTCCTTTTGGTTACCTTCTCAGTGGACTTCAGAAACTGTTGTAATAGTACAAACATCATTTAAATTTGCAGTTACAAAAAAACAAACAAAAAACCAACCCCCCCCCCCACATTGTCTAAAGGAACTTCAAGAGAAGACACATGGAGCTGGCTGGCATTGCAGAGATATTTTTGCTCATTTCGAATCCTTAGAGGAATGAAATTTCTGGCAAACTTTTTAGCACTCATTTGAAGTTGAAACATAAGGAGGGAGTGAAAATGGCCTCCATGTTTCACTGATTCCTATGTATTATAGCAGTTTTTATAATAGCTCAATGTGTACATTTGAACACATCATTTAAAACAGCAGTAGCCTACTGCTACTCCATTTTGAGCAGTACAATATTTTGCTTCTGGAATCACAAGTCCACTGCAGCAAGGATTAAGCTTCTGCTCTTTTATGTTCCTTGGCATGTAGAAAGGGCACCCAACTGTTTTTTGCCCAAGAGGGCAGGAGTAATTACACTTGACTTCCAAACTGGCCGCACTGTCTGTCCAAGCGTTACAGAGTAAACTGCAGTAAAGTACTGCTGGGTCTCCCACTATTAATTTAATACTAAAATATTGTCCTTCAAGTCAAAACCTTACAATGATAGGGCATATCCACCAGACGTTTTAGCAGTAAATGAGTGGTAAATTCCAGCATGAATTAATTTACTTCTGCTGCCAGCTTTTCCTGAAAACCAGTGTAGAAATTAAGGAAATCTCAAGTGTAGTAGCTGATTTGGCATGCTCTTTAGTATATACAGTTCACCTATGTGACAGTGCATTAACTCCTTACTCTGACACATTCCTACTACCAATCAGCCACACCAATTATAACACTGAATTCCATTGAAAGGCCAACAGAAAGTGACTGTGTCTTATTCCGGGATTGTGGATACTGGACCATACTCACTGGAGTTTACAACCAAATATATTTTTTAAGTATGGAAAGGGGTCTTGCTTATTTTTGTTCTTTGATTAAATTGTGAAACTCTATTTAATTCTACTATATTGTAGTGAATGCCCAAGATCTTAGCCATCAGTTTTATCAAAGACATGAAACAATTTGTTACATTGGAACTGGACTGGTTTATGTTTTGCTGTTTGTTCTTGGTGGGAAAAGATCTAAATCTAAAGCTGTTATTGCAAAGATTTTACAAACAGTGACTATTTTTAAAAGGACCTGAGCACAAGAGCACTACCCCATTCTGCAGTTTTCAGAAACACTTATTCAGAAGCATGTCTGCCTCTGACCATGAAGACAGAGCATAACCATCATGATTAGTATTTATCTAACTACTTACTTGCTTATTCATGCTATTAAATTTATATACCAGCCTTCATCCAAACATCACAGGGTGGTTTGCAACATAAAGCACAAAAAACAACATTACAACAACACAAAATATAATGCACCCCCTTATAGCTTTCTCCATGAATTTGTCCAATGTTCTTTTAAAGCCATTTAAGTTTGTGGCCATCACTGCCTCCTTTGGGAGTGTGTTCCATTGTTTAACTTATACATGAAGTACTTTCTTTTATCTGTCCTCAATCTTCCAACAATCAGCTTCATTAGATTCAGCTTCACAAGTTCTACTGTTATGAGAGAGGGGGAAAACCTTTTACCTATCATCATCATCATCATCATCATCATCATCATTATCATTAAATTTGGATACCACTCTTCATCCATAGGTGTCAGGGTGGTTCACAACATAAAAATACAAGGTAAAAACACAAAATTCATAATAAAAACCAAACAATAAGCACCCTTCCCTACCCCCTCCCACAAACACATCTAAAAGGATATAGGATGTTAGTCAAGCAGAGGCCAAAGGCCTGGTTGAAGAGGAACGTTTTTGCCTAGTGCCTAAAGATATATAATAAAGACACCAAGAAAACCTCTCTGGGGAAAGCATTCCACAAGCAGGGAGCTGCAGAAAAGGCCTGTTAAAACAACATTACATATAGATTTATAAAAACAAAAGGTGTGAGAGGAAGTGTGAGTATGAATCCATGAGTTGGATAGTTTAATGGGACATACTTCTCTGTATGGCTTGTCGAAAGGATTTGTAGTTTATCGGATAATTTGTCATATCCAGTTCTCAGTATGTTTACTTTTCTTGCTAAGGTAATTACGACTTTGCCCATCTGGCTGGGTTGTTGCACCTGGCAGGAAACCTCCACAGTGGGAACCATGTTGCACACCTGTCTTGGTTGGAGTAATAACTCAGATATCTTACTAGACTGCTCTCACCCCGCAGCTGAGCGAGCCCCAGCGTCCCTGCAGCTCGCATGGGGGTGGGAAGGTTCCATATCTCCAGCTCATGCGCAAGGCATCAGGGCTCACTCAGCTAGGGAGCAGGAGCAGTTTAAAGACTCTGAGGGAGGAACAAGCTGTCTCGGTTCAGCAATACAGCTTGCTCCTTCCTCTGCGGTATGAGGGACAGAGCAATGGTGGCCTTACCCGGCAGTATATCGCAGGTGAAACTGCTGCTCCTCCTGAGTCCCTCTGCTACAGGTGACCTGATGTTGAAAGTGGCGCTGGTAGCAGAGGGACTCAGGAGCAACCTCAGTTTCACCTGCAATATACCCCCACATAAAGTCACCATTGTGATCTGCACCTCATGCTGATCCTGGATGATGTATTGATACATTGCCCAGATCTACCCATGAGCAAAAACAGTAACATCCAGTATGATCATTACCTTTCCATGACATCATAAAGAGCCTCATCATGTTTGTATAGGATATAAAGAATTGGAGAAAGCATGGAACAAGTCTGACAGTGCTCTGAACTTGTTGCATGTGTGGTATATTCTCAGTTGGTTTCTTTTGCTTTTCTTATCAGGGTAAGTAGCACCTTTCTTCCCTGTTCTGTCTTAATCCTTAGTTCACCCCATCTGTCCTTGTGTAAGAGGCCCTTCAAATTAGTCCCACTACCTTTCCACGCAGCCCCGTCCCATTAAAGGTTTCATTGTGTGCTGAATTATCAGATTTCCAGCTTTTTCAGTATGCTTGTCTCTTCTCTCATTCTTTTGTTTTATACATTATGCACAAGCAAGCACATGTTTCCTGGCACCTGCCTGGAATTCCAGATAGTGACTGATTATATCAGGCAGTGTGGTCCACTAAAGGATCTTGATGCACATCCAAAGAGGAAAACCATTGAGACTCTGTGGCTAAATCTGTGTAACCACATCACTGCTTTCCTGAACTTGGAAAATGCTGGCTGAGTTGCAGCCCAGAATAACAAAAGTTTTCCATTCCTGACAGGATCTTTGGAGGCTTGGCCTCCAAAACCAAGAACAGGCTCCAGTGCAAGTACTGGGCTCAGACTAAACAATAGAATAACTCCCCTAAAAAGATTGGAAATGTTTTAAGGCATGTGTTCTACCGCAGGTTAGATTTTAGAGACATCCTGCATGACAACTCCAGGATCTCAACCAGTAGAGCTGATGAAATCAGAGGACTGGGAAAGGGTAGTGACACTGTAAGTTGGGGACAGAGATAATCAGTGGAGCTGTGTGTGGGCTCTGGCCTGTAACAGGAAACTTGCTGGAGATGAGCTCTGAGTAACTAGATGATTTAATGACTAGCTGGTTTCACAGTGTTAGTCTCCAACACTGTGATGTTTGCTTACCAAGATTTTCCCACTGCATTTATGTATTGCATAGACAGGACACAAGAAACTAAAGCAGGGGTGCCAACTTCAATCAAATATTATGAGGGGGGAGGTAAGCTTCACCCCACAGAATTGATCACATGACATGGTACATGCACACCATTTGAATGGCAATACCCATCAACTTGGGGAGAGGGACAGACTAGGAACTGGCTCCTAAGAACTAAGGCCACAGTCACTCTTTATATGTAAGGACTTTGACATTGTTTAAACAATTATGGCTTCCCCCAAATAATTCTAGTTTGTTAAGATGGTGAGAATTGTTAGGAGACCCCTTCCACCCCCTCAGAGCTCCAATTTCCAGAGTGGTTTAACAATCAATCCCTCTTCTCTCTGAGAATTGTAGCTCTGTGAAGGGGAATAGGGTGTCAGGGAACTGCCATCAGTGCCGGAGGGAGAGAGCAAAAGCCAGAGGGATTCCAGAGAGCGTCCAGGGATCGGGAGAAGCAGCCCATCTTCTGGGGAAGAGAATCAGCGTAGCACCAGTGGAGAAGGGGGGCAGATGGGGGAAGCGGTGAGGCGGTCGCATGACTCCTTGCCTGGGACCAGCGGGGAGAGTAGGGGTCCTCCGTTGCCCACGCCCTCCTTGCGCAGAAGGCTTTCGCACAGAGAGAGTAGGAGGAGACTGGGCGTCAAAGAGCTTCTTTGCTGGAAGAAGTTTAGAAACGCCCACTGACGGATTATGCCAGCGATTGAGTCAGCCATGGGTGAGTGGCTGTCTGGACAGAAAAGGCTCACTTTGGCAACCCAGCCAGGTGTTTGCACCCAGCTGGAGAGATAAGCACCGGCTTACGCACAAGCAACCCCTAGAACCATTACATAGGGTGTCCTAACAGTTCTCGGAATGCTTAACAAACTACAGCTCCCAGAATTATTTGGGGGAAGCCATGCCAGTTTAAATTGGTGTCATAGTGCTTAAAATGTGTGGTGTGAATGTGACCTAAGTCCCATGAAATGCTCACTTTAGTGTTAAGGTTGTTCTAGAATACTTGCATTTCTGTATATGGCACTCCCAGTCTCTTCTAATTCGATCAAAAAATTTTCTAAGTTGTCGGACAGATAAGCAGAATTAGAATTTTCAATGCATGTGAAAATCTAAAGCTTTTGTTGGAAGGATATGTTGGGGAAAGCATATGTTGTATCTGGATGATTTGCTCTGGGGAAAAAAACATTTAGATAAGTGTATGCTGAGGAACCCCTTCATGGATCACTGCCTTGCTGTGGCGAAGGGGCTTGAATAACTCAGAGAAGCTATGAGCTATGCCGTGCAGGGCCACCCAAGATGGACAGGTCATAGTGGAGAGTTTTGACCAAACATGATCCACCTGGAGCAGGAACCGGCAAGCCACTCCAGTATCCCTGCCAAGAAAACTCCATGGACAAAGACAAAAGGCATATAAAAGTTATGACACTGGAAGATGAGCCCCTCAGGTCGGAAGGCATCCAACATGCTACTGAGGAAGAGCGGAGGACAAGTACAAGTAGATTCAGAGCTGATGAAGTGGCTGGGCCAAAGCCGAAAGGATGCTCAGTTGCAGATATGCCTGGAAGCGAAAGGAAAGTCCAATGCTGTAAAGAAAAATATTGCATAGGAACCTGGAATGTAAGAACCATGAACCTTGGTAAGTTGGATGTGGTCAAAAGTGAGATGGCAAGAATAAATATTGACATCCTGGGCATCAGAGAACTAAAATGGATGGGAATGGGCGAATTCAGTTTGGATGACCATCATATCTACTACTGTGGGCAAGAATCCCATAAAAGAAATGGAGTGGCCCTCATAGTCAACAAAAGAGTGGCAAAAGCTGTATTGGGATGCAATCTCAAAAATGATAGAATGATCTCGATACGAATCCAAGAGAGACCTTTTAACATCACAGTAATCCAAGTTTATGCACCAACCACTGGTATTGAAGAAACTGAAATTGACCAGTTCTATGAAGACTTACAACACCTTATAGAATTGACACCAAAGAAGGATGTTCTTCTCATTATAGGGGATTGGAATGCTAAAGTAGGGAGTCAAGAGATAAAAGGAACAACTGGCAAGTTTGGCCTTGGAGTTCAAAATGAAGCAGGGCAAAGGCTAATAGAGTTCTGCCAAGAGAACAAGCTGGTCATCACAAACACTCTTTTCCAACAACACAAGAGACGACTCTACACATGGACATCACCAGATGGGCAGCATCGAAATCAGATTGATTATATTCTCTGCAGCCAAAGATGGAGAAGCTCTATACAGTCAGCAAAAACAAGACCTGGAGCTGACTGTGGCTCAGGTCATCAGCTTCTTATAGCAAAATTCAAGCTTAAACTGAAGAAAGTAGGAAAAACCACTGGGCCAGTAAGATACAATCTAAGTCAAATCCCTTATGAATACACAGTGGAAGTGAGGAACAGGTTTAAGGATTTAGATTTGGTGGACAGAGTGCCTGAAGAACTATGGATGGAGGCTCGCAACATTATACAGGAGGCAGCAACTAAAACCATCCCAATGAAAAGGAAATGCAAGAAAGCAAAGTGGCTGTCCAACGAGGCCTTACAAATAGCAGGGGAGAGAAGGCAAGCAAAATGCGAGGGAGATAGTGAAAGATACAGGAAATTGAATGCTGATTTCCAAAAAATAGCAAGGAGAGATAAGAAGGCCTTCTTAAACAAGCAATGCAAAGAAATAGAGGAAAACAACAGAATGGGAAGAACCAGAGATCTGTTCAAGAAAACTGGAGATATGAAAGGAACATTTCGTACAAAGATTACCATAATAAAAGACAAAAGTGGAAAGGACCTAACAGAAGCAAAAGACATCAAAAAAAGGTGGCAAGAATACACAGAGGAATTATACCAGAAAGATAAGGATGGCTCGTACACCCCAGGTAATGTGGTTACTGACCTTGAGCCAGACATCCTGGAGAGTGAAGTCAAATGGGCCTTAGAAAGCACTGCAAATAACAAGGCCAGTGGAAGTGATGGCATTCCAGCTGAACTATTTAAAATTTTAAAATATGATGCTGTTAAGGTGCTACACTCAATATGCCAGCAAGTTTGGAAAACTCAGCAGTGGCCAGAGGATTGGAGAAGATCAGTCTACATCCCAATCCCAAAGAAGGGCAGTGACAAAGAATGCTCCAACTACCGCACAATTTCACTCATTTCACATGCTAGCAAGGTTATGCTTAAAATTCTACAAGGAAGGCTCAAGCAGTATGTGGACCGAGAACTCCCAGAAGTGCAAGCTGGATTTAGAAGAGGCAGAGGAACCAGAGACCAAATTGCAAACATGTGCTGGATTATGGAGAAAGCTAGAGAGTTCCAGAAAGACATCTACTTCTGCTTCATTGACTATGCAAAAGCCTTTGACTGTGTCGACCACAGCAAACTATGGCAAGTTCTTAAAGAAATGGGAGTGCCTGATCACCTCATCTGTCTCCTGAGAAATCTCTATGTGGGACAAGAAGCTACAGTTAGAAGTGGATATGGAACAACTGATTGGTTCAAAATTGGGAAAGGAGTACGGCAAGGCTGTATATTGTCTCCCTGCTTATTTAACTTATATGCAGAATTCATCATGCGAAAGGCTGGGCTGGATGAATCCCAAGCCGGAATTAAGATCGCCGGAAGAAATATGCAGATGACACAACCTTGATGGCAGAAAGTGAGGAGGAATTAAATAACCTTTTAATGAGGGTGAAAGAGGAGAGCGCAAAATATGGTCTGAAGCTCAACATCAAAAAAAACGAAGATCATGGCCACTGGGCCCATCACCTCCTGGCAAATAGAAGGGGAAGAAATGGAGGCAGTGAGAGATTTTACTTTCTTGAGCTCCATGATCACTGCAGATGGTGGCAGCAGTCACAAAATTAAAAGACGCCTGCTCCTTGGGAGAAAGGCAATGGTAAACCTAGACAGCATCTTAAAAAGCAGAGACATCACCTTGCCAACAAAGGTCCGTATAATTAAAGCCATGGTTTTCCCAGTAGTGATGTATGGAAGTGAGAGCTGGACCATAAAGAAGGCTGATCGCTGAAGAATTGATGCTTTTGAATTATGGTGCTGGAGGAGACTCTTGAGAGTCCCATGGACTGCAAGAAGATCAAACACATCCATTCTTAAGGAAATTAGCCCTGAGTGCTCACTGGAAGGACAGATCGTGAAGCTGAGGCTCCAATACTTTGGCCACCTCATGAGAAGAGAAGACTCCCTGGAAAAGACCCTGATGTTGGGAAAGATGGAGGGCACAAGGCGAAGGGGACGACAGAGGACGAGATGGTTGGACTGTGTCCTCGAAGCTACAAACATGAGTCTGACCAAACTGCGGGAGGCAGTGGAAGACAGAAGTGCCTGGCATGCTCTGGTCCATGGGGTCACGAAGAGTCGGACATGACTAAATGACTAAACAACAACAACAAACATGCTGAGGAAAAGCCGGGGTGTCCATGCCACCACACACATACACAGACACACACACCAAGGACCCCACCCCCTCAAAAAAAATCAGCCTGAAGTAACTGTGCTATTATGTCTGTTATATTTTTTAGTTTTGGTAAAATAGATTGTAAATTGCCTTGAATGCATTGGCAGAAAGGCAGTGTATAAATAAGAAAACTGTATTTTAATTTATTTTAACGTTAAAAGCCAATAAAATAGCCAATAAAATAGGTTAAGGGGTCAACCAAATGTATCCTGGGAGAATTTACTATATAAACATGCAGGGTTAAATTAAACTAAGACATACTCAGAGCAGATCCATTGAAATCATGTCCGTTGATTTCAAGGGTCTGCTCTGAGTATTACTTAGATATTGGGTGGTGAGCCCGTCACCCTCCAGATGTCATCAGACCCCAACACCCATCAGCCCTAGCTAGCATGGCCAATGGTCAAGGATCATGGGAATTGTAGTCCAGCAACATCTGGAGGGCCACAGGTCCCCCCTGACTTAAATGGATTTAATCCATAATCTCTATTTCATATATTTGTTGTCTTCCCTTATCAGCTGATAAATTCTTAGTATTTTTCTGATTTTGACAATGTGTATTGTAACAGCAAGGCCTGTTTATTACAATTCCTTGAGTATAGTATTCTCAATATTGGGTCTAACTGCAAGAATAACTCTGACATATAACCATTTTGTAACAAAATGCTATGTGCAATAGAATCTCCATTATACAGAATAGAATAATTAAGTATTCCTTCTCTGACTGTCCTCTATAGGATGTTGTATGTGTTTCAGTCACTTGGTATAAATTAATTAAAGTAATCCAGACATGACCCAGAAATGCTGCTTACAAATATTTTTTAAATAAAAATAATAGTTATTCTGTGTTCCTCAGTACATTGTTGATTCTGGAACTCAAATTCCAACTTTATAAACATGCGAGTGACAGATAATGACTTACAAAGTACATCATTCAGTAATTAATGAAATATATGAGCAAATTCTTTTTTAGCTTTACTTTTTTAACTTTGCTACTGATTTCAGAAGGGACCCACATCATCTGGCAGAATATTGAATCTTCGTGGTATGTTGTTCAGTCTCTCTCTACCTGCCGTTTATCGGGGGAAATGGTGTTGCCGGGGGTGTGTGGTAAGAGCAGTGATCTTCAGAAAAATGCCTAACAAGGCCAAAAGTCTGAACTACAATTATTCTTTTTCTAAAGTTCAGTGCATTATGTCCAGCCCAGTCGTTCCTGGCTCACATTTGCATGAACTCTAGCATACACAATGGAAGCAGCATACGTTGTGCATTCCGGGGAGATGGGGAATGGAGCTAAATCATTAGGACTCTTTGGAGTTGCCAGTTATTCAGTTGGTTCCAGGTTTCTTGCTATAGCAGCTAACAGGCTCACTATCCTTTCTCATTGCTTCTTATGTTTCTTGAGAAACAGGGTCTTGACAACTGACTATACATTCTTCAACAGAATAGACATGTTAATTGAGAAAATGTACCAAGTGGAAAATTTACACCAACAGGCACTGTTTTCTACTTCTCTTATCTTTATTTGGCTGCTCTGTGCTATCCATATATGAGAGTTCTACATAATTTTTATTTCTATAATTTAATTTATATTCCCTAGTGCATACCACTCTTCTTTCAGCCAAGTTGTTGCATTCTGTAACCCACATCATCCTGCATTTCATCCAGTATCAACCATCTTGGACCCCTATGATCCAAGGCCTTGTTGATGACACTGCCGTTGGGGCTGCCTGGTTAGGGTTGATCTGTCACATGGTCTTTTTAGTTGCAGTTCCCTGTTTGTGGACTGCCCTCTTTAGTGAGATGTGTCTGCCTTCCTCAGTACTGATTTTCAGAAGAAATGTAAAATCATTCTCATGATTTTCAGAAGAAATGTAAAATCATTCTCATTTTGGGAGGAAGAGTGGGGTATATAAATCTTCTTCTTCTTCTTCTTCTTCTTCTTCTTCACAACAGTAATTTATGTTTACAACAACAGCAGTGATTTATGTTTCAAACAATGACAACAGTGATTTATGTTTCAAAGCAAGAATAAGTTTCATTATTGTGTTTCTCAAGCATTGTACAAAATCCTGGGCCAAAGTACAGAGCCAAAGTCTTTTCCTACCTTAGTGTTAATGTTCCAAGTTGTGTCTCCTAGGTTAGATCTACTCATGCAGCGCAGTGATTCTATGGTGGTGCAGTCTTGAGCTGGTAGAATGAACTATACTGCTTCAGTCTGCATGTAGGGAAATTCCTCTTCCCATATGTATATACAATTTGTGTGTTTAATACACTGTAAAAGTTGTTTGAGTGTTAAAACAACAACCACCTCAAAGCAGTTTTCAAAAAGAATAAAACAATGAAAGTGTTGGTATAAGCTGTTAAAAACAAGTTTTTAAAGCATTCAGAAACAATAAAAATGAGCAATAAGCTAAAAAGCTAAAAAGCTGATTACAACACATGTCAGCTTTCAACTACTGTATTTTACTTGCTTTGTTTACCCATGTCCTGAGATAACCACCAGAGGCGCTTCTCTGTGTTCTCCTGCGGGCAGAAATAAGGTGGGTAGTCACAAGAGAAATAACCTTAGCAATATGGACAAATAGGGCAGCAAAAAGATGGCAAAAAGTCTGGTGCTCAGGTACCTTCTGGCAGAGTCTAGGTGGTAAACAGTGGTCCAGCAATACAGCTCCCACTTGTGTGCAAGTGACTCATGTGCGGCCACATATACCAGTACATGCAGCTCCAGGAAATAATTAAATAATTTAGTTCATACCAGGAAAGCGCAGGGAGCTTTGTTTAGGCTGCTCAACCTCCCCGCCTAACAGCTGGTGCATGCTGTAGCACAGAAGCAGCAGCTGCTTTTCCATACATCCTCCAGCCTCCAGCCAACCCCAGAGCTTCAGTTTTAGATGTGGATATTTTTAGATACAGTATTTTGGTCTGGACTGGAGGGAGAGTGGCAGAAAGGGCATTTAAAAGGTGTTAAGAAGGTGCTCCCCGCTTACACGATTTTCACTTATGTGCGTGGGGCACCGGAACGTAACCCCTGCGTAAGTGGGGAGCCGCCTGTAATTCAGGAAATGCTAGTATTCTACTTCTTTCCTATTTTTTTAGCATTCAGTGTTGTCAAAGGTGTTATATTTTTCAGCCTAGCACCATGGGCCATAGCTTGATGTTCACTGCTATTTTCCAATTATCAGCGAGAGAAACCTTTGTAAAAGGTTGTCTTTATAGAGCTGTTTGGTTAGCTTTCTGTTAAATGGGTAGATACAAACATATTTCCTCAACAATGAGAAAACGGAGCTGGCAACAACACAATAGTAGCTTACAGACAGTCCCACGACATTCCTCTATTTCTCTGAAATGTGCAAACCTTTAAACATTCCAGAGTGTTCTAGACAGCAGTGGGTACAACTCATCTGATCTCAGATAAAATAAAATAAAAAGAACAGGAATACTCATATTCACACCACAAATTTCTGTCTTGTTTGTTTTTCAAAGCTGTCCACATTTTAAAAGCCAATTTAACTGCAACATGATGTTTGGGTCGCTTTTTTCTGGTGTCAGAATGACAATCTGCCATTTTTTCCTACAACTATATAAAATATTACATATGTTGATTAAAAAACCTCTAATATATTTTTGTTTGCAAAATTTTGTTCCAAAACCATCAGAAATTATGATGATTATTTTTGCACTACAAAACTAGCCAGAACTTTGGGGCTGGCTTCAGGCTGAACTGATTTTTGTTTTTTAAGTGTAGCTTGCTTTGGAAGCCAATTTCCTATCCTTTCTTGCATTTAACTATTGGAACACTTGCTTTGCATGTTTAAGGTCACAAGTTTCAATTCTCAGCACTTAAGGAACCAAAAGATGAGACATGAGGAAGACCTCTCTGCCTAAGTTCTTGTAAAGCTGCCATTGTGTCAGAGCAGACACAATTAACAAGACCCTGATTTAGTAGAAGACATCATATTTTCACATATCAAAGTCGAATTTCCCCCTTGGTTAAAACCAGTTTGCCAGCAAGTCTCAAGAACTGCTCCAATACCTTTGTTAGGTTCCCCATGAAGGTAACCCACAGCAACCTACCCCCCCTTGGCTCTGCTTTAGAATTCTGTGCCTGCGCTTAAAAATAGACCATATCCATGGGGCTGTTAATTGTAACTCTCTGTTAAAAGAGTAATTTTGCTGATAGGTAGGGCTGGACCTTGGGACTGAAGTCCACAGCTCCTCGAATGACTAGCTAGAGAGTGGCAGAAAATATGTGCAGGGGCAAAAATGCCCAGTATCAGTGCCTAGCTAATGGGTCTGATGCTGGTCATCACTGTATTCTTTATTCCTTATTGTCCAGGCATATACACCGTTACAGATGCTGAGCTCATTTTATTTATATTATTATTTTTTTAAAAAACATTTTCTACGTAAAAACGGTGCTTATTTCAAAATACAGTAAATGTGTTTACCATCAGGGCAGAGCCCATTCAAAGTGATTTTAAATGAGTTTAAGGGAATTTAAAATGTGAAAAAGTAAAAACCAGGACACCCCAAAAATGCCCCTCAAAGTGATTTTTCATTTGACTTGCCTAAGATCCAGGACAAAGTGCCGCCTTTTGGAAATTCCCCCTGGATATCAATTGCACCTTTGAAATCCCGATAATATCTGGGAAAATCTGGATGTATTTCAGCCCTATTTGTTCCTTTAAAAATTGGGATTAGCAAGCATTTTTGTCCCTTTGCATGAGGAATATAGAAGCAGTTGTAAAACATAGTATTGGGATGGTGGAGAAGAGAAATACATGCCCATAAGTCCAGTAAGTTCACAGTTTAAAATTACCTGGCTACACCAGGTGCAGTACCTGTGTGTATTCTTGCAACATCTAACTCCTGCTGTTTCTGGAACGCTGAAGGGGTGTCTGCATTGCAGTGTACTCTAGTTATACATTATGAAGTTTTGATTCACATTGTCCACAGTGAATTTTCCATATATCTTCAAATATATTTCCCATCTCTAATCCAGGGACACGGGTGGCGCTGTGGTCTAAACCACTGAGCCTCTTGGGCTTGCCAATCAGAAGGTCGGCAGTTTGAATCCATGAGCTCCTGTTGCTCTCTTCAGGCTCCAGCCAGTTTATCAGTTCAAAAGCATACTAGTGCAAGTGGATAAATAGGTACCATTGCGGCGGGAAAGTAAATGCGTTTCCATGCACTTTGCTTTCGTCACACTGTTCTGTTTCGCCAGAAGTAGTTCAGAAGTGATTTAGTTATGCTGGCCACATAACCCGGAAACCTGTCTGTGGACAAACACTTGCTCCATCCCTGAAAAGCGAGATGAGTGCCGCACCCCATAGTTGCCTTTGACTGGATTTAACTATCCAGGGGTCCTTTACCTTTACATTTTTAGCCCATCTCAAATTAGGGTTGGTGCTGATATTTGCTAAAATTGAAATAGAACCATGAAGCTTAAACAACGTTCTCTTCCAAAATGCACTCTTTCAAGTTCACCCTATATGCAGAACAATCCTCCCTGCTACACACAGATAATGCAGCAGAATTTTTGGCTCAAAACCTGATTGATCCAGCATCTTGTACATTTATCCTCAGTATTCTCTGCACTAGACCAATTTCTGCCATTCTTTTTGTGAAAATGAAATTTATGTTTCTGGTGGAGGATCTGCAGAAGAAGCTGATGCTACTGCTATTTTACACTTACTGTTTTTGCTGCTTCCTGTTTCTCTAAGGAGCTTTCAGGATGGGCCCATCACATTGGCTATGCATGTTGGCAGAAAACTTAGTATGCTCAGTATTGGTAATGGACGGTGACTTCTCCATCACTCTCAGTCACAGTTTCATCAGAGTTTCTTTCAAATGCCAAGTATTTAAAGTGAAGGTAGTATATTGGTCAAGATTGTCATCTGGGAGTGATCAAATATAATCTCAGCTGTAAATTCTCTAAGTGTTATTACTTAGACAAGTCACTGTCTACCAAGTCCTATGCACATAACATAACTGTGTCTAAAGAGCATCCACATGGGAGAGAGGAGAAAACATACTAATGCTGTAGTTGGGTCCTGCATTGCATTATGAGAATTAGATAACTTCCAAGTCCCCTTCCAACCCTCTGATTCTGTGTTATAGATTCCTAAAACCACTGATTTACAGGTTAATAGCATAGTGCATGCATTGGTGTAGATACAGTTTAATCTCAATTTGTCATGCTATTTGGCAAGCATTACAATGCAATGAATAGAGACATGTGCAAGCAGATCTGAAGGCGGGAAAGTGCAGTCTGAGCTCAACATAAATTGTAAGGATCAGACTTGTTTGATGTAAGTATGCACTAGTGCCACAGGTGCACAGTAGAAATAAAAGCACATGGCTTGCGGGCCTATCCACCGTGAGCCTGCAAGCATCCAAGGGAGGGGGACCGACCCATGGAGTCTAGCAATAGAGATTCAAAGAGGCCAAAGCACTGTAGGGTAAAACACATGTGCCAAATAGTTTTGGAAAGAGTTAACAAGTATGGGTGTTTCTATACATAAAACCTCTGAGCCAAAGTAAGTGAGCTAGAATGCTTGATCTTAGAGGAAAGCATAGATATAGTGGGTGGAACGGAAGCTTGAGGGAATGGAGAAAACCAGTGGGAGACAGTTCTCTCTGGATACGTGCTCTATAGGAAGGACAGAGAAGGTTATAAGAGAAGTGTTATGGCTCCATACATCAAAGAGGAAATAGAGCTCAACAAATTAGAAATCCCAAATGGGGCAGAATTACTTTGTCTTGTGTCTACAGAGTAATTTAGTACTGGCGACTTACTATCTCCCCTCCCTGATCAAAACACCCATGGTGCTATCGAGATTGAAAATGGGTGATATTGACATGAACAATGAAATCAAGGTGGCATCCAAAGAAAGAAGTGTGGTAGTAATGGGTGATTTCAATTGTCCTCATATAGACAAGGTCAATGCATCCAGTTCGAACAAACAGGTAATGTTTCTAGATACACCATGTCTCACTGAAGCAGAACCAACATGGCTTCTACAAGGGCCATCTCACTAAGAGTTCTTTGAGTGTCAACAAGCATATAAATAGAGGTGATCACAGTCAACACTTGTACCCAGACTTTCAAAAACCTGGAAATACCCCACCCCCCACCCCCAGGCAGAGCATTTCCTACCGGCAGTGGCAGCCATGGAGAGGCAATGGGATCAGAAGCCAGGATGGCTTTTGTAATTCCAGGACTTGTTCTTGGAAAATCAGGACACTTGGAGGGTATATAATACAGACACCCCACTTACACATGATTGACTCTCGCATGGCCACGTATATACACGGTGCCGGGAAATAAATAGATATATTCAAAACAGGAAATTACAGGAGATTGTTGGAGAGTCCTCGTGACTCATAAGGAGAACCTTCCAGGAGCCCAAAGAGTGGGTGGAGGTAATCCCAAAGAGACCGGAGGTAGAGCAGGGCTTTGTTTAGGCTGCTCAGCCTCTCCGCCTAACAGCTGATGCGTGTGGTAGCACAGCAGCAGCAGCAGCAGCCACTTTTCCGCGCATGCTCCAGCCAGCCCATGAACTTCAATTCTAGTTGTGAATATTTGTAGATACAGTATTTTTGGTCTGGATTGGAGAGAGAGTGGGAGAAAGAGAGCAGCAGAGAGGGTGTTTAAAAGGTGTTTAGAAAGTGTTCCTCCCTTACACGATTTTTGCTTATGAGCGGGGGAGGGGGGGCAGAATGTAACCCACACATGGGTGGGTGGAAAGACACTTAAAATCGTATGTAGTTTATTACCTCAGTTTTCTACCAACTTTTCCTACTTGTAAAATGGGTCAATGATTAGTAACTAGTCTTCATAGCTAGGGAAATGTTAAGAAACTGAATAGCTTCAAGTTATCTCTAGTGATAATGAGTTATAGCCTGTTACCCAGTAATCTGGTCCACATATGGTCCACCAAGTCTCTTTAGTTGGCCCATGTTGCCCTCTCTGTGTCTCCCTCCCAACACATGTCCCCTCCCCTGATTGTTTCTCACAGTTGCACAAAATATAGAAGCTGAGACTAGGGCACTGGTGTGCAGGACCTGCAAATGAGTGAGACAGTTTACACTCCCAGTACATCACATCAGGGAATGGGATTGATTTAGTTGATAATTTAAGCAAAACTGGATTGTAGCTTCATTTGAAGGATATTGAAATTGTTTGAGAAGTTAAGATGTAGCTGCTTTTACCTTACAGACCCATCCTGAAATGATGAAGTATGGGTTGCTGTTGACTCTACAACTCCCTGCTGCCTCTTTCTCTCACCATCACCACCCTCTTTTTAAAAATCCCTGTACAATGACTTGTTATGTAAAACACTAGTGTGTGTGTGTGTGTGTGTGTGTGTGTGTGAGCACTCAGAGAGAGAGAGAGAGAGAAAGAGAGAGAGAGAGATTCTTTAGTGTTGGAATCTGAGTCACATGGGGCTGTTTTATTCCCCCCTCTGCTAATCTCGTTTCTATAGAAACAAGATTGGGGGGGAAACGACAAGCGGAGAAAGAAGAGAGAGAGAGAGAGAGAGAGAGAGAGAGAGAGAGAGAGAGAGAGAAAGAAAGAGAGAGAGAGAAGAGAATTAAGGTGATGGGAGAGGAAAATAAGGGTGGCAAATGAAGAGAAAGGTCTTGTTTTGGTGGGTGGGGTTGAAATGTAGCCAGAATAGGCTGTTAGGGAAAACTGGCAGCCCCTGAATGGGAATTTTGGCCAGCAGTAGTTCAGTTTAGGTTATTGTCTATGATGGAACGTGTGCATGTGTGCATCTTGGAGAGAAGGTGTTTCAAAATATTTCCTGAAGTGAATTCATCATCCTGAGCAGGAGGCATCAGAAAAAGAACAAGCCCCAAGTATTTAGCAGGTGAGTGAGAAAGCAGCAGTACCGGTGGGGGACCTAGGGAGGAAAGCTAAAGTGACACCCATTCTAGCCATATTTTTGGCACTCTTTCCTAACTGATGGCGCAGCCAGCTGGCAAGGGGTCTCATTCCCCAGGATGTTGATTGGTTGATTCTCTTTCCCACCCCACTTCCAACCCACCAAAGCTCTGAGCACGTTAGCTTAGGGATGAGGGACAGAATATTGTGATTTATGTGCAGTTTGTCTTACTACTTAGATATGTGCATGTATGATGCCACTCCTGGCCATCCAGTTGTGTGACAGGGTTCTAGCTTAGATAAATTTACATTGTGTTTGTTTCTTGATAGGTTGATTTAAAGGAGGGATAGCATCTTTGCATTCAGTTAACTAATTTCCTGTACAAATCCTGAAGAACTTCAATTCACCCACCCAAAAGGCTTCTGATCCATATGGCTGTGTTTCAGCAACTTGATATTATTGCCTGCATCCATCTATGTCAGGAATAACCAATGTGATGCACTCCAGATGATGTTGGGCTACAACTCCCTCATTCCTGACTATTAGCCATGTTGACTGAAGCTGTTTGGAGTTGCAGTCCAATAACATCTGGAGAGCACCACAATGGCTACTCCTGATTTACATCTACAAGCCATGGTAAGCAAGGTTCCACTGGGCTGGTGATGAATGCAGTCAGCAGCACCCTCAGCAATTTGTCTTTCAGTATTACTGTCATGCAGATTGCTAAGTGATTTAGCTAGAGGTGTATGTGCTGTAGATACCCCTCATGCCTAAAAAGGACTATATTTTTTGAGTACAGGCAGTAGAGAGGTCCTTCAGAATTTGCTTGTTGCATGTGCACTTCTCAAAACTCCTTTATAAGTACATAAGCCCACCCTTGGGACTTATAGTCTACTCTAAGAATTATGTTCATGCATCCTAATCCTTCCAGTTTTCATTGCATAAGCACATTGCAACTCCAGAGCTGTAGTGTTATGTGCAGAATGATGTCCATGTATAAGTATATGACAGTGGCTTGCTTTGTGCATCTTTTACATACAGATGACTTAAGCTTACATGTAATAATGGCACAGGCGAATGCATAACTTCATGGGCTAGTTGCTGTGTGTCACCTTCCTGACACATAGCCTTTTTTTAGCCAATTCATGATTTATAGAGCAGCCTAATAATAGACCCTGGTATGTCATCTGTAGGATTTTTAATGTGTTCTTTCATCAGAGGAATGTGTTCAATTAGTGTGATTTTATTGTGAGTTTTGTGACTTTGGATTCCTTAGCTTCTGTTTTTTGTAATAAAAGTGGTTATCAGTCCTTACAGCTGTCGTCGTTGTGTGATGGATTTACGTGTTGTATAACTTTGGAAGTGAAGCGGTACCAAGGTAGTAACTTAAATATAATGCACATATAAAAATTCCTGGAGTGGGAATATGGGAAGACACTGGCTTGTGGTTCCTTGGTGTTTGGGGATAACAACTCTGATTTCTTAGAGTGGAAGATTTCATTTTCCATTTGTGATACTCACTTCAGCTGGATAGAACTACAGGGTTCTCTGAAATAATAAATCTCTGTTCATCCTCATAAAATCAAAAGTGTTATAACTCTAGATATGAGAGATAATTTCCATTGCCTTCTACATATATAAATTAGGAGAATATTAGGGCCTATATGTTGTCTTGTTTTGAGAGATGAGCAAGTGGAAAAATAAATGCAGCATGATGGACCAGCCCTTGCTAGTGCATATACAATATGATCTTTAGGTAGACAGAGATTGCATGCTGCTCCATAATAATGCATGCCCTACTTCAGAAGTGATATTCTGAAGCACAGCCTTCTTGGTTGTGGTGCCTTGGCTCCTTTTACTTTTTAAGGTGTTATAGAAAAGCTGCTTTATTTTCTTTTGTTCCAAGTGAAACCTAATTTTCTTAAAATAAAATTTCCAAGATGCCACTGAATTTATTCTAAAGCAAAATTTAGGGCAATTAGGCTAATTCTACTCAGGTGAAACTACTATAGTAATTACAAAGAAAGCTGAAGATAACTTTACTGAAATTAAGAAAATTTATCAGGGCTTCATATGTCTTTACTAATAGTTAACTAGGGTAGGTGATGGTTGTTTTGACCCTGGGAAATGCAAAAATCATTATATATTGGTTTGATTTCTGAGGATAGGGTTTTCACATTACACAAGATTCTTACTTCAGGCTGAATGAAAGGGGAACTACCGGTAATTCTCAGCTGAACTTACTTCCTGAAAGAAGAGTCCTTTAAAAATGTTAATGCTTATAATGGCATACCTGCAAAAAAGGTGTGCCTGCATACGTGAGCATGCACTGTACATCCATAGCAATATTTTGATGTATCTCAGGAGGACATTTCTGCCTAGGACTGGCTGTGCTCACAAGTAGTTAGGAAGCTTGACAAACTCTTACATTTGACCTCATCAACCAACTTGTAGGACATTGTTCTAAAATATTTCGTGCGTTTGTTTTGCTGAAAGGGTGTATCAGATACACACGAATGTTCCTTAAGAGATAACAATGCTACTTTCCCCATTTGATAGAGGCACATAACTGAACGTTTGTTCCAGAGCAACTTTAAGTCAGCCAGTTACCTGAATTCAGGGCTTGTGTATGCTTTGATTCTGTGGGAGCACAGAAAAGCTGCACAAGGTGGAACTGATTGTAGAATTTGGCTTTCTGAAAGGGAGGCTTTTGTTTTAAAGCAGTGTGGGGCTTTCTAGTCCTTAAGGTTTGCTTCAGAATGCATGAGCAATGCATGGTGAAATGTCAGAAGCTGGAGGAACTACTGAACGATATTTCCAGTGGCCAGGAGTGTAAATTCACTGCCTTGTATTGCCCCTTTCTGCTATGTGTGACTCGCAGAAGCAGAATAAATAATCTGAAGCAAGTGAAATGTCAGTTACAGTGAAATGTCAGTTACAGTGTAAGGTTACTGAAACTATACAAAACTCTTTGTAAATAAATGGCCACAGCTTACTAACAGGCCCTCCTTGGTATAATTTTAAAGGTAGCAAGGCATGGTTTGAATGCACATGATGTAGCTGAGCTAAGGAGATATGTGTTTTATGTATTTTTTATCCATTCAGTCCTTAAAATTTCTATCCCATTCTTCCTCCCAAAGGAGTCCAGGGTAGCACACAATAAAACAGCCCAAGAATACACATTTTTTAAAACAATACAAAACAAAATTAGGAAAAACAAGCTGAGCTTGAACCCTGGCAAGACGGAGGCATTGTGGGTGAGAAGCTGTCTTGTCTGAGAAATTGCCAGTTACCTACCCTGGATGTGGTTGCACTCCTCCTGAATGAGCAAGTTTGTAGTCTGAGGGTACTTCTAGATTCAGCTGTCACTGAGGCTCAGGTAGTGAGAGCATTTTAACAACTGTGACTGGTTTGACAGCTATGGCCATTCCTGGATAGGGGGAGCCTTATCACAACAGTTGAGACACTGGTTGCTTCAAGACTGGAATACTGCAATGTTCTCTATGTGGGGCTTCCTTCGTGCTTGAACTAGAAGCTGCAGTTAGTGCAGTTGCTGACAGGAGTGAGGCCTTGTTAGCATAACACCTGTGCTTAGAGATCTGCACTGGTTGCTGATTTGCTACCAGGCCAGGTTCAGGGTGTTACTATTAGCATATAAAGCACTTACCAACTTGAGACTCGTGTACCTATGAGATCATCTTACCCCACATGTGCCCACTCAACTGCTTCCATTGGCAGAATTGGCACTACAAGAGGTGCCACATAATATATGTTTTGCATTTGTATGAACCCAGTAATTTAGTGTAACAGCACCTACACTTTGGAACTCCTTGCCTATTGATATAAAGCAGGCACCGTCACTGTACTCTTCTCGCCTCCTAAAAACATTCATGTTTAGATAAGCCTACCCAGATGAAGATTGAGGTAGTTTTTATCTGTTTTAGTATTTTAACTTGTGCATGCTTCTAAGTATGGGCATAGCTTTTTCTTGATTTTATTGTTTTACCTTTTTGAAATCTGAGGTTTTTAACAATCAATTTTTAAGAAATAAATAAATAATAAAAAAATTAAATATTCCCATAGGTAATAAGTTTAAGGTTACTAGGGATGGTATATTTCAGCGATCAAATGCCTGGGTGAACAGGAATGTTTTAAAATTCATTCTGAATGTTAACAAAGGGGGAGAGAAGCACATGTTGCCGTGAAGGGTATTCCATAAATAGGGAACTGCCATAAAAAAAGACTTGTTGTGCAGCACCAAGGGCTTATACAGACTTCTGGTTGTCCCTCTGCTTTCCCCCAGGGAAACCTGATCTTTGCCAGTGAATCGGAGCAAATATGGATTGGGTTTTCCATGGATTGATGTTTGCTCTGACTCAGCACCAAAGAGTGGGTTTTCCTAGGGAAAGTGGCAGGACAAATAGAAAACCACTCAGACCTCGGCCTAGAAAGCAATGGCAAGCTGAAAACCGCCTGGACCCATGCTTTCTAGGCATGGAACAAGTGGAAATATGGATGAGCATCAACTGTGCAGCGCCCAGTGGCAGTACCAACACATGGTCCCATCAGGATACCCCACTCACCAATCTAGGAATTGCATTCTGCCCTAACTGCAACTTTTAGACTGTCTTCAGGTGCAGCCCCATGTAGAGCACATTGCAGTAGTCTGTGCTGGAGGTCACTGGTGCATGATATTGTTGTTGTTGTTTAGTCGTTTAGTCATGTCCGACTCTTCGTGACCCCATGGACCAGAGCACGCCAGGCACTTCTGTCTTCCACTGCCTCCCGCAGTTTGGTCAGACTCATGTTTGTAGCTTCGAAGACACTATCCAACCATCTCGTCCTCTGTCGTCCCCTTCTCCTTGTGCCCTCCATCTTTCCCAAAATCAGGGTCTTTTCCAGGGAGTCTTCTCTTCTCATGAGGTGGCCAAAATATTGGAGCCTCAGCTTCACGATCTGTCCTTCCAGTGAGCACTCAGGGCTGATTTCCTTCAGAATGGATAGGTTTGATCTTCTTGCAGTCCATGGGACTCTCAAGAGTCTCCTCCAGCACCAGCATGATATTGTAAGTTTCTGCAAAATCTCTGTACACTGTTTTCAGTTCCCTGGAAGAAAGGCAGCAGTAAAATAAATATGTAAAGGATCACAGGATCACAGAATTGTAAGTGGCTTACAAGTTATCTAGTCCATAACTTGCGCTCTTAATTAAAAGCCAGTATTCCAAAGCTCCTGAAACAACCAAGTGAATGCTGTTTGCCAAAATGTCTTGCTATTAAAAGATGTACTTTGTGGTGCTAAATGCTAAGGCTAGGTGAAATTCCCCACCCAACCCCACACTTGTTTAGCTCAGCATTATTAAATATGTATCTTTAGTAAGCTCTGTTTAAATCAGTGCAACTTACTTCCACAATGTAAATATTATAACATCAGGGTAGTTTTGTGGAACTATGAATAACTAGTTTTTCGAAGTTGGCATAACATGGGTATGAAGATTTTTTTTTGTCTCTCTTTCCTATTTTTCTCTTCACAAATAAAGGTTTGAAGAATACTTGGAACAAAGGAAATTGACTTCTTTTTAAATGGAGAACAACTACTTTTTGGCTTTCATCTTACTGGTTTACTTCATCGTTTTGATTGCTTTGCTTACACATTTCCTGTTATAAGGATGTACTAGTATAGTGGTACCTTGGTTCTTGAATAGAATCCATTTCAGCTTCTGAAATGTTCAAAAACCAAGGGGCTGCTTCCCATTGGTTGCACTCAGCGGAAGCCATGTCACATGTTTGGGTTCCAAAAAATGTTTGAATACAGAAGCATTTATTTCTAGGTTTTTAGCGCTCAAAAACTGAAACGTACAATAACGGAGGCGTTCAGGAACTGAGGTACCACTGTACTTTAATAACCCTTGACCTTAGGAAGGACTGATATCAGTCTGCTTCAGTTTGATTTGCTCCTAAAGAAGAGCAAATATTTGGGAGCATGTTGAGCATCTTTACCTTGGGCAGTCTTGCCGCAGAAACCTATGTAAAACTACAAATGAATTTATACCAGGTGAGATTTTTTGCTTATCTTATCCACTGTTGTCTGCTCTAACTGACAACTGATCTCCAAATTCTCAGGCAAAGGGACTTTCCTATCAACTACTACTTCATCTGTTTCACTGGAGATACCATGGATTGAAACTGGGACCTACTGCATGTAGAACACATACACATGCTGCACCACTGAGCTATGTTAACTCCTCTTTCTGTATGTCCCAGCACTGTTTACTCTTACAGCAGTTTTCTAGCGTCTCACACCATAGGACTTTTGCATCCCAACCCTTTTAAATGGAGTCTAGGAATTTGGTTTGCATTTAACAGTGACTCTATCAAATTACACACTTTCCAAAACAATATGAGAAATGAAACCCAGCTACCTAATCTGAATTTTCCAATGAAGTTATCCAACCAAATGGTTACAAAAAAATACATTTGCAGGTGTAGTGAAGCTCTGTGTGGAGCAGCAGGTGGTGAATAACAACAAAAGCCACAAATTTGGGCATGGATCCCTAAATCACCCAGCCTGCCTACTGGGTGATCTGTTGTTAGCTGACAGATGGGGATTGGGTGATGTCGGGATCCCCCATAGCATGAACCACTTCATGTGGTTCTTGTGGCATTAGGCCAGTAATAGAGGGCTCTGTGGCCTGCTAGCCTGACTAGGTTTCTGGATAGAAAGTGCTGCCCAGCAGAATCCTTTAAGTGGAACCTCCTATTGGATGGGACTGGGTGCCCCTTCCTCGTAAGGATCCAGCCAGATGTTCCAATATGCCACCCTCCAGGGAGCCCAGTGCAGCTGCTGATTGGCTCCCTGAAGTCTCCATGTCCTTTGGCCTCCTACACGGCTGCAAAGCACATGAAGCATTTCACAGCTGTGCAGGAGACCTAAGATGCCAATTGCTCCTCTCTCCCCTGCTGCACCAGGCCACAAAATGGGCCTCCCTGATAAATTGAGGAATTTAGGAATGTTGGGGGAAAATATGTATAAAAATAAATATATATGGTGAAATTGCTTGCAAATATGTGTACATTATTCAAAAGGTGTACAAAAATGTGTTTATTAGGAGAAATTGGCACTAAATTGTAGGTTATTTTTTATGAGATTTTTTTTTTAAAAAATTGCAGGTTGCTGCAGAATTGTGGAGAATTGAATTTAAGGCTAGAAAAATGAGAAACTAAGAAAATAGATTGACATATCTTTGCATCCCTAATTGAGACACCAGATTTGAACCTGGAACTTACTGCATTCCCAGCACGTGCTCTATCACAGACATATGAACCATCCTCATTGACATTACAATATAACAAACTAATAATAATATCCTTCGCCCTTATTTTTAGAAATAATTCCCACCCCCTGCTCAGCATACTAAGTGTTCTCTAGGGCATTGTTAAGAAGGACGCAGCTGTAAGCTGTGATGTGAGGAGCCACTTTCATATGGAAAGGAACAAAAATATTGTGTGTGTAGAAAAGACTGGTTGGGCTTTATAATGCATTGTTTTTCACACTATGTTTTCACTATTGCAGGTGCTGTACATTGTTAATTCAGTACAAGTTTTCTAAAGAAATCACATACACAGTAAGCACAGCCAGCATTAACTGGGCAAACTAGACACAAATTGCTTTTAAATTACAATTGGCTTTAAAGTCCATCCTGTATTGGACCCCTTCAGAAAAAAACAAACTAGTACTAAACCAACTTCATGATGACTGCAGAAATCTGCTTACTGTACTTTGAATCCTTACTTGAACACCCTGTGTGTGTTTCTGAGTGATGATAAATTCCCGAATTTTGACTTATGATATAGGATCATAGTTTGTAGAGGTCTAACTGCAAAATCAGCAAATACAAACATTAAGCAAATAAATAAATTGAATAGCAGTTGAGGAAAAGATGTGGCTATCCCATTCATCCTGGATGCACTATTATTACACTTCACAATATATCGTATTTTTCGCCCTGTAGGACGCACTTTTCCCCCTCCAAAGATGAAGGGGAAATCTGTGTGTGTCCTATGGGGCGAATACAGGCTTTCGCTGAAGCTTGGAGAGCTTGGTGCGCACTGACCCCTCTCGCTCTCCAGGCTTCAGGAAGCTATCAGCAAGCCTGGGGAGCCTGCGGGAGTTCCCCCAGGGCTCCCTAGGCTGCGGATAGCAACCTGCCGCCCGGCGCACGGGGCGCCCTAAAGCAGAGCGCCCCTTGCGCCGGGCAGATATCCGCAGTGTGTGGAGCCCTGCGAGAGTTCCCACAGGGCTCCCCATGCTGTGGATAGCAGCCTGCTGCATGGAGCGCAGGACGCGCTGAAGCAGAGCGCCCCGCACTTCGGGCAGACATCGGCCAGCCCCACAAGCTCGGGGGACAGCGGGGAGGCGCAGCCCCGCCATCCCGCTGTTCCCCGACCTGGTTTTGGGGGGAAAATAAAGGGAATTTTTTTCCCCTTTATTCCCCCCCCCCAAAAAAAAATAGGTGCGTCCTATGGGACGAAAAATACGATATAAACTAGAATCTCTTTGCAGTGTAAATGATCTGCATGATCACATATCTACATGCTGTTAATTCCATGTTAAGCGCTTGAAAGACCAAGACAAATCTAAAGCCTCTTTATAAGAAGCCATGTTATTTGTTCTTGAAATTTACTCCTTCCTATTAGAATTAGGACCTTGAAGGATATTCTCTGTAGGAATATCCTTGAAGTAAAGACCTACTCTACAGAAACTTAAATATGCTCTCTACTGCAGACCCAACAGTAAGTTTGTTGCTGAAATAAACTCCCATACACCTCAAGAGTCCCAATCCTTGTATCCTAGAGAGGAGAGCCCCCAACAGTGGCAGACTTCGGGCTTTAAAATTTCAGCGGCATCCTGTGCAATACCAAAATTCAGCACACACACCCCAACTCTCTCCTTCTGTTGTTCATCACTGTTGCAGTATCCCCTGCAGTGCCCTCTTGGTGCCCAGTGCAGGTGAGCCAATAGGAACGCCCCCCCCCCCAGGTCCCCTTAGATAGCTCAGTTGCTTAGAGTAAGGTGTTGATAACCTTCACAAATTATTGGAGAGCCAGCAGAGGAAAACTGGGTTTCTCCATTTTGCCAGAAAAGCTGATCAAGAAGTGTATATTGAGCGCCACGTAAGAAAATAGTACATTTGTCCTTGATAACTGTGATAAGTTCATCTGCATGGTAATAAAGTAAAATTATTATTATTACTGAATACGCTCACTAATTTGTGGGATCTGTGTTTAAATATTGGTTACTTAAGTAAGTCTTGAATTAGACTGAGCTCACTGCTGTACATTCTACTAGATTTCAGCAAGCACCACTTTCGTATTCACAAGCACAGATAAAAAATTTGAACATAGGAATAACTTCTATAAGAGCCATTTCTGTGGCCCAAGGCATAAAGGACAGAATGACCATAGAAAATAATAATTCTATGTTCCTCAGAGGTATAGCAAAATTCTGCTTGTGGATGTCATTGTCTTGGATGGAGTTGTTCTTGTTCATTATTGCATTGACTCTGGACTCATCAGAACCAGGAAGCAGTGACCATAAAGAATAACAACTTGCCATGGAATCAGTGGTAGCATGGTTTACCAGTGCCCAGGGCACACGCTGTGCTGGGAAGATGTGGTGCGGAGGGTGAATGGAGCTCACCGTACCAGCCCAGCCCTTGCTGCCGCTGCTGGAGCAGCCCCCTACCAGAGTCAAGTGAGGCTGTGCTGCACCTCCTGCCTGCCCATGCAGAGGGGAGCCCAGCTGGCTAACAGGGCACTTGGTGGATGACTCCCCCAACACCAGACAAAACTGCTTTTTTGTATTCAAGATTGTTAAAAAAATTAGATATGGCATTCATTTGTTAGAGGCAGACCAAGTCAGGCCCATTGACTGTGGTGTCCGTGGCCCAGGTGAAACATAACTCTTATATAACCATATATTTGCTGTTCAACTGCAGATTTCTTTGGCTTGCACTAGATCAAAGACAGCAGATAAGGTGGAGACAAACAGACCAGCATCACTGTTTTTTCTCATTAACTCACTTTTCAGTGCAAACACAAAATAATCAAGCAGCACCTGATGTGCCATAGACTTTGGAGAGGCAGAGGAACAGATTTGGAGCTAATAATGAATAGTGTATATGCATGCCAAACTACTTAATGAGCTATGCTTAACTTCCACATTAAGGTGGTCACTAGCAACACATTTAGGTCTACCTACTACACACTAATAAATAATGATTCAGATTTTTTCTAAGGAAATTTTAAGCCAAGGAAATCAAACTGAAGTTTCATACAATATTTGCTTCACAGCCTTTGTAGTGTATAGTCATTTGGCTCCCGGAACAAATTTACCTGCTTTTGTGAAGAAAAATCAAAGTAATGCTCTTATTATATGCTCTGCTATGACCTTTGATGATTTGCCTTGCATAGTCCAGTTGGTAGAGTCATGAAACTAGATCCTGAGATGACTGTAGGAATAATCTTATTTTAATCTGTAGCTATCCATGGCCATAGAATACTTGGTCTTCCTTTTTGAAAGCACTGTTTTGCATAGTTAATAGTTACAATTTTCTCCTATGCTAACCTGCCAGTCCAATGAGCTATGCTGCAAGTCATAACCAGGCTTGCAAGATTAAGATGGACTCATTTGCATATAACAGGAAGTTAACTTTAGCAGTGTTTAGTTTAAGAGGATGAAAAGATATTGAGGCCAAATATTTGGGAAAATGAGCAAAGTAGAAATTAAATAAAGTGGGTGCAAGTACATATCATTGACTTGTTCCATGTGTGGAAGAAAGTACCACTGTTACTACAACACAGGCAATTACCCACTTACATGGGAGTTACATTCTGGGGGCCTTGTGTGCATAAAGAAAAAGTGTATAAGTGAGGAGAAGCCTCTAAAACTAGGGTGATTTAAGAGGCACCAGAAGTACCTTTTTCTTTCATACCTTTGCCTCTAGATTGCCAGAAAGGGCAGGGAACAGTATGTCCGAGCCCACTGCAATACAGCTTTGCACCCAACAGCTGTTGAATGGGGTTGTCTTGCAGCAGTGAGAGCTCCTGCACACCATTTTGGAATCCACAATTTCCTTTTTAAAAAAGCCTTTTAAACCTTTATTTATGGAATTTGGTTCATTGACATCCCCTTTAGGCTCTGGGAAGGGTCTCCTCGGGAGCCACGAGGACTTTCCAGATCTCCCACCATTTCCAGGTTTGAATTGAATTATTTATTTATTTATTTATTTCCCAGTACTACACATATCTGCGATCACACATGAGTTGATCGCACTTTAAGTGAGGGTATGTCTGTATAGTTAGGTTGCTTTGATATAAGCTTGGATCAACAGCAACCGTCTCTTAAACATAGTAGTCTAATTCAGTTTGCTCTATAATCTCTGGCAGTAAATAAGACCAAAGGTTGCTTTTAAATCAGTGCAGGCTGTCTTCCTTTGGTTTTGTTTTATTACTCTGCCAAGTATAACAGTACTAGGCAGTGATCTTGTTTAGAGTGACCTGATGTAAACACCATTTACTTTCACCCAAAGTGATTATGGTCACTAATGCAGGCATTATGTTTTATTGCATGGAAAGCTGGCACAAACGTTTCCTGTAATAGATCTTAAACACACAGGGCAGTAATTATTAGGGTCCTCTTTGGGGTGTCTGGATTCATCTTGTAAACTTCAGACTATAGTTTTCAGATCACTATGAGAAATTATGTTGGACTAGATAGGCCATTGGCCTGATCCAACAGGCTCTTATGCTGGCAGCGATACCTTTTCCAAAGAACAGTTCCTCAGGAGATCACAGATAGATGTGACTGATCACAGAACATCATGTGTTGCCAGATAACCTACCTTCTTTCCTGATGTACTGAATGGCTGTTAAACAGAATAAAGGGTAAATGTGTGTGTGGTTAATGAATAGAAATTACAGTGAAATTTTACCTACCTGTGCAGTGTGTGAAATGGCTGGCTTATTGAAAGCAGTTTTTCATCTAAGCCTTTAAACCATATCACTTGGGTATCTCCCCATGGCTCTGTTCAGCATCTGAATGTAGAAACAGCCTACGAGGTAATAGTTTGGTTTTACTGAGACCTAGTTAATTGAAATATGACTCATTACCACCTGAGCTTTGACTTGGAATTGCAGGGGAGAAATTTAATGACAGAGATAGCTTTTGAGCTGTGGGTTCTGTTTTGCAGGCTTTAATGAGATACGTAATTGTTCCTAATCAGATATCTTTTCCACCAGTATTTGCTTTAGAGCTGTTTCATTTCCCCCCATAAAAAAGGCAATCACCCATTCCTTCCATCAAAGTAAAAATAAATAAATGATTATTTATAAAGAATGATATTAAAAAAGCCCAAGCCTATTCTTTCTCAGTGTAATATTTAGACATTTGGCTTCCTCCTCCAAAAAACTGCCTTCACTCTGTCATGAAGAACAGCAAATTTATAAACTGAAAAATATATCAATAACCAGAGTTAATGAATTGAAGATGCCAATGTTTAAAAACATATCTGAATAATAGCTAGCTATTTGAGGTTTATTCCAGTATTGTAAAGAGAGAGACAGTGGGGCTGCTTTTCTGGGAAATGTTTCTGAGGTAATTTGCTTGGTTAAAGTAAGTCACAAAAATGTACTGGCTTAGATATATATGTAACACACAAGCAAATACCAATATGGATGCATACATGGAGGACCACGAAGTTGCTGTTTTTGTTTTACTAACCTTTAGCAATTTCTTTGCTGACTCCCTCACCTTCATTCTGAATATCCCTTAAATCGGTGACTTCAAAACTTTCAACCTGTGCTTTAAGACTGACAGATGCCACCAGACTCCTTAATAAAAATGTCTTGCCGCCTTTAAAAAAATGCTTTACTTGCCTAGTTAAAATATGCAGTTTTCAACATTTTTTTTTTGTTTATAGTAATTATACCCCACCCTTTAGCCAAAAAGGGTCTCAGAGCAGATTTCAAATAGCTTTCGAACCAGCATTCAAATAGCTATTGTTGAATTGTTTTTCCACTTGGAAACAGTATTCCATGCAAGTGTAGAAGAAAGACACACTTTACACTTATTTGATGGAAGCCTAGCTATGTGAGTAAATAAGGCTAGTTTTACATGCAGTGAACCACCTATAGTAGTAGGTGGTCCTGTGAATTCATTGCTCTGCTCCTTCCTTTTCTAAGATTCAGCCACCTACCTTTCCATCTTGCTCCTGCCATTCTCTTTGGTTACTGTCATGCTATGATGGAGTTAACACCTCTCCTTTCCCCCTTCCCCAGGTCTGAGGGCAGCCTTTCTAAGTTCACACACCGGTTATCAATTAAACAGAAGCAGGAGAAGAGAAGGAAAGCTGAGTATGCCTCAGCTGAGCTGTCTGCTTTCCGTCCCAGGTCTCTGAGCATTGAATGGTAAGAGATGCAGTGTTGGGCTCAGGACAGAACAAAATCATACCCCATGCATTGTCACACTTTGACCTTTTTGCTGTCACACTTTTCCATGCCAGGGAGAAACCAGCACATTTAAAGCAAATTGAGTTAAAACTGTTGGCCCATATAAGAATCCATCTTGAGGGCAAGTCACATTTAAAGCAGCAGGCATCCTTGATGCATTTGCAACAGTGATCCTAGTGGAGATCAGAGATGCACCTAGTGTGCAGAGATGCATTTCTCCAAATACATATGTGCCTTGGCCAGTAGTGCCCCAGGGTGTTAACAGGTGCATGTCTGCATTTCACATGTTCCAAAAAGGAAATGCCGTAGTAAACTCTGCAAACTCACTCCAAGTCAAACCACAGGACCAAGATTAACAGGCCACACGGTCAGAAGCAAGCTAAACAAAGAGTTGATTCTCATAACTGCTTTGTAGCAGAATGCTTAATTTTTCAGTCTGTTGCTTCACATTCACAGCATGTGGATCATCTGAATCATTCATCACAAGTACAGACTGCAGTTTGGCACATGGTTGCTCAGTTCAAACTAAAAAGGTTCATGATGGCATGCCAAATTGCAATTTGTACTTGTGATGAACTGCTCAGAGGATGCACTCACCATCGTAAGATTTAGTTCATGCTGTAAAATAAAACAGCTGGCCATGTTCAAAAAAGTTCTTCATACAATCAAGAGTCAGAGGATATTACTGCACAGTTCATATCACATGAAAACCCTGTCTATTACAAAAAATAAAAAATCCTTAGATCCCTTAGCCACACCACCTACCGACAACCCTACTGTGATACAGTCATTTATTTAGATGTAAAAGAGTGGTAAGCTAGAATCTGATAACTAAATCTCTCAACTCACATAACCTCATCTAATTTTTACAAAGATCAAAATGGAAATCAGTTTATGAATTGTTATCCCTGGATTGTGTGGATTTTCCCAAGCTTAAAGCAAAGCTAGGCCTTGATCAAGTCCAGGATGAGGAAGAAATTCAGTGTTGGAGGGCAAAACAAATAGGCAATGTTGTGAAGCCAGCACACAATTTGGAATAAAGTAGAAAATGGACAGCAAGTTATCAAGGAGGGACTCAGGACTGGAACAAAGCAAGCTCAGCAAGGCCCAAATGAGGAAGAAAGTTGTTCAGGCAGGTGAGGGTGAATGACAAGTTTCTCTCTTGTGATATTTTAGACTAGTGGCACACAGTTCCCACTGAAATGGTAACTACATCTTTATGTCTTCCCTCCCTTTCCATAGCATCTTCAAAAATCTTACCCATATCCTCACCTTCCCCAATCTTACTCCATGGCTGCCTCTTGCAGAAGACAGAGAAACATGGAATGCTATAATATCAAGTAGGGCTCGGCTGGACATTTTGGTCAGCCAAAATTTGGCCCAAATTCTTGATGTTTGAAGGGAAGTTGCAGGAAAAACAACCTCTCCCAATTTATTTATCTATTTATTATTAAATGTGTACATCTTCATCAGAAGATCACAATGCAGTTCATAACATTAAAAGTACAAAATAAGAACACAAAATGCATAATGGAACAAAAACAAACCAATACCTCCCATAAACACATATTTGATTTCAAAGTTCAGGCAGTGGCAGTGGAAGCTCCAGGAGGTGGAATTTCAAGGGGGGAAGTGAAATGGAAGTGGACTGAGGGCTCTTCCTTATTAAAAAAAAAAGAAAGAAATTTATTTAAGAGCCACTTGGAATGGCTCTTATCTTTAAACAAAAATGCTTCTTAAGATGGGATGGGGAGGGAGAAGAAAACCTTTGACTACCTCATAACGGCTGAACATCAAATGGCTTTCTCTCTATGGGTGTCAGGGACGCAGGTGGCGCTGTGGGTTAAAGCCTCAGTGCCTAGGACTTGCCGATTGAAAGGTCGGTGGTTCGAATCCCTGCGGCGGGGTGCGCTCCCGCTGCTCAGTCCCAGCGCCTGCCAACCTAGCAGTTCGAAAGCACCTCCGGGTGCAAGTAGATAAATAGGGACCGCTTACCAGCAGGAAGGTAAACGGCGTTTCCGTGTGCGGCTCTGGCTCGCCAGAGCAGCGATGTCACGCTGGCCACGTGACCCGGAAGTGTCTCCGGACAGCGCTGGCCCCTGGCCTCTTAAGTGAGATGGGCGCACAACCCCAGAGTCTGTCAAGACTGGCCCGTACGGGCAGGGGTACCTTTACCTTTACCTTTTACTATGGGTGTCACCTAATAGCTCGCTCCTTTGGTAAAGAAAGGTCCAAGGAGGTTAGTGGTTTGGTGCAGCTCTAAAATCAGGACATGCATAAGTTCTATCAGTGGTTACAAACACAAAGTTAAATAGGTGTCCACTTTTCAGCAGCAGCCATATGTATAACATCTAGCTTGGCCCTTTGTAATGCCCATAATAACAACTATACTGTTAAAGATGTTGGATCTGAAGACTTCCTTAGTCCATAGGTGGCATAGGTGGCCTTTGGTTCTGTGAATGGGACAGAATTCTAGCCCTTACCCAAAGAATCCCTACTTCTTGCATGGCAAGGGAAATTTGATTTGTTCAAATGTACAATTTAGAATTTACTGTTGCTTAGTGTGATGGTGGTGGGTAGCAAGCCTCCTTGTTAGCATGTGAGGGAGTCTCTGGAGTTAAAAGACTTTTGAGGTCTTGCCTCAGTCAGCAGAGCTATTCCTGCCTACCCTGTTAGTCCATGAATTGATCTCTAGCCTGTGCAGCTCATGGGGGAAGTAAGTGATGAGTGCTAACTATGTAGGATAGATGTAGTGCCACCAAAACTTTTAATGAAGACACATTCTACTTTCTGAGTGAACAAGCCCAAACATTCTACAGCGAAGGTTGACTATAAAGCAAGGGGCCTCCAAACATTGCCCATCATCCAGGCTCATTATTTCCCCACCCCTTCTGCTGCCATCCTGGAAGAGCATCATTATAACTGACAGCTCATCAGAAATTTGTCATACATACCTAATTAATATAACATTATTATTATTATTATGAGAAGAAGCGGTGAAGCCTTGTGGTTAGAGTACTGAGCTAAAAAAAAGCCAGGAGTTGAAAGATTAAGAAGCCATCACCACTGGGATGTCACTTTACAAAATCTTTTAGTACATAAATGATATTATTGTTCTTCTCTTTCCTCTTGAGTACTCTTCTTTCCTACTGGAAGTCTGTCAATAGAGCTGCCTGGCAGCATCTTCAGACTTGTCTGGTCTGCCACTGTCTTTAATCAGTGTTTGGACAGGTGCAGGTTTCTCCATATCCAGAGTGGGAGCAAAGTGCTGCATGGAACCCCAATTCTCTTTCTCCTAAGAGGGCTCTCCAGGGTCTGGGTCAGCCATGATCCTGACAACGTTATAGGTATAGGTATGGAAACAGGGTATGGAAACAGGAGCAAGTGCAGGTTCATCTGCTGAAGGATGTGCTCTGGTTCCTCCAAATCTTTGCTGTTCAGCTGACACATGCGTTTTGTAAAATGAATACTTATATACTCTGTTTATCAGCCCCCACCACCACTTAGTTCTTCCCCACTCATCAGAGTTCCTTGTACAGCCTCTTCCATTGCGAAGCAGAACTGTTTTGATCTGAGGGAGAAGATGGTACATGTTCCCAAATGTACTAGGCGTTCACAGCTAGGTCATCAATAAAATGTGTGTGTTTGTGGTGGTAAGTTAATACAATAAATAAGGAGGTGGTTCCTATTGTAAGTTGCCCCATCTTTTCTTTAATTTCAGCCTTGACGCTTAGCAATATTGAAATATGCACCCACATGCATATATGTAAGCAGTCCCACCCCAGTAGCTCTATAAAAGGGTCTATTCACAAATCACTTATTTTTAGTATGGTCGCCACTGGAGTCAAAGGGACTATATCAATGTAAGCAGTCTGTGACACACCTTTCAGTTAATTTTTTTCTATGGAGCCCTTCACATAAACAATTTATTCATTAAATGTTGCCCTGCTCTCTTAGATAGATTAAGTGTGTGTCTCCTTATTCCCATATGGAAATTAAGACATATAGAGATGGAAGCTGTTAATTTTGACAGACAAAAACAATATCCAAGGCCTAGTATTCAGTGATACCGAACATGTGTGATGCCAATAAAAGCTGAGAAATTTGGCATTTCTGAGGACCTCCAAGCTCAGCATCCCCCAAACAAAACCAAATTTTGCAGAGTGAGCATACAACAAATTTAGTTGTATCTCTTCAAAATGTAATTTCAACACTGCTCCCCATGTTATAATCTTGGTAACATCTACACATGTAGCAAAAAGAGGTGGTCGAATTATGAGGTCGTAGAGTGAACTGTACCAGTGCAGTTGGGGAATGACATGGTTGCTCAGTGTTCCTCCACAAAATATTTCTAATGTGCAAGTAGAAAACTAGCACCACAGGGAGAGAGGTTGTAGCTTAACAATTTCTTTTTTATCTAGAGTTCAGCTTGCAGGGATTTTTTTCATATAGGAAAGCATTAAAAATGTGATCCACTACCAGCAGCTTCAAGTATTGAAGTATATTTCTGCTACTCTTGTTAACATTATTTCCACTTCATTCTGTTACATGTGTAAACCAGACCAAAGGCACAGGCATGCTCTTATGAATCTCAGTGTGGACAAATCGTGGTGGGGTGTGTGAAAGTGAGCACATTTTGGAATGTGGGGATTCCTTGGTTTACCGAGATAAGGTATTGTGATAAGGTATTACTACTCAAATAATTCTGGTGGCCCAAAAATAATTATTCTGAATGCAGATTTCCCAATTGACTATCAAGCTGTTTCCAACCTACCCTTTCTGGATATGATTATTGAGTTATAACGTACCCAGCTTCAGGCATGCTTAAATGCTGAACATTTTCTGGATCCATTAAACACTGCACTTTATCAGTGACTGTCACCTTGAGAATAATATTGGTAATAGCACCCTGCTGATGTGTTAGACCTTTTTGTGACCTTTGATGCCATTGATCATGAGGTATTAGTCACTTTACTGTGGGGCCTGGCAAGAATTTGTGGGACTGCTCTAGGGTTAATCTACTTGTTTCCAGCAGGGTCGTGATAAGAATTGCATATCTTCCCTGTGGAATCCCACTACAGATATATGGATCATTCTGTGCCAATTTCACATGTGTTAATTCATAAGCCTGTCCTGTCCCTCCTCTGCATTTAAGTAAAGGTAAAGGGGTTGAGTCCTGACAAGACTGAGGGTGCTGTTTTGGAGGGACGGGGTAGGTGGGTATGGGATACTCCCTGGTCCTGAATGGGGTAACTGTGCCCCTGAATGACCAAGTGTGCAACCTGGCAGTCATTTTGGACTCACAGCTATACATGGAGGCACAGATTGGACTACAGCTCCCATCATCCCTGACCACTGGTCCTGCTAGCTAGGGTTGATGGGGATTACAGTCCAGCAACAGCTGGAGACCTAAGTTTGAGAAACACTGGATTATAGTGTCTGTTCCTTTGGGGCTCTGTTTATTGGATTTGAAGAGAATGCATTCAACCCAAAGTGTGCAAAGCAGAGTTCTTCTTGGAGGCATCTCCCATGCTACAATTTTAAGTATAATAACAACAACAACAACAATCCCTACCCATCTGGATGGGTTTCCCCAGCCACTCTGAGCAGCTTACACATATATAAAACATAGTAAAACATCAAATATAAAAAACCTTCCAATACAGGGCTGCCTTCAGATGTCTTCTAAAAGTTGTGTAGTTCTTTATCTCCTTGACTTATGAAGGGAGGGTGTTCCACAGGGAGGGCGTCACTACCGAGAAGGCCTTCTGCCTGGTTCCCTGTAACTTTGTTTCTCTGAGTGAGGGAACCACCAGAAGACCCTTGGAAGAGGACATCAGTGTCTGGGCTGAACAATGAGGGTGGACTGGGCTAAGGCCGTTCAGGGCTTTAAAGGTCAGCACCAACACTTTGAATTGCGCTTGAAAACATACTGGGAGCCAGTGAAGATCTTCACTCAAGTTCTCAGATCTGGTCAAAATCTCAAGCGTCAACCCACATTTTCAAGCCTGTGCCCTGTCAAAAGTGGAACATTAAAAGGAGCTTGTCCCTCCTGGGGTACAGTGACTGTTTTATTTAGCTAGTGCAGCACACATTTATGTACTTTGAAAAGTGAGGAAAACAGCTCCGCCCCCCTTGAAAGTTTAGCATTAACTATACAAGTCTGTCGAATTCCTCTTGTAAAAAAAAAAAAATGGGGGGAAATGGCAGGGAGAGACTTGAAGTATTGAGAAACACTTATTTCACTCATATGATATTTACTAAAATAAGTACTTCATTATTAGACTTTTCTTAGGTGTTTCCCCCCCTAAAATCTAGTGCCACAAAGTCCTTACTGTTAGGGACATATGAATATGCTGTACCATCTCAGACTTTTGGTCCTTCCAGCGTTCTTGGATCTTGCCTTTGGCAAAGGCAGTTGCTTAAATTTCCAGAGGCCAGATATTCAAGCTGGTTGCTAGATGAATGTGTAGGAAGATAGACATGGGAGAGGGGTCTGGGGTTTGTTTGTTTCTAAAAATATTGCAAAGCAAAGATGGCTAACTTTTTTTGGCCTGAAGGTTGATTAAAGGTTTGCCATCCCCCCAAAAGCTGCATGCTTTTAGGGGTGGTTTTGGCCAAGGTGGATCTGTCCACTCACATGTGCTCACAGATGCATGCATACTGATGTGTGGATTTTCAATTTTAGAGTAAGAAAAAAGTTGTAATCACTCCAGTTCATAGGGCAGGCAATCTCTTAATTTGGTCTTTCCTCCATATGGAGGAAGGGGTGTTCTGGAAATAGAGGGGCTGGATATCACCCCATTTTCATGAATAGATTATTTCCTGATGTAGTTGGGATTTATGGCACCAATTCCTCTTTGCAGGGCTCATGGACTGCTTTAGATGGTCCAACACCAGGAACTAGTGGAACCCGATGAATTCCTGAATGCTCTTTGGCTCTCCCCCCCCCCCCCCAGTGCATAGAGCAGACAATCCTGTTGAAGCTCTTGTCTTGCCGTAGAACAGTGACATGCCCCAGGCTTTTGTCTCGAACTCCCTGAGTACTTTCTCTAGCATTATGGAACCCATTCTGTTTCTTGCTATACAAGGGAACTAAGGGCAGTGAAACAGGCTGGATAGCTAGAATGCAAGTGGTGAAATATGTGCTGCAAAACCAACAGAATACAGTTGTGTCTACTGCATGGCAGTGAGGGATGCTGTGGCATCATGGGAGCAGTTTCAGTTTCAGAAGCAGCCTGATGATCTGGACAAGATGCTTGCAGTGATACAGCCAACTACACTTACCCTGGCTTATTAAAGCATGCTGAGAGGGTATGTTTAGATGGATCCTGTTTGTGGTCAACATACAGGAGGGAGTGTTCCTGTTGATGCGGCCTATAATGGCAGTAGCTTTTTTTGCTGTTGCATCACACTATTGACTCAGGTTAATAATAATAATAATAATAATAATAATAATAATAATAATAATAATAATAATTTTATTCATATCCCACTCTCCCCAGCCAAAGCCTCAGAGTGGCTAACAACAGTAAAATGATACAACATTCTAAAATCATTTCATTCTAAAATCAGTTCAAATCAGATTAATGGCAGCCATTGGGCTAGAGTTCTGTGAGGATTGCCAAAGGAGGGGGTCAGGCTGTGCCCTGGCCAAAGGCCTGGTGGATCAGCTCTGTCTTGCAGGCCCTGCGGAAAGAGGTCAAGTCCCGCAGGGACCTAGTCTCTTGTGACAGAGCGTTCCACCAGATTGGGGCCACAGCCGAAAAAGCCCTGCCTCTGGTTAAGCTTGTGGTCTACTAAGACCCCTAGATCCTTTTCACATGTACTACTAGCAGCCAGGTGTTTCACATCTTATATTTCCGCAGCTGGTTCTTCCTGCCTAAGTGCAGAACATTACATTTGTTGCTATTGAAATTCATTTTTTCTGTAGATCTGTCCTTAACCTGAAACTGTTCTTAACCTGAGGTACCACTTTAGCTAATGGGGCCTCCCGCTGCCACTGCTGTGCAATTTCTGTTCTCATCCTGAAACAAAGTTCTTAACCCGAGGTAATATTTCTGGGTTAGCAGAATCTGTAACCTGAAGCGTCTGTAACCTGAGGTACCACTGTACTGATAGGTTCCTCTTATCCAGTTTTCTTCCTCTAAATCTTTTTATTTAATGATTAATTATAGTTCACTCTTTTTATACTTGTAATATTTTTGCTAACTGTAGCGTTGCCATCTTTTTACCCTTAATAAAAGGAGTTTCAAGGCAGAAAGGTCGGAGAACTGTCAGAATGTAACAGAAATGATTAAAGAACCCTTGTAGTTTTCTTGTTGCTGATCTATTCTCAGAATAATGTGAATGGAAAAACTAGTATCAAAGCATGCAACCAAGTGCCTCCTATTGAAGTAGTGATAGTTAACAGAAAGCCATGTCTACCAATATATCTTCTGCGAGTGCCATTGTGCCTACGTCAGGCCTCTGACACCCTCGTACAAAAAGAACAGAAAATGAAAGTGTAGACCAGAAAAAGCTCATCCATCTTCTTCCATTCACTTAAGAACCGACAAACACATATGAGCCCTTCAATGTATCCATTAAGAAAACCAGACCAGAGAACATTTGTAATTCCAAATACAGCTCAGATACAAGAAGTTGCCCTGTATTTGTTCTAATATGCCCCACTTTTGCAAGGATGTCAGTTTACTTCCTAGAACCAGCTCACATTTCTCATGGATATGTAGCAATGGAGGTGATGGGTTTGTTGAACATCTCCTCTGAAAAGGGCTATAATTACTCTCAGTGTGACAGAGGTTTTTTCTAAGGAAATATGGGGGGACTTTTGATCTGGCTTTTTTGAAACATGGTAACATGGTTTTGAAACCAGTGAAGTATTATTTAACAAGATTTCAGGTTCAATTTATGGGACAATGAGGCACTAAATGCCCTATGAACCCCCCACAAAATATACCTTCACTTAGTTCTTTTGGTGGCTGTTTGCACAGCTGCAGAAGAAGCAAGGCCACATAACAACTCTGGAAGATGGGGAGACTCACCTGATTGCCTAGGAACCAAGTAACTATTGCTGTTGCCTCATACTTTGCTGCAACAGCACACAGCATAGCGCCAGAATATAGGGAGAGTTGCCTGCCTGCATAGCAACTAAGCAATACTCCCTTATCCTTCCAGCTGATCATAGCATGGTCCAAAAAGCTGTGGAGTAACCTAGACACAGTGCAGGAAGAAAGTGAAGCATTTCTATATTGCCTAGGCAATGCAGGGGTGCATTCCTTTCCCTTTGCCATGCTACAATGAAAAAACATTGCCCATGGTCATATTCCTTCCCTGAACAATCATCGGAGGCAGTGGGGGTGGAAGAAAATGAGACTGTAAACTATGTGTTTGCTATACTAAAAAAAATAAATGTGCATAATGTACAATGGAGGCCTTCACCTAAGAGAGAAATTGGAAAAGATATTAATTTAACTTAATTGTGACACTGGAGTACAGGATGTTGTTTGGACTGAACCCCTGACCATACTATTTAAGTGTTTGACATCAACTCTACTTTCCAAAGTCACCTCACCTTAATAGGAAATGAATGTCCTAATCACTTGAGCAGCTTTATAAATCCCATCCACTGTTGGTTCAAACTAGCTGCATCTCCTCTGGAATTCTTCACACATCTCTCAAACTAAGTCAAATTCAGCAGTTCTTCCCCAGCACAGAGGAGTAGGCTGAAATGAAACTGAAGGCACTTTGTTTTTGCTTGTGTGTGTGTGTGCATTAAACCATTGCACGGGAACAATGGCCAAGATCTGGAGTCATTTGTTCTGGTATTTCATCAGCTTTGCATGATTTATGGGATGTTTTTGTTCTTCTGCTTGTCTCTGTTCTAACGCGCCCCCTCGCCCTCCACCCTCTCTGTTTTCCTTCTCCATTTCCCCCCTCCTCCCCCTTCTACTATTCCCTTAATAACGTTGGAGTCTCTCTGCCTTATGAAGTAATGGTATCTGTGACTTATTGAATTAACTGTATGGAATTGAGCTTTGACACTGTCCTTGTGGTCTGCCGAAGCTTGTGATTCTTTGCGGTGTAGGTCAGAGCTTGCCAAAATGCTAAACAAAGAGCAGGGCCTGATCCTGAAAACTTGGTTAACATGGTTTAGGATTGGAATGATTGAAAATTGGCTTCCATTATGCAGAAATGCCTGGATGAGCAAAGTGGCCAACAAATAAATATATATGGATCTCTCATCCTCCCAGACTTTACGTTATTTCCAAAAGACTGGTCTTGTTTTTAAAGCAAGGCTTTTGTCTTTTATCACCTTCCAGTTTTTAGCAAACTGGGAATTCTTTGATCTGTTGGCAATATCCATCTCAAAATATTAGATTGTAAATCCAAACAGGCTCATCCAGTTCTTTTCTTTGTTGTTATCCCTTTGGAGATTCTTGTCTTAGATACATGTTGTGCACCACATGCATCTCAATCAGGCTTACAAGCAACTATTGATTCACCAACTTACTTTACTTTCTTTACACCATGGCAAAATCATGCTATACTTTGCCTGAGTCTTCATTCTAAAGGAAAACAGTGCCCAACCTGGTGATAACAGAATAAATGATGCAGGGAGGGAGCTGAGCCCAATACAGGAAAAGAGGTGGTAAGGAAACACCTTGCTATGTTAAATGAATTCAAATCTCCAGAGCCTGATGAGTTGCACCCAAGCATCTTGCAGATGTAATCTCAGAGCCTCTCTCTGTAATAGGTGAGGTCCCTGCAGATTAGGTGGGCAAATGGTGACCCCATCTTCAAAAAGGGGAGGCAAAGATGACCAAACAGTGAGCTTGACAATGATACCAGGAAAGGTTCTCAAACAGATAATTAAATAGCTGTCTGTGAGCACTTAGAAAATGATGCTGTGATTACTATGACCCAGCATCGGTTTCTCAAAAACAAGTCAGGCTTGGTAGATCAGGGAGAGGCTGTGGACAAAGTCCTGATAGAGAGATGATAGCTGTTTAGGTATAATCTGGTTAATCTGGCCAGATTGCTAGGTGGGGAGTGAAAACTGTGAATGGGTATAAGTAGAGGGTACCTTGGGGACATTATTAATGGAGTTGATTAAATACTTAGGATAATGCCGTAATTAGATTAACTGATGTTCAATCAAATGCTTCTGTAAATCTAGGAACACATCTTGAAGATTACTTAATTTGGGATTAATGTGTTTCAACTATCCTTTCATAGTCAGTTTTATTGTATATCCCCACATTTTAAATAAATTAAACATCAAGTGTGTCTTCTTTTAAAGGACTAGTATGCATGCATGAGTAGGAGTCCTAAATGAGAGAATGGGAGTTAATCTTAACTAATTAAAAGAGAATTCAGGGCCTGTAATCCACATTTATTGGGCTGAAGTCCTATAGCTTCTTCATTCTTCATTGATGTTTCTTTGAAACATTGGGTTCATTGATATTATGATACTTTCTTCACTGCAGGAAACTGCAAATGTTCACACTTCATACCGATTCAGGATGGCTTAGTGCAGCCAGACTCTTTAAAATCAGATTGTTCACTCATTACTCTTCATCGTGGTACAGGCTTTTATTTTCTGCAACATGAGCAGCAATTTCTGTCTGTCAAATGATAGTGGATATACTGTGTAACAATTACTCTCCCCTCCACAAAAAAGAAAAGAGAAAAGAATCTCTTTTGTTTGTCATCTGACTCCAGCAAGAGAAAATAGGCCATTTGGGAAAATAACAGATCACAATAATGACTATTTTCAAGGCAAATATTTTCCAGGTTCTCTATGTTTGGAAGCTTGAGTCCATTCTGGGATTCACTTGTCATTAAGAAAAGAGAAACATATAATCATCATTTGTGAAAGTAAGCAGTAAGGTTATAAGTGACACAATGTCATCTTACTGTTCCTGGCAAGTTGTTGCATCCTGAAGGTTGCTGACATTACTGGGAGCCCCAGTGGGATTATCTCTGAATGCAACACATGTATTACTTTCTCTGCAATTTGATTGCTGTCATGTTGCCTATTTGGCTAATGCCCATTTTGTATCTCTTACAGAGAAAAAAATAGTAACTTGTTACTATGCATCATGTTTAGATGGTGATAGGAAAATTAATAAATTGTTTCAGGTGATTTCAGATCATGCACTGCCATTCTCTTTCCTTCTTCTTTGTTGCAAACTGCTTGGGAGTTAAAATACATCTATTTCCCATATTTATCTAATCATTATCTATACCACGGATGAGGAAACAGTGCCCCTCTAGATTTTTTTTGCACTCCAACTCCCATCAGTTCCCAGTCAGCATAGTCAATGGTAAGGGATTGTGGAAGTTGTTATCCAGCAAAATAATAATAATAATAATAATAATAATAATAATAATAATAATAATAAATACCCTGCACACCTGGCTGGGTTTCCCCAGCCACTCTGAAGGCCACAGATTCCCCACTCTTGATTAATACTAATAGCTCTGTATCAGTCAATCATTAATAATGCTTGATTCATTTTAAATTTTGCTCTATAAATATGTGGTATGTATTTCTGTTTCTGTTAAAACATATTAAGAGTGTTGTGGAACCTACATATGCTGAAGTACCAACAAAGACTGGTGTGTACATACACACCAAAGATTGGTGTGTACAGAAGGATATTCATTTTAAATTACTACCAGTAAGAAGCATTTGAGGAGTTTACAAAAAAAAATAATACAAAAAATCATAACCAATAAAATGAACTGATGGTGGAGCACATCAAAACAAAAAGGAACACTAATAATAAAGAAGGCAACTGGTGACAGAAAACCATCAGTGAAGGGGCCTGTTGTTGTTTAACATCTTTATAAACAAGTTGGATAAAGGTATTAATGAGATGCTCATCAAATTTGCAGATGACTTCAAACTGGGAGGGGTAGCCGCAGAAGACAGAATTAGGTTTCAAGATTACAGTGGTACCTCGGGTTAAGTACATGATTCGTTCTGGAGGTCCGTTCTTAACCTGAAACTGTTCTTAACCTGAGGTATCTCTTTAGCCAATGGGACCTCCTGTTACCGCCACGCCGCTGCCACGCGATTTCTGTTCTCATTCTGAAGTAAAGTTCTTAACCCGAGGTACTATTTCTGGGTTAGCAGAGTCTGTAACCTGAAGCGTCTGTAACCCGAGGTACCACTGTCTTTTAACAGATTGGAGAACTGGGCTAAAACTAATGAATTTCAATAGAGACAAATGTAAGGAAGAACCAGCCACACATATGTAAGATGGAGGACACCTGGCTTGCCAGTAGTACATGTGAAAAGGATCTAGGGGTCTTAGTAGACCGCAAGCTTAACATAAGTCATCAGTGTGATGCAGCAGCAAAAAATGCTAATGCTATTCTAGGCTGCATCAACAGAAGTCTAGTGTTCTGAAACAGGGAAGTAATAGTCCTGCTCTATTCTGCCTTAGTCAGACCACACCTAGAGTACTGTCTCCAGTTCTGGGCACCACAATTTAAGAAGGCTTTTGACAAGCTGATGAGGAAGGCAACGAATATGATAAAGGGTATGGAAACTAAATCTTAAGAGGAACAGTTGAGGAAATTGGGTATGTTTAGCCTGGAAAAGAGGAGACTGAGAGGAGATATTATAGTCATTTTCAGATATCTAAAGGACTGTCACATAGAGAGTAGGACTCGATTGCTTCAAGTTACAAGAAAGGAGATTCCAACTAAACATCAGGAAGAACTGTCTGACAGCAAGAGCTGTTTGACACTGGAACAGACTTCAGGGAGGTGGTGAACTCCCATTGAGGTTTATAAGCAGAGGTTGGATGGTCATCTATCATGTATGATTTAGTTGAGATTCCTGCATTGCAGAGGGTTGGACAAGATGACCCTCAGGGTCTCTTCCAATCTATGATTCTATTAAAACTCTTAGGGTAGTGAATTCTACAAGTTAGGAGCTGCCACACAGAACGTCCTTTTCTGTGTCCCCACTAACCATAGCTCAGCTGACAGAGGTACACACAAAGGCCCTATTATCTACCCTGAGATCAAAGCCGCTTAGCCAATGTCACCCATTTCTCTGAATTACATTACAACAGCTGAGCCAAACAGTGACAGAGGCCTTCATCATCTTTATTGCCACAAAATCTCCAAGTGCATTACAGCATAGGCTTTGCAAAAGGAGACTCTGAAGCAATTTAATTTTCATTTGTGAAAATACTCTAAAAACTAGGCAAGACTTGCATTCCCTACCCCACCCCTCACCCAAAGATGGTTTTGGACAAAGCCAAGTTAATTTCTGAACTGAATTCTGAGAAGAGTGAGAATGAAAAGAATTGGGACACTGGAAACTTGTAGCCAAACTATTTTGGGTGTAAAATAATGAACAGGACCTCTGCCAACATGCGGCTGGAAACAGAGATGCTGACTTTGGACAGTTGTAAATCAAGAAAATAACATTCACTGCCATTCACAAAGACTTTCCTCGGGACATCTTAATCAATTACAGTGCATTATTCTTCCCTTTCATCATTCTGTTTTTGAACCTCTGTTACCTCCAGGTGACTAACTAAAAAAGGTTCATCTTGGGCAAAGATAATACTTGTATCTTGGAGATGTGAGATTTCTTGCTGGTCTTAGCAGAAACAGCTTCCCTCCTTGCTTCTGAGACATGAGATATGCCGACTTGCCCCATCCTCACCTCAGAGACTGCAGTTCTGCCAGCTTTGCCTCTTGCTCTTATTAACTTGAAATGATTCTTCCAATACAGTATTTGAGAAAAGTAGAAGAAAACAGAGAACTGTTTGTTTCTATAATATGAAAGTGTTAACTTAGCTTTCAGGTACCTCAGAAAATCTGTGATATGGAACAAAAGAGATAGCTCAGTCAGTAAAGCAGGAGACTCTTTATATCAGGGTCATGGGTTTGAGCCCCACATTTGGTGAAAGATTCCTACATTGCAACGTGTTGGACTGGATGATCCTTGTGATTCTTTCCAACTCTCTGGTTCTATGAAAAACAAAGATTTTACTACAATAAATCTTGGCACAAGTTTGTGATTTTGTGGCAACTAACTACAGTAGCTATATCTCTGTAAGATGGAGGGTTATGATCCTGGCAACGTTTTTGGGTGTCTGGAAGCCAGGTAATTAACAAAAATAGAGGAATGGGCAGGGGGAGACATATTCCTGTGTGTGTGTGTGTGTGTGTGTGTGTGTGAGAGAGAGAGAGAGAGAGAGAGAGAGGGGAAACTCTTACGGTGCTTCACCCTTGCCAAAGCTGCATGAGTAGCCAGGATAGGAAACAGTCGCTCTAATTAGGCTGACAGTGAAGACAGAGGCACCAGAATAGCTGCATTTCCATGATTAATGAGCATTGGCATTGGTTCAGCAACAAAACTCTCAACTGTCTCCTCTCTTAGCAAAAGAATTGTTGTCCAAAATGGATGGCAGTGTCTCAGATCTCAAACAGTGAGAGGTCTTCCCTGTCGGGCTAAAGGAGATTTGGCTAAGCTGACTGAGTAAGATGTGTCTATGGCAAAACCCGCCTTTCTTCCCAAGGCGGTACCCTCAGTTGTTGCAAACAAGGCATTTGGCATATGGATTCAGCAGCTGGAGATGGCTTTGAGTGGAAGGAATGAGAGAGAGAAACCAGTGGCTTTTGATATCTCAGAGATGTCTCCTGTATTTAGCTCAAGGCACGGGTACTTGTCTGTGGCACTTGGCGACAGAGTTTCAGGCTGGCTGCCTGCTGTCAAAGCACAATCTGCCCCCTCCCTCCTCACAAACCCCTTCTCAAGCTGTGACGACTCTCAGATTAAGCTGTTGGCTCCAAGCAGGCTTGTGTAACCACAGCAACTTGTACAACAACCTGTTTTAACAGCCTGTCCCTTCTCCTCACTTTCAGAGCAGTTCCACAAATTTATAATAATATCCTTGAAATACTGTATCATCTTGCATTCCCCAACCTATCCTTGTGTACTTTTTGGTTTCATAACTATTATGATACATGTCTAACATAAAAATTTCCACATGTTCTCCACAATAAGAAGGATTTAGAACTTACTGTTTAAAAAAAAAATCAAAGGAAGCTGAAATTATCATGACTAAATTTACACAAAGTTAGGCTACAAGAAGCCTCTAGAAATTGTTAATGACATAGCAAAAGCCATATTTAATACATATCTTGACACAATTTTCCATGAATTGCTGGATGCACCTTATTTTTTTTAATCATTTTTTATTAATTTTCCAATAAAAAATATCCAATTAATACATCCAATCATAATTCAATTAAAATAAAAAACTAAAATAAAAAAGACAAAATTATAATCCAAATTATAATTATTGATTTTTCGGAGCTCCCCATAGTCTGGACCTCTGAAGCATATCTCCACATCTCAGTCCTGCCTCTCCTTGGATGGACCTTATTTTAACCGCTGTTCTTTATTTCAGACATTGTCCCTTATTTTGCACCATCATGGACCTTAGAACATAACAAATGACCCTCACTGTAAGCACTTCATGACACCAAGCTCCACATAAAAGCAAACACCCTTCTTATTCTGCCATTATTATTATTATTAATATCCCTTTGTCCACATGCATGCACCACGCCCTAAAACTACAAAGAGGGTTTTGTGGAAACTATTTCTGCATTTTGAGCTCATTATTTTCTGGCTTCAAAGACTTCAAAGCCCACTTTGTTGCTTTTTGAAGTTTTACCCTGTAACTAAGATTTCCAGAGAATTTTCTGCCATAGGATTTTATTATTATTTAGAGAAAGCTCATAACAAATATCCTGGAACATCCCATTTGCAGATATGCCACTTACAGCTATTTAGATAAAAGTGAGGTATGTATAAATGAATGAATGAATGAATGAATGCACTCGATTTAAAGCATAAGAGTTTTTCTAGAACAGGTGGGGAGTGACCATTTACCCTCATCACTGAAACACAGGTGTTCATATTTGGTGGTTTTGACCTACGTGTCCTGGCAACACCAGATGGGTAACAAATGCAGGATCTTGTACAAAATCTTGACATCTTCCCTCAAGGATGTTCTTCTGTTTTGAGGATATAGCATTTTCCCAGCACTCAAGCCCACAGTATGTTAATAGTCAAATATCAACTTTTTTCACATTGGTGGTCCCACACATGTTGTTGGCACCAATCAATGCCCAAGATTTCACAGTGAGCATCCCTTCACAGGCAAGCACCACGTCTCTCTGAACCATATTGTGTTCATGTTAAAAATTGTTTTCATTTGTAATTATCCTGCTTGCCCCTTTAAATAGTTATCATTTCCCTGACATACCATTCAGCTATGGGAGTACTTGTCAAGCTCCAGAAAAAAGCTAAAAAACCCAAGCCAAAATAATGGCAATAACCAGCAAGGGGTGCATGTTCTAGAGCAGTGCCCTGCTATTTTCTCAACCAGTTTTATTGTTGAAGTTCATGCAATCCTCTGTCCAGCACTGGTAAAGATCTCATGTCAAGATGTTGTTGTTTTTTAAAAAAGCAGAGAGCATTCTATTGAATTGGATCCGAGGTCAGTGCTGATACAGTACTGATGAGGGGCATTGCAGTCATCTGGGTATATCCTAAATCTGCTTTTCCTTCCCTTGGGCAAGCACTTAAAATGTGGAGTAAAAGTAATGGAGTAAGAAAGGAAGAAAATGCCATCTAACCCAAACCCCTTGCCACGGCTGGACCTTGCATTCATTCCCATAAACGCAGGCTGACCTACACAATCCATTTGTCACAAGCTGAGAAAACAGGTGCACTGCAAGGCTGACTTAGAGAGCAATCATTCCAAAGGAAAGCAGATTCCTTTGCATTCTGAAGATAAGAATGAAGTAAAATTACAATTTAAGACTATCTGCTTCTCATCTGTCTCAAACATTGCTACCAGTCTCTTACCTACAGTTTTGTAGATACAGGAAAAGGTGTTTTGAATCTACTGAATGGTCTCCTCCCAAACTTAGAACTCCACCCCAAGTTCCTGCAGAAACCCCCAAGGCCAAACAATAACTTAATTAAATAGTTTGATAGGTTAGGGTCACTTTGACTTGCTGCTTAGTTCTCTGTTCAGCGTATTCCTAAAAAAGATTTAAAAATAAAAATCCCAGCATGCCACAAACTAATTATAGAGTAGTTAAAGCTTATCCAACAAACTAAAACACATACTCATTTACTATAATTCTGACTCAGCCTCAATTAGGACAGATTCCCAATGCAATCATAAAACTTCCTGTTCAAAAACAAATAATCAAAGCAAGCCACATCCAAGGCCTGACAGCATGTCGGCATACTTTTAAAATCAGAGTGGGCACGTGTGCACATATACTTTCATACACGAAGGGCTGAGATGAAAACTTATCTCTAGGGTGGAGAGAATTTGACTTGAGATGTTGAACTTGATACAGAGCAGAGGAAGAAGAAGCAACAGGTTAAGGGATATGGTCTGGCAAATGATGGGTGGGGGAATAAGTAAGAGTAATGGTCAGGAAGAGTGTTTGAAGAGGAAATTGATGTGCAAGGGCTGATACTCTTTGTCTGTATAGAATGCTAAGCATATTGAACTGGCTCACCACCAACAGCAGCATGTCTCTTTAGAAAGACTTGAAGCAGTTTCCAGCTGACCCAGGAAGGGAGGGGCATGCTGTTATTTCACTGTGGATCTGAGTGAGAACAGTAGAGAGGTTGGAATGTGTGTCCCTCGTAACCCTGGGTTGCACCGATTCCAGTCAGTCTGGTGCCGAGATTCGGGTTTCACTGTGGATTTTAAAATCGGCCATATTTAGCATGTGCTTTGCTGGCCCTGTCAGGGAGGGGGAACCCACAGCACAACTAATAAAAAAAACCCAAACAAAAACAATGTAATTAAAGGGAACTGTGTGTTCCCATAGCAAGAACATTTGCCCAACATTTCCTCACTTCGTTATTTAATGTTAAGCAGCAATTAGGGGTTGGCGATGAGGAATGCACTGGGGAAAACCCGCTGAGCTTCTCCAATATCTAATTTGAGGAAAAGGGAAGGAGACAGTCCGTCAAGCATACCATCCAGGTTCTCCTAGCAAGGATGGCATGCAGTTCAACCATACTGATTAAATAGGTGCAGTACTTTTTTTCCTGTGCATACCAGTTGTTGATTTGTACCAACCTCATGCCCCTAATATTGGAGCTTAGTCTCTAAATATACCTGTTTAGTTGGCAGGATAACATCATCCTGGTTTCAGTCCTGGACCTGACAATTCTACTAATACATTTCTGAAAGTTATACTGAGAGCTAGGTTTGTGTGGCACACTGCAAAAACAAAGGTTGTAATCCCATAAATGTGGGTAGTACATGAAGTTAAGGTGGTGAGATTTCCATAACGGGGCGTGGCAGCCACCAGGCCTCATGGGGAAACTTGTCACTAGATATCTTTCTCCAAGGTGTCAGTGCATGTTGTGCACAGCGGAGACAAGAAATGCTAATACACTTCTCTATCCTAGCCGAATATAATATACCGCTGTTTTCATTATTGAATAAAATGACTAGAGGAACTAACTATTTATCCTGTCCACCTCCCCCCCCCCCAAAAAAATAATGACAACATTAAAGTACTGTGTAAACTTGCTGAGTGAATGCTAGTAGTAGAGGGACTTCCTCCTTTTCCCATCATGAAAATATGAACAAAAATGGTGCTATGTTACATCAAGCATACCAAATGCTCTTCAGTAAAGCTGTATAAGAATTCAGTGGTGGACAAAGACCAAGCAGCTTTAATTCTATAAGAATCCTGTAAAATTGTCAGTTTGGTTTAAAGCCAGGTATCTATCCCTTGCTGTCTCTATCTTCTGAGCATTGAAGCTTCAGGCACTATAAATTAGTCCCTCAATGGGAAGGAGAAAGGGAATGAGGAATTGCAGAGATTCCCTTTGGCATCGTCCAGACACCTGGTTGAGAGGCAGGAAGCAACAGCAATTCTATTTAGCTTATATAAATGACAAAATAAAACCAATTTAATTATTTGTGCTGCAGAGAAATCTCTGATAAATGAAAGAAGTGTTACGGGTAGGGCAAACTGGCATTTGCAGGCACTCATTAAGAAGACAGAGAGATGATTGATAAGCTGTGTTTGTACATGTAGAATAGAAACCACAGATGACAGATATGCCAGGTTTCCAGAAGCCTCTAAGAGAAATCCTTTCAGTACTGCCGCTTCTTCTAATGGAAGGATTTCTAAAAATCCCAGTTCAAGAGACTGCTTTATAAAATCAGAAGAACCTAGTTAGTAAGAGGCATCATTCTTACGAGTCACAGTTCATGGAGGAAATGTATGGTATGCTATATATGTTTAAAGATACCCCCTAAAAAAACCAACCCAAGACAACATAGGTTTATTTGCTTCCTTGCAGTTTTGTCTCATAAGTAAATGGCATGGTTTGGTGGGGAGGGGAGGAATTGCTAGTGATCAAGCAGGCCAGTTTTCCAATGAGAGTGACTTGTTTTTTTGTTGGCAACTCCCTCCCTGTTATGCACAGAAAGGAAATAAATCCTTCTCCACTGAGGTTCTCCTACACTCAGCATATTTCTGGGATGTAAGAATTTGCCTCATTTATATTTGTGTAGGACACTGATGATTTCTCTCCTTAACCTCTGACATCCCTGTGAAGACCACCCACAAGACCTCCAATTAGGATTAACAATGATAGTGATGCTGCTAATTATGTGAGATGGGCACACACTTGTAGAGGCAGAAAGCCTGCAGTCTCTTCTGCCTGCAGAGCTGAATCCAGTTTGGCAAAATGGGTGCAGACTTTTGGTACAATATCTTGTGCAGTTTAAGAGCTGTTTACTAGAAACAGTTTACTTTGTTTAACTGGAATTGGTTTAAGCTTCATGATAACATCTGACTATGAAGATGGCACACGTATCTAAAGCAGTAAAGAACGGACTTGCCAAATGTCCCCTTAGACTTTTAATGAACTCTTTCAATTGCAAATAACTTGTGTATATGTAAAAGCTGTAAGGAAATATATTGCAACTTTCTTGGAAGTAATATATTTCAAGTGGCTTGCATGATCTTGAGACGTCTCTCCCTTTCTCTCCCCGTTGCATCTCTCAAGTTTCCTCTCATTCATTATCTGAGAATAAGGGGATGTGAGCTTGTTCATAATGGATTTCCCTCACAATGAATGTTGCTAAGATTACTACTCATTCTATAGTAGACACCACTTTTAAACAACAACAGAAAACAAACAAACCCGCAGTCTGTTGGCTCCTGCTTTGTGGTTAACTGCAGGCCTCTTCTCCTGGAGTTCTGTTGGCATCATTAGGGATGCAGGAGAACAAACAAAAATATTTTTGGCGTGAGTAGAAGCTCTATAAGTTAAGTTATTGTTCTTACAAGACCAAACATGCATGTTAACTTCAGCTCTTTTCAAAACAAGATGGTTTGCCAAATGGGAGAAGGATGAAGTAAAGGCCAGATTTTGAAACAAAATTCTGAGCCCAGCCTTTCATGGATATATAGAGATTTCCCATGCCTTCAAAATAGATTTTAATGTCATACATCCACATTGCTTTTATCAGTTTCAGATAACAGCACTGGTTGATTATTTTTCAGGCCCCCAGCAGGTGTGCTGTGGGGTGCCACAGGGTACCATCTTGTCCCCAGTACTGCTTAACATCTACACAAAGCCATTGGGAGCAGCCATTAGGAGATTTAGGGTCAGGTATCATCAGCGCAGTGATGTCACCCAGCTCTATTTCTCTCTAACACCAGAATCAGGAGAGGCTGTGCAAGCTATGGACCAGTGTGTGGACTCTGTGGTAGGAAGGATGAAGGCCAACAAACTGAGTCTGAAACCTGGCAAGACAGAAGTGCTGTGGGTGAGAGGTTCCAAAGTCCGAATAATAGGTCAATTGCCTGCTTTGGACAGAGTTATACTCCCCCTGTAGTCTAGGGTACTTTCGGATCCATCTCTGTCACACAAAGCCCATGTTACCTCAGTGGCTACAAGTGCCTTTCACCAACATTGGCAGGTAAGACAGCTGTGGCTATTTTTGGGCCAGGATAGACGGACCACTATTGTCCATATACTGGTGATCTCCTGATTGCATTACTGAATTGCACTTTATGTGCAGCTACCCCTGAGGTTGGCCCAGAACCTGCCGCATGTGCAAAATGCATTTACTTGATGGCTCCCTGGACCAAAATACTGCCATCATGTTACACTGGCTGTCCCTGGCTCCAATGGCAAGGCAGATGAGGAGAGTGGTGAAGGGGGGGAGGTCATTGATTATTGTTGTTGTTCGAGGTGTCTTTGGTTGAACATGGTGATGCCATGTCTGGTACGCATGCACTCCTGCAAACCCCTCCCCCATTGTGTCTTCTTTTTTGCTCTTCGGAATATGGCAACCCTAGGTTATACAAGATCTAAATGGAATCCCAGCAAGTAATCTGACTGCTGCATTTTGGGCCAATTGAAGTTTCTGGGTCATCTTCATGGGTACCCCCTTGGGGTACAGTGCCCTAGTCATCAAAAGAGGTTACAGCTGGTAAATCAGTCAGAGCTGAAAAAAGGCACTCCTAGTCACTAAGATCACCTGAGCCTCCATGAACAATGTTGGATGAGGAGCAACCCAAACTACGAAACTGCTCTGTATTTTTCTGATTCTGTCAGTTTATTGGCCCACATCCAACTCATCACTGAGTCCAAGCACTGGTCCAGCACCTCAACCACTTCTCCTAATTCAGATAGAACAGAGAGACAGAGCTGGGTGTCATCTGCATATTGATGATACTTCACTTCAAATCTCCTGATGACAGCTCCAAGAAGCTTCATATAGATGTTAAAATAGCATGGGGGATAAGATGGAACCCTGTGGGACACCACAGGACAATTCCCATGTTGCCGAACAGTAGCTTCCCATAACTACCCACTTCCAGGTATGTCATGGGAGGGGGGCAAGGGCCCCCAAAATTTTCAAGGAGGGGGCCAGGCCCCCTCAAAATTAAATGGCAGCTGTGTGCACACACCACAGGGCATATTCACATGTGCACAACAAAGCAGCACGCTGCAGAGCATGCACAAATAATGTCAGCATACCCTGTGTACATGGTGTGCTGATGTCGCACAGCCCCAGCCTCTTCAATTGTGGGGACAAGGCCGCTTGCCCACTCCAGAGACAATTGATATACAGCAGATGACAGTGTTTGGGGGAACATCCACAAGGAGACACTTACAACGGTCATACATAACTGAGTCCCAAGCTCTCACATAGGACAAAAACTCTGTATTCCCTCCTGTCTCACACCAGGAAAGAAACAGTTCAATGCAGGGTTGGGCTTTCACTCCAAGGACATGAAACCACTTTCACGTGCCCCAGTCCAGACCACATCCAGCCTCTCACCTCGGAAATGGCCTACAGAAAACATAACAAATTCCCCAGACAAACAAGACCACACACAAACCCATGCCTGACGAAACAATAAATGGGAATGAGCCCTCACTCTCATCACCCTGCCAGTGAATTCAAGGACATATTCCAGCCAAGCAAAACACCTGACATGTGAAGCAGGGCCAATGAGGAGTGTAGCATGTGAAGAAAGCGTTTGGTATAGACAAAGTTCTGATGTCCAGATAAAGAAGATGCCTGGAGTGTCACATTCAGCCCCCAGGCCTGAGCATCACCCCGAGTCTAAGGTTAAAAAATAATGCATGAAGTAACTCTGACAAGCAGACTGTTTTGTATAATGCCGCATAAAATCCTATGCCCTTTTAAATTATGTGTTTTTTTGGGGGGGAGGGTTATTGGGTTGTTGTTTTTATTTTGATTATATATTTTCTGGTTTTATATTCTGATTTTGTTTTGTTTACCACCCTGAGACCTTCGGGTATAGGGGGTATTTAAATTCAATAAAAAATAAAAATAAAAGTGTCATAGGCAGATGTGGAATATATTGGAATACTGTATAACTTCCAGTGGGAGTTACTCCTACTAAACCCAAGGGTGAGGAACCTCCGGCCTTCCAGATGTTGTTGGACTACAACTCCCATTATCCCTTGCTATTAGGATGCTTGCTGGGACTGATGAGTTTTAAGAGTCAAAACAACACAATTTTCCCCCACTCTGCCCTAACCAGTTCTTTCTTATTACTATTTTCCACCATTCTTTCTAGTCAAGTGCAGGAGGCAAAAGCAGCCTTCAGCATTAAGCTTCTTTGCCCACAATTATGTTTTCTGTATCTTTATATATAGTTTGACTTATGCCAGATTGGTTGTTGTTATTTTCTAGTTAACCAAGGTCATTCTCTACTTCTGGTGTTTCTGTATTTGCTTCACTAGTTGCTTGGGGGGGGGGGGGTCCTGAATTTTGCACGAATAGAATCAGGCAGATGGGCAAATGAATTTCATTGAGCTATGTTTTCCTTATTATTCATGAAAATTGATACATTCTGTGGCTCTGCTCAGGAACAGCCAATGCCCATTGTGCACAGTAATAGAACTGTAGTGGTCCGGGGGGGTGCAGGGTGGGCAGCTGCCCTCCCCCAACCAAGTAAATAAATAGAAATACTTAACTAACTGACCAATTGCACCACAGATATCTCAATTCTGCTCCCTCCTGACATAAAGTCTGCCCCCAATAATTCCTGGCTACGCACATGCAAGTACCTACAGATCACTTTACTATGGGACTGAGAGGTCTAGAGTTGACTTGGAGCTAATTTTTTTGAGCTTTGAAGTTTGTGTTCCAAGCCATACATCCACAGAGGAAACTGTTCAGAATTAAAAGGACCACATGCCATTCCCAGAGGTATGTCCTCTTGGCAGAGCTGAGGTGCTTTATTTTGCATTTGGATTCAATATGGTTGTGGAGGTGTGTCCTCATGAGCTGCAAATCATTCCAGGGAAGAGTTCAGGTCAGAGGATGAGGTGTAGCAGCAGCAGCAAATAGAAACATCACTGTTCCCTTGGGCTCAACCTCCTTAATGGGAGTCTAATGGGACGCTTACTTTGGTGACTGCCTCCTGAGGGTGTTCATAAAACCAGTTATTCTTGCCTCCATGTCTTTTGTTCCTTGTACTGATGAAGGGGAATTGGGATCCAGGGCCATGGCAGGTTACAGTCTTCTGGCTCCACACAGTATTTGGGTGTCTTTGGAATATTGTTTCTGATTGAATTATGTTGTTTAACATTTAAAAAACCTGCAGCTGCACATGCCCTCAAGATCATCTTCGAAATCTTTACAATTTGAATCTAAAAATTAACCTGCTATTCTTTACAAATGGTTCAGTTAGTTGCATAAATGACTTAACTAGGTTTTAATAGTTCTTCTAGGACTTGGGCACACATGTGGCTTCAGGCTGAGCCAGCAAGTCTGTCACTCAATCATAGCTGTAGTGTGAGAACACAAACACTTGGGGTTAATTGATGCTAAATCCATAGCAATTTACACCTCATTAGAGAGGTGTGAACTAACTCCTAGCTACCTGCCTAACTGAATTTCAGAGAGATTAGGATGCTTGTTCTTCTTTGCCTCTATGTTGTGATGTGACTAAACTGGTGAACTGCAGCTTGAAATCTTGATTCAGCTTATGGTCCTGATTCAGCAAGACCAGACTAATTCCTGAATAGACAATAAATTCTTCCTGCTGAGCCTCGATCACTTCCAATTTGTTCTTTGCTCCTGCTTCTTCTTCTTCTCATCTGGTTCTGCGATATTACCATGCCTTGTTTGTTCAACCCCAGATTAATCTATTCTCTGATGGTTCTCATTCAGCTTCTAAAGGGAGCTGTCCTTATTAACTGATGCTTCTTGAACTTTATGGCTCTTGGGTTTTTCCTTGGCATGGAGTATACATAGTACATAATAGCTAGTATGATAGCTTTATAGGCTGAATCACCCGGTTCTTTCTATTTGTGTAACCAGGTTTAGATTCTTGCTTCCTGGTTTGGTGACCAGAACCTACGGTAAATGGTACTCCTTAGGTTAAGACTTGTGGTTTCATGTAAATGGCAATGCAGAAATGGGGACCAGACATCACAGTAAGCATAACACAGATGTGGCTCATGCTGAGTATTGAGAGAAAATTCTGAGGCACTTAACACGGCCCCATCTTTGGGCCATGGCTTGTGTGAATAGGCCAGGGGTCAGCAAACTTTTTCAGCAGGGGGCCAGTCCACTGTCCTTCAGACCTTGTGGGGGGCTGGACTATATTTTTTTTGGGGGGGTGAATGAATTCCTATGCCCCACAAATAACCCAGAGATGCATTTTAAATAAAAGAGCACATTCTACTCATGTAGAAACACAATGATACCTGAACCGTCCGCGGGCCGGATATAGAAGGCGATTGGGCTGGATCTGGCCCCCAGGCCATAGTTTGCCTACCCTTGGAATAGGCTGTTAACAGCCCCTTAACAAGAGAGGTCAGCTTTTAAAAGTTAGTGTAAATCACATGGCTGCTAAATGTTCTACACCAACACCTCCTAATAGAGAACGCTTACAACTTTGTGGGGCTTCCATACTGACATAGATAATGTTTAATGTTTGTATGGCACTTTCAAGTGTTCAGACTGTTTCACATGCATTATCTTGTTATAATCATTGCAACAACTCTATAAAGTCAGTGCTGTTATCACTCGTATTGTACTGTATATGTGGGGACTGAGGCTGAGAAAGAATGACTTGCCTAATGCCACTTTATTATTATTTAATTAACAAAATGTATATAGTTTTAAATTAATGAACAACCTATGAGTGGTTTACTCAAGCTGGAATTTCCTGATTCACAGCTCAATCTCTTAGCCACTACACTGTACCTTTAGGCATCAATAAGGACTCTTAGCTAGTAAGGTAAAGGTAAAGGACCCCTGGATGGTTAAGTCCAGTCAAAGGTGACTATGAGGTGTTGTGCGCATTTGCTTTTCCGGCCGAGGGGGATGGCATTTGTCCACAGACAGCTTTCTGGGTCATGTGACCAGCATGACTAAACCGCTACTGGTGCACAAAGGAAGCCAGGCCACACTGAAATGCTGTTTACCTTCCCACCACAACGGTACCTATTTATCTACTTGCACTGGTATGCTTTCAAACTTGGGGGATCACTGTGCACATGCTGTTGTGTCCCAGCCATGTTGTTAGAGAACCACCAAGTGTTTCCCCACTCTAGAACAGGTGGCAGAATTCAGAAGATCTCAGGTTCAATTTATTGCCTCTCCAGTTAAAGCAGCAGATAGAAGGTGATGTGGAAGATCACTAATGCAGAACAATATTGGGCTTGATGGACTATTATTCTGACCTGGTATAAGGCCAGCTACATACTGTATGTATCAGATCAAATGTTAAGATTTGAATATTAGATGCTATATATCACTCCTAAGCTTCTTTTTTTGTTTTAGGATAGTTCATGGAGTTAGAACATTCTCTACCATGCTTCTATTAGGCATATTCTGAAGGGCTAATTTCTGGCCATTTTCTGTTGTGCTTACAGAAAATCACACAACTGAAAGGCACACATGGCATACTTTTTGATGGCGTGCTATTAGAAATGAGCCCTCCAGAACTTCTGTGTGATATAGATGTATGTCAACCCTTTATTTAACAATGGAACAAATGTTTCACATGTCCAAACTTGCCCCATTTGCATATGATCACATCAATAACAATACCAGACAGTGATGAACTCAGATACACTACTACCCTGATTAAACATACAGAAATATGCTTGGTGCTGTCAAATCACTTGGACCTGACCTCTAGTTACTGAGCTATCCTATTTTAGGCAAGAAACTGCTGAAACCTAAGTTCCCTCACAAATTTCCACTCCTTTCAACCTAGGTGCAAAAGAATTACTGCTTTTCTTACAGCACAGGCTCACCTACATTTGTAGAGAGACATGCTAATCTTCACAGCCTATCCCATGAGAATGCCTGGCAGGAGCCAATCTCCCTTAGTTTCTGAGCTCTTAAGAAAGCAACATAATAAAAGGTAAAATAGTTGATATAATTCTGCTGCCCACAATGTCTCAGATAAAATCAAAGTGACTGGGTGAGTCAGTAAGGGTGCTATTAACACCCTCTGTGGGGCTGTCTTTGTAAATATTAATTGCCAGAGTTGGCTCTTGTTCAGCATGTGCTTCATCAGCATTGTGCTGAATCAAGGTTGTTTCATGTTAACCGTAATTTATTGATGCACTGGACATCCCCAAAAACAAATTCAGCACCTACATTTCTTAGTTCATTCCAGCCAGCTCAACAGATGGTTGGGCGATACAAATCTGTCTGGAGCTTTATAAATTGAGTCTGAATTCATGTAAGACAATCAGCCCAAAGGAAGTACAAATCAAACTGCATCCATTCAGCTTATATTTCACCACCTCAGAATGGCTGTATTACAGATCAGTCCTCATTCATGATGGATCATATGTTAATTCACATTAATTCAGGAAGGCAAAAGATGCTGTAGTACCACAGAGACATACCAGTTTATTATTCTGACCTGTGGTTTCATAAGCAAGAACTGTACACATCTGTCAAAGCAACACTATTTTAGGGTCTTGATTGGGTGACTCAAGCAGCAGGGTACAGGCTCCTTTCTCCCTGTGCCAATGGGGTAGTTTTCAAGTAAATGTTACTGTGGGTCTGAACTATACTGCATTGCAGATGGCTGGAGAAGATACTGCAGCTGTCAGCCCAGCAGGATCAGGTGACCTGAGTAACCAGCAGAGTCTTAGCTAGCCCTATATAATTCATCTGATTCCTAGGTTTGGGCAACTTGTGTAGGCCAAGCTGCTCACAGACTGGTTGAAAAAAAGTAAAGGTAAAGCACCAGTCAAAGGTGTATATGGGATGCGGTGCTCATCTCGCTTCAGGCCAAGGGAGCCGGCGTTTGTCCACAGACAGCTTTCTGGGTCGTATGATCAGCATGACTAAACTGCTTCTGGCACAAGAGAACACTGTGATGGAAGCCAGAGTGTACGGAAATGCTATTTACTTTCCTGCCGCAGTGATACCTATTTATCTATTTGCACTAGTGTGCTTTCGAACTGCTAGGTTGACAGGAGGTGGAACGGAGCAACGGGAGCTCACCTAGTTGCACGGATTCAAAGCGCCAACCTTCCAATCAGCAAGCCCAAGAGGCTCAGTGATTTAGACCACAGCGTGTCCCTAGACTGGTTGAATCCCTGCCTAAGTCTCTACCGAACTACTACTGTTTTGCCTACCTTGAGGCGGCCAGCACTGACAGCTATTTTAGTCAGTGTTTTGATTTGTGAGGAGGAAATATTCATAGTTTGGAGGGTAAGGGATAGACCTAAGCATAATATATGCATGGTTTAGATATTTGTGGTTTTAAAACTAGAGTTGAATCAATAAAGATCACTTTTCTCTGCATGTGCCAAATTTTCCATTCAGAGGTTTTTTTCTGTTATGTGAATTATGTCAGCTTGAAGCCTAGACTTGTGTCTTTACACAATTCTTCCATGTTACAATTTTAAACAAATCTAATTAAGACAAAAAAGTAATTGTTCACAGCTTAGATTTATTGGAGTTTAAATGTTTCCCTTTTTTTAGTCAGCTTGTTATAGCAGCCTCATTTGAACCATGGCTAAGCATAATTGAGCAAACACAGTGAAAATCACAGCCACTTCACTCCTTCCCTGGACCTGCTGCTGCTATGATTCCAGGAGCTAAACCATTCTTTGGCTTAATGTTACATGTGAATCCAGAGTCATGGTTTGTTACCTAGAGCTTGTGGTTTGTTTGGAGCAAAATAAAGGTTACAAGCCCAGGTTCACACATTTGCACACACACGGCTTAGCTGCTGTTAGTGTGGCAGCAGCAGGGCCAGGAAAGGAATGAAATGACCACAATTTTCGCTCTGTGCTCCTGCATACTTGCTTGTTCATACCAAACCTTAGCTTGGCTTAGCATTATGTGCAAATCAGACCATTGTGCATGGCTCTGGATTGGCCACCCTCTCCTTGTATTTCTAGACATTTAACATTCATCTGTCTTTTTCTTTTTGTTCATCAGGTCTTCCTCACCTAAAATGACACAGCAAATGAGAGACCCGCAGCTAGCCCAGTCTAGGAAGCAACCAGGACCCTCATCTCCAAATGCTGCTAAGAGGCTCTACCGGAACCTTTCTGGGAAATTCAGAGTTAACTACATGTCATTTGATGAAGGGAGCATAGCAGGGAGGAGTGAAAAGGATAAGCTCCGCAAATCCTATCCCGTGAGTACATTGCTCTAACAACTGAAGAGCTCTGAGGGTTTTTAGAATTTTTATTTCCTGTTAGAAGAACAACTTCTGCTCCATCCATACCATAGTTGCTGAAAGACTACATGGCTGTTCCTTGCCACAGTGTGGCAATAACTTTGGATTTTGGCTGCCTACCTACCCACTGTTGTGTCATGAACTCTGAATGCATAGTGCGGCTGGTGTAAAGAAAAGGAGGCAAGCGGACTGCTGGACTTTGATAGGAACTTTAGAGGTGTCAAATATCTTCCTGACTCTGAGCTCTTGCAACCCACATTTACCCTGTCTCATTAGAGGTGTTATGGATATGGTAAATTTGGCTTGAGCTGCAGTGGGAAAGCAAAGTGTTGTCTTCTTCTCTTGGCCTCTGCACTGATCTACCCCCCCCCCCTCATTTCAATTTTAGAGAAGACTGTGAAATGAGTGGCATACTTACATTTGTGTGACTCTGTTCCTCTCTGCAGTTTCAAGGCAATGCTGCGCTATTTGAGGCTGTTGAGCTGCAGGACCTTGATAAGGTGCAGGAGCTGCTCAAGCAGTTTAGCCTAGAGGAGCTGGATCTTAACACCCCAAACAGTGAGGGTCTTCTGCCACTGGATATTGCCATCATGACCAACAATGCACCTATTGCCAAGACTCTGTTGCTGGCTGGAGCCAAAGAAAGCCCTCACTGTAAGTAACCAGTCAATGGCCCAATCCTGTGACCCAATTTGTCCTTTCCCGTGGATGCTTAAGGAACTCTGGCCACTTAGGTTTCTTGATATCATGAGCAATGGGAATTCTACTCTCTTTTGGTGAAATGTGGAAAATGAAAAGCATCTGAAAGGAGTTAGCTGTAAAAAAGAGAACATATAAGACCTTGAAACTAGGGTTTCTGATGCCTAGCGTGCTCCTGTGTCTTTCATAGCTGGATTATATGTTCCCTCAGTACAGGAAAAATCACATTGCTAGATTTTTTTGTGTCGTGCCTAAAGTACAGTAGCGCTTTCTTGAAACATGATGGTGCAAATGAAAGCTATAGCTAAAAGGTTCCAGAGCAGCATATCATCCTAGAAGCTGTAGTTATCAATCTGACTTGGTGTTAGGAATGATGCCAAGAGTGAATACCAAAGGAGGTTGGCACTGCCACAACCATAAAGAGTCACATCATCCTTGTGGCATGTTCCTAAGAGAAGTGGGGTTGCAGGATAGATTCAAGCTGAGCCGTTTGTACTGTTTGAATCCTCACCCGAGGGATGCCAAAATTTACTCTCCAGAGTCTTGCCTTGGAAGAGAACAGCTTTGCTGCAAGAAGCATTAATGATGCCTGATCAGGTGAAGTGAATAGAATGATGAGAAAGGAATTCACCTCATTTCAGATGACTAGCTAAGAGCAACAGGAAAATCTTCATCTGCTAGTTATTTGCAGGTAGTCTGCCTCATGAATAAGCTGACAGTTCTGGTATTAGGGTCAGGAACAGATTGCCCTTTCTTCAAATGAAGGGATTTCTGTGAATGGAGAGCAGAAGGGGAGTGACTTTGAATAAGTGTTTATTAGTACTTTTCCCCTGGAGATTGGGGGGTGGGTGGGTATTCTCTCACAAGTTTGTGTTCTCTCTGTCTGTGTCTCTCTCACACATACACACACAAAAATAGGTTGCGCTAGATGCAGCCACTGGGGTCTCTGCTTGCTGGGTGGCCGACACAGAGAGTAGCCACAGGCCTAGCTGGCACTGTGTGTAATAATGGAGTTCAGTGAAAGGAGATAGAAAAGAGGTGTGTATTTCTTTGCTGCCTAGCCATAGGAGTCAGGCAAACCAAGAGATTCCTGTGAATAAAGTATCTGCACTCTGATCCTCAATGGGGGTCTTCTCCTCTTGTTCTTAACATATCTAGACTGAGGAAAGGGAAATACCTCACACAGATTGTGCTCCAGCTGTGGGTTTGTACATATGTTACTTCTCAAACAGTAATGACAAAAGCTGGATGAAGTAAGAGACCTGGCCATCCTATTTAATGGAAATTGTCCCTAATACAAGTGGTGAGCAGTGATATCCAGCAATAGTTTGCTGGGGTCCCTTGCCACTTCTGCCACTCTGGTACACTGCTGTCTACTGAAGGCACCACCAGTGGGGCAGGTAAGGGGGGGGGGCATGCACACACACACACTGGTATGTTGGGTGCTGGTAGAGATGTGGGTGCAAGCAGATTCGGAACCCTGTGCTTGTGGGAAACAAAGTCAGACCCATTCCAATATTCTGACAGAATGAGGATATTTTCATATTTTAGTCATGAGGTCATCATGATAACTAATATGAATAGATATTTAAATGTGAATGCTGTTAATCCAGGTTTAAAAGCAGAAAACCCATTTTTAAATACAGTATGTTTTAGTCAGTGTAGGTTTTGTTTTGGTAATGCTTAAGGCTCATTCTGGTAGTGAAGGGCAGAATGCTCATCCTTTAATTACCTTTTCCTCTAAGTATTGGAAATGGAAAGAGGATCATAGTTGCCATTTTCCAACAGGTTTCTGGGGTCTTCCAGGGTATGTTAGCTCCTACTAAATAAAAATACCTTGAATAAATAAATAAATACAATGGTACCTCGGGTTACGTACTTAATTCGTTCTGGAGGTCCGTTCTTAACCTGAAGCACCACTTTAGCTAATGGGGCCTCCTGTTGCTGTTACGCCGCCACTGCATGATTTCTGTTCTCATCCTGAAGCAAAGTTCTTAACCCGAGGTACTATTTCTGGGTTAGCGGAGTCTGTAACCTGAAGCGTATGTAACCCGAGGTACCACTGTACTAGAAGCAAAATTTCAGAATTCAGTTCTAGCTTGCTATCGGAAGACTTGCTTTGAGCTGGTGGGTGCATCCTGCTGTGTAACAAGACAGGATTTCTGCTCCCTGATAAGCAGCAGATTCTGGGGGGAGGGAGGGCTGGGATTCCTTTGAGCTTGGCCTTTAAATCTGCATTTAAGAGGATCCAGAATCACAAATTTGCAGAAGCAGTTGTGAAGAAGCAACTTTGTGGTTTTATCTAATAGCTCAAACTCCAGCTGCACCAACCATTTATCCCATGCTGTTTGGGAAATGAGGATCAAGCTGTGCTTCTTCGGCTTGAGGGATTGCTTAGCATGGGAGGTTTTCTGAGGGTAGAGGCAAAGAGAATCACTTCAGAAATTTTCAGGCAGGTTTATGCCTGGTCACGTATTTTTCCTCTTCTTGTGCAATGTATTAAATGTTTCCTTTTCCCTCTATTCCGTTTCCAAAGTTGTGAGTCTAGAGAGTCGGTCTTTGCACTTGTCAACACTGGTCCAGGAGGCAGAGCAGCGTGTCAATGACCTTACTGCGCAGGTGGTGAATGAGCTACCCAGTGCAGATGGCTCAGAAAAAGAGAAACAGTTAAAAGCATGGGAATGGCGTTATCGGCTATACAAGCGCATGAATGCTGGATTTGAGCATGCTAGTAAGTGTCTGAAATAGCAGCATGCATTGACCCCTAAGTAAATCAGGGATGGGAACAATGGGCATGTCACTGCAGGGTTTTAGAGATAGGAAATTGGGTCCTACAATATGTAATTAGTCCAGAACAGAAATGAAGAAGTGGCCTTAGGACCTGCCTTAATAAACCCCATGTTGTTTGCAGCACATGGTAAAGTTCTTAATTTAGTGATTCACAGAATCTTGAAGCAAGTCACTAGTTAATGAAATCGGTAGGTCCATGCTGGATGAATTTGGCTTTCCCCGTGCTGTTCTAGTCAACCTTCATTGAGCAGATTTGAAACTGCTTCTCTCACCCAAAACCAATATTCTAGATCTTTCTGGTTGATATAATAAATGAAGGTATCCTGTACCTTTTGCCACCTTTCTAACCCATTTGATATTTTCGGAAGCATTCATTTCCTAGCTCAGATATAATTATCATAGTGACCCCTAGACTATGAATGCCAATCCAGGGTGCTAAGCTTCACAAAAGAAAACGTTTCCCTCACTTTTCTGTATGACAAGTTGACTATTTTTGGTGTCATGTTCTCACTTGTAGCAATGGCTGATTCTTCAGGGTGGGGGAGATAAAACTCTACAATGTCTTGACTTCCAGAGGGAGGTCTGTCTCTTGCATGGCGAGTTCCCGACCCCCCCTCCCCCGGTGGAAATAATGAGACATGACACAATTATTAAGGTTAATGGGCTAAAAAAGGTCACAACTTTATTGGTTACATGTGAAGAGCAGTATTTGCTTAGGCACTGGTCCTAACTGGCTATATCCGACTCCAGCCTGTCTGCTTGAAGTCCGGGAAGGGTTACCCACCAGTAGGGGGAGTCCTGCTGATGCACATCAACTAGGAACTCCCCCGGGGTCACCAATAGGGGGCGTGCCTTAGGCCCTAACTTCCCTAGGCTTTGGACAGGGCCACGCCCCCCCCAAATCCTTTAACGGACCACCCTTCAATATGCGGGGCAGGTGGTGGCCCTACCTCCCCTCTTCCATCTACAGAACTATACCAATGCCTAACCACCAATACCCAGAAAGTTGTGACGATTTGCTACAAGGTAGGCGAAAACCAAGTGGCTGGTGCCAATTTGCCAAGTGGAAAAATTCCTACCAGGCCCCTCAACGGCGACCAACCAAGGTCCATAGCAAGGTCAAAGAACGAAAACCTTATAGGGTGGGAAAAACAGGGACAGCTGGTGGGTGGCAAAGAGGGAGACCCCCGGCCGTGTCCTGACTTTATAGGGCAGGCCACACCCCCAAACCAGCCAATTGGATGGCTAGGGGGTGATGCGGCTGGGAATCTCCCCAATCGCGCTGGGCTGGCCTCCACCCGCCGCATACGTGGATGGGCCGTGAAGTCCGCAACCCCACCACCTCCTTAAGCTGGAAGTGGCTTTGTTTTGTAATGGCTCTTTTAGCTACTATCATTAGAAGGCAAACTTGGAGGAGTATGACTCGGCTAAAAATGTGGGAGGTGGGGTACAGCTGGTGGATTTCATGAAGGGTTCCCTACCTATCCCACATAATCTGACTACTGAACCAAAGGGGGGATTCTGTGGTCTTGCATCTTCTGCTGATTGAACCCATCTCAATGCATGCAAATTGCCACCATATCTCTTCTCAGAATTTATTTTATTTTATTTTGCAAAGGAAACATACCTTCCTATCTCGCCTCATAACAGAGTCTCTGTTATTGTGATCATTCTGGCTGGCATTTAAGTTGTAAATTAGGCTTATATTGAAGATTTATTCCTTCCACAGAGGCCTTGATACACCAGGATATGTCCCTCCTTATACCTGTGCTATCTGTTCTCAGGGGTTCCAGATCCACCCATGAATGTTCACCTTTCAGTGGCCAGCAGCACTTCTGTGGATGTTTCCTTCCAGGAGCCCCTAAGTGTCAATTCAGCCATTGTCACCAAATATAAAGGTAAATCCAAAGGATGCTCAGAACCATATTACCCAAGAATTAAACTTACATGGACCTGTGAATTGATTTTTTTTTTTCTCTTTTGGAACAATCCTTCTTGACCGGGAATCTGATCCAAGTAAATTCCTAAGGGCCCACTGATTCAGTTCCAAAATTCACCTTTTTTGAATTATTTGTTTCCTGTCATTTTGAGGTGAATAATTTATGGATATACATTGAAGATGTGAAGGTCCAAAGAGAAAAAAGGAATGCATCAGCATAGTTCAGTGGTACTGAACTGTAGTTTACAGGGTCTAAAATCTGCTTACATACAATTATATCACACAACATATATAGTACAACTGCCATAATGACTGGGAGATGGACATCAAATACTGATCCATCTGTGCATCCTCCAAGCCTTAATCAGTTACCATTGCCTTTAAAAATTATATATTAATTTTATGAAGAGCTTGCATAACATATAATAAATATTTTGCAATGCAATTGTAACTTATTAAGATATGGTAAGTTATCTTTTTTTCTTTTTGTTTTATGTCTTTTAAAATTTGAAGGTCTGCAGGCAGGGACTGTCCAGTCATAAATCTTTTTACAGTTCCTAGAATACTTTGGGTGCTATATGAATTATGATTATAATAGACCAATCTGATGGATTACATAATCTCAGGACTAGTTTCAAAAGTTACACTGTCCTAGCCTGTTGGGAGAGTCTGAAGATTTGTCAAACCAATCTGTTTTAAAGGCCCAGGCACCATAACCTGTATGGGGCTCACAGTGGCCTCCCTACCCATCTCCCTGGAACATAGGAATCTGCTATATATTTAGACTTTACACCAGGCACATTATTTCATAGAGCTCAAGGAAGGCTGCTTTGGTGCCCTTGATTGGTTGGTTTTATGATGTTCCTTTGCAGTGATGTTAACAAAGTGAGGGATGTCCCTGTGCAAATCTTTATGAACAGGTTGTAGCAAAGATGGGGTGGGGTAGAAAGGCCACTTAGATGTATAGAGTATGAACCTGAGGGCAGAGACTGCCTTACTACTAATCTTTGTAGACTGCTGTCTGAGTCTGTTTGGCTAAGGAACAGGGTAAAAATGCTTTCAAATAATTAAGGAAGGTCAGGAATGAAGTGACCGTCTCCCACTGCAGTCCTTCCTCCAGGCTTTGTGAAATACATGACCTTGCTATCAACACATCAGGCCTGATGGTGCTGCTGCTGAATGCCAGATGAGCCATAATAAAAATAAATGATTCATATTTCTGGGGGGAAGTGCTGGCCTGGCATGTATGGGCCATTTCAGATGGCTTGGGGGACCAGCTTTCAAGCCTACTTTGTAGTGGTGTTTGCAATGAAGCAATATTTCTGCTTCCCCATTGCATCCTCAACTTGCTGCCCAATATAGCCCAAGACCTGTCCCATGTTCAGGAACACATAGATGCCTGCTAAGAGTAGGAGCCTCTTTGAGGATAAAATTGCTTACATCTACAGTAATTTGGATACCGCAGTTCTTGAAATACAGTCTGTTCATAATTCCAGAGCACCATCTAGTTAAATACTGTTGGATGAGTTATGATTATTGAGGTCCAATGACACTGATAGGTGCTTGGAAGAGTTGTTGTTTAGTCGTGTCCGACTCTTCGTGACCCCATGGACCAGAGAACGCCAGGTACCTCTGTCCTCCACTGCCTCCCGCAGTTTGGTCAAACTCATGCTGGTAACCTCGAAAACACTATCCAACCATCTCATCCTCTGTCACCCCCTTCTCCTTGTGCCCTCCATCTTTCCCAACATCAGGGTCTTTTCCAGGGAGTCTTCTCTTCTCATGAGGTGGCCAAAGTACTGGAGCCTCAGCTTCACGATCTGTCCTTCCAGTGAGCACTCAGGGCTAATTTCCTTCAGAATGGATGTGTTTGATCTTCTTGCAGTCCATGGGACTCTCAAGACCATAATTCAAAAGCATCAATTCTTCGGCGATCAGCCTTCTTTATGGTCCAGCTCTCACTTCCATACATCACTACTGGGAAAACCATAGCTTTAACTATACGAACCTTTGTTGGCAGGGTGATGTCTCTACTTCTCAAGATGCTGTCCAGGTGCTGTCTAGGCCTGTCATTGCCCTTCTCCCAAGAAGCAGGCGTCTTTTAATTTCGTGGCTGCTGTCACCATCTGCAGCGATCATGGAGCCCAAGAAAGTAAAATCTCTCACTGCCTCCATTTCTTCCCCTTCTATTTGCCAGGAGGTGATGGGACCAGCTTGGAAGAGTATCATCTACTATAACTTGCCTAGTTTGCTTTATAGTTTGCTTTGTGCAGAGGGTTGACAGGTTTGTTCCTGGATGTTATAAAGGCCAGCTTGCAAAAGTGGCTGTTCTCAGTCACCTTGAAGTAGGCAGTTGTGTAGTGGCTCCTGGGGGAAAAAAACCTTCACTGAACCCAGGAAATAACAGCTAGTTGTTCATAGACCCTTTGGGGCAAAATGCTCAGATGAGTTGGATAGGCAACTTGAGTCACTCTTGAATGAGACCAAGTATCTAAATGGATTTCAATTTAACGTCTAATATGGAAACACCTTTGGTCATCCTGAAGGATGATATCCCAGGAGATAAATCAGGAAAGTATGACCTTGTAGATTCTCCTGGACCTTTCAGTGGTGTTCAGTACCTTTAAACATCTTTCTGGATTAACTATCCAGTATGGGAATGAAGGGCACCGTGCTTCTGTTCCAGTCTGGATGGCATTTTGATTAATCTGATCCATTGCATTGTGGGACTCTTCTTTATCCCCTGTGCTGTTTTAACGTATACATGAAACCACTGAGTTCATTCCAGGATCTGAGATTTGATGTCATCAGAATGCAGATTATACCCAGCTGTTTATCCTGTTCAGTCACCTCAGGGGAAGCTGTGGAAGTGCTGAGCTGCTGTCTAGGATCAGAAGATGAGTGGTGATAAGAGATAAGGCCTCAGTTATAAGCACCACCTCTGGAATTCCCTTCCCTCTGTTTTTATCTATTTTATTTGCACAGGCGCACAAGAGATTAATCTGAATTCTTAAAGATATGCTTACTGTTTGTTTTCTTTGGTTTATTGTATTTGTTTAAAAATTATTTTATGTTACCTACTTTAGGACTTCTGGCTAAAGAAAGGCAAAGAGATTACTTAAATAAATAAATAGTCCAGGGCTTCATGTGGCAGTTCCTGTGTGCAGTTTCATCTCAGTTACTGCCAAGCTCTTCGTAATTTTGCAAACTGATTTTGCATTTGAAATATTTAGACATTATGCATCCACCAAATTTGCATAATTCATGGAGATTACTGAGCTTAAGTTTTCTAGTTGTTGAATTTGAAATATTTTCGTGCCTTTCTTCTAGTCCATCTTGGTTGGTGGCCACTTGTGACATGAATCCATCTCACCACTTCTCCAGAATCTGCTATTCTGAAAATTTGGTAGAAAGTGCCTTATACTTCTTCTGTAATGTGAGAAGGAAATACCGTATTTTTCGCTCTATAACACACACCAGACCATAACACATGTAGTTTTTAGAGGAGGAAAACAAGAAAAAAAAATATTCTAAACAAAACAGTGGATGTATGATTTTTGTGGTTCATGCAGTGGCCACAGACATGTGATTTGACAGTGAGTTTGGAGTAGCCCAATGCAAAAATCCTGTGGATCCATGTGGATCCATGCTTTGTAACCACGTTTTTGCACCACTGCGACTCCAGGCAACAGTGGGTGCGTGATTTTTTTGGTGCAAGATGTAGCCATGGACATGTTATGTGATCTGATGGTGAATTTGGGGTGACCCGGTGCAAAAATCCTGAGGATCCATGTGGATCCGTGCTTTGTAACCACGTTTTAAGTGGGGAGGGAAGGAAAAGCACTCAAGGGACAAGGAGCATGCGTGGGGTGTGTGGAGAAGGATGCTGCTAATAATGCTATTTAGCGAGCTGAGTGGGGAGGAGAGAGGGACAGAGAGCCTGCTTGCTTTAAAGGAGCCAACCGGACAGGAGCCGCTTACACTCGTGTAAGAGGCTCCTCTCCTCTCCCGCTTTGCTCCTTTAAAGCAGCAGGCTCTCTGTCCCTCTCTCCTCCCCACTCAGCAGCTCTTCTCCCGCTTTGCTGTTTCAAAGCGAGCCACGGAGGAGGGAAGGAAGGGGAACCATGGATCCTCTGCTCACGACTGCAGCAGATCCCCCCGCCATCCATAGGCATTCGCTCCATAACACGCACAGACATTTCCCCTTACTTTCTAGGAGGAAAAAAGTGAGTGTTACGGTGCAAAAAATACGGTATATGGCTGATTTATGCTAGTGTCTAAATGGTGCTGGTTCTACAATAGGCAAGTTGCTTTTTGCTAACAGTTTTAGAAATGTCTTCCCAAGTGCTCACTCAAGTTGAATGCCATAACTCTGTCCCATCTTCAGGCTATTTGGATCCCATAAAAGCATGTCCCTTTTTGGCTTCAACACCTGCTCCCTCAACATAGAATTCCCAGCAGTTTAAATCCTTTGTGTCCTGTCATCATAACTTTGGCTTTCAGAAGAATTTTCCTTTACCAGTCTCCACCAAATCCTGCCACTTAATCTACTTTGTCTATTTCCCACCCTCTCTCTGTTGCCTTTGTTTGGTCCATCTGTTGTGCTCTCTCTTTTATCTCTGGGTTCATCAGCTTGACTGTTCATCTTTTGGCCTGCCTTTTTTGCCTTTAACTCTTTCTGTTACGTCTCCTGTGCTGAGATAAAGAGTTGAAGTAACCCTAGCTATAGAGACGTCTCTGCTGCGCTATGTGCAGCTCCTGCATTGCACATTTGGCAGGGAGTTAAGTCCTTTGAATATGAAAAAGGTGTGCCCTGTTGTTGCGCGCGCTCTCTCTCTCTCTCTCTCTCTCTCTCTCTCTCAATTGACACCTTTCCTCCCCGCCCCCCCCCCCAGCTCTTCCATGCCTTTTTTCTCAATACATTTTTCCAGTATGCACAGCTGGTCCCGCTGTAGCTGGTTCTTCAGTTTCACAGTCAATCCCCTTACAGCAGCTGTACCATCCCTGGCAGCCTAGCTTTCTAATCTAGCCCTGACTGACTGCCAAGCACTACATCCTTTGCCTTACTGATGAAAGACTCCCAATTACTGACGGAGTGGCTGTGCTTTTCCTTTGTTTGCAGTCGAATGGAGCTGCTCCCCCACCTTCTCCCCACCGCTGGGTGAAGTGGTGATCAACAAGCTGAAAAACCTACATATCACCATCCATGGCCTCCTCTCGGTGAGTAAGTTACTGTGCTGTGTGCTGAGCCACAAGGGTACTTCAGGGAATGACCCCAATTGATCCCTTCACCCCATACTTCTTGTTCTAATTCACCAAAGTGTAAGCTAACTGCAGTGAACCTCTGCCCACCAGACAGCCAGAATATGAGGATGCCCATTTCAGGGATTGGTACTTCTTCACACAACACTGAACTTATTAAGTTAACTGCATGCAGGTAGCCATTTTAAGTTCCCTGAAATGTGTATGGCCTATTTAGGACCCAATCATTACATTACAAGGCAGCAAGATGCAGCATTTGGCTGCTGCAAGCAGGGGATAAGGAGCCCTAAATTCTTTTCCTCTGAAACTTGGTTAAGTGGATTTTGTCATGCTTCCTGATTGAGATAACTATGGTCTAAATAGAGTTTACTCGCAAATCTGGTAGTAGTAATAGAGGTGTGGCATAAAACTGAATATGGTTTTTTGGAGTGGGGGAGATAACTGAGGTAAGAGCTCCAGCAACAGGCTTCTTGTTTCTGTAGTGTGAGAAAGTAGGTGTCTGAAATGAGGCACATGATATGCAGACGCATGTCATAAATTTATTACTAGGCTGTACCAACTGAGACTGCAGAGGAAAGACCAAATATTTGTATGTTCTCTTCTAATGAAAATCAAGCTGCACATACAACAATAATATATGAAGCAGAAGGGGTCTAACTTAGGTTTCTCTTTATCAGGACATGGCTTTTTCTTGCCACAAATGAGTGCATATTTCCATGCCTGGTCATGAGGCTTCTGGGCCAAATAGTCCAGTACAAAGGCTTGTGGTGAATATTTTACTTATATTTCAGAAACCAAAATGTCTGAGGTTGCCCCTGAGCATAAAGAAGAATTCAAGCAGTCTCAATAATTTAGCAAGATATGAAACTAATTTTTGTTCCTTTTCATGAGTTTTGAGACACGCCTCTTGTGCAACTATATTTGCCTGTTGTTGTGAACACATTTGTAATTTCAGGGCTGTTCTTTTGGTACCACTTTCTTCCCTTCTTCCTGCTTCCCCTCTCATTTCCCCACACTGGCTATCCATATGATTTTGCAATGACGTGATAAGGCTGTCAAACAATTAAGAAACATTTAATGCAGACATAATAAAAACAGTATCTTTAGAAAATAATAATGATTTGTTTACAGTTACCATTTCCCCATGAAATGCAACATGCTAAATGCCAGGAGCAGTTCATAGCTTTCAGTGTATGCATTGCATGGGAAGGAGCAGCTATCCCCAGGCTGAAGTCTCAAGGTCTTGCAGTTGAGCTTTAGTCACTAAACCGTGTGATCCATAGTTTTTTCTGTGATTTCCACCCAATAGCACTCCTTCTCACCCCCCCCCCACTCCAAGCCAATAAATCTTATACCCCCACCACCTGCAAAGATCAAACTCTCCACCAGCTCCATGGCTAATTGGAGATGAGAATCAGTGACTCCACTCCAACCCTCAAGTGTATGGAGGTCATGGGTTGGCTGGGACCTGCCCCCCACCCCTGCAGTTTTATCTCTCTGGGAACTGCAGGACCCACACTGCCTGTCAGCTGTCCGCTCCCCATTGTGTGGTGGACAGTTTCCAAGAGCTCAAACAGGAGCCAGACTTCTGAACAAACAGCAAGTTATGGGGGAGACGAGACTGGGAGCTGCAAAGGGATATGATTTTGCAACAAATGGCCTGTAGGCTTGCTCTGCTCCCCTTAACCTCCTAAGAAAACTTACATTACACACAATATACCCAATGGAAATGTTTGCTTGTGAAGCTAGTTATGTGATACCGCTAGGCTGACAATCAGCTGACATGGTTCAATTGGCTGTGGCCCAAAAAAGAATTTGGATTGATTTTGATCATACATTTAATAGGAAAGACATACTCCACATGTGAAACTGAACTGATAGGAACAATCAAGTTGGGGGTTGGGACTCAAGATAATTTGGTACAGACTGAAGGCTGTCTACAGTGGTACCTTGGGTTAAGTACTTAATTCGTTCTGGACGTCCGTTCTTAACCTGAAACTGTTCTTAACCTGAAGCACCACTTTAGCTAATGGGGCCTCCTGCTGCTGCTGCGCCGCTGGAGCACGATTTCTGTTCTCATCCTAAAGCAAAATTCTTAACCCGAGGTACTATTTCTGGGTTAGCAGAGTCTGTAACCTGAAGCGTATGTAACCTGAGGTACCACTGTACACTGCTTTACTGGGCGCAACCAGCAGTCATTCCTACTTTAGGGCAATATTATGCACCCAGGAAGTGAATACATAACAAATATTCTTTGGCAAGGTTATGGGGCAACACTGGATGCAGAGGGGAATTCAGATTTATTTCCTGGGTATCTGCGCTGGACATCCAGAAAATGTATGTGGACTTGGATTAGATCTGCATATGATCTTTGGGTACTTTTAATGCAAGACAACTTCATTAAACTCTGCTTCTATCTTCACATCACAAATGATTCCCACTTAAGTAATGTGAAATAGGAGGATCTGAAGAAGTGTGCATGCACACGAAAGCTCATACCAAGAACTGACTTAGTTGGTCTTTAAGGTGCTACTGGAAGGAATTTTTTTGTTTTGACTATGGCAGACCAACACGGCTACCTATCTGTAACGTGAAATAGGAGGGTTAGTAGGGTTTCCATTTGTGGTAGGAAGGATGTGGAATATGCTGAGTCCTTGGCCTGGCACACAGCACAAATATCACGGCAGGGTTTAGAGACTTCTGTGGAGCTGCAGTGCTACCCTGAAGCCCTAATTGATTTTATTTTTAATCAGATATGATACAGACTACAGCTTGTCTGAATTCAATCAGAAATTAAATCTGCAAAATCTGTCAGACCATCTGAGTTATTCTGGAGTTTATCAGCAACTTTAGTCTAAACCCATGACACAGGAGAAGACAGAAAGACTGTGCAAGATGGTAATGACCTGCACTGCTTCTGCAAGTTCATAGGCCATAGGAAGTATTGCTCCACATCCTCCCTCTCTTTCAATAATGACATATTATGGAGAACACCTGGTGACTATATTACTGGAAGGGAAACTGAAACCACCCCTCACCCTTCTGAGCAACAAGGTTTTCTCTAGTCCATGTGACTCCTTATTCCTTTCCCTACAGGGTACAGCTTACTACGTCCAAGTATCTGCCTACAACATGAAGGGATGGGGACCTCCGCAAAGTTCAATACCACCCTTTGCTATTCCATCAAGTAAGTAGAAACATCAGGGAGCATCAAACATACACCTTATCGTTCATACCGTAAGGCTAGTTTACTGGTCTTGCTCATGTTTTAGAGCTTAGTGAGCACTCAATGGTATAGAACAAAGGGTACTGTGGCATTCTGAAGACTAAAATAATGATTATGGAACCAACTTTCATGGGCTATTCAAAGATAATTTTATGAGAATTGCAATTTTTTTAAAGAAAAAGCAGGGATTGACTTACAAACATGCTGTCCCCATTCAAAATGTGCAAGGACAGATAGGTCTAGTAGTAACAACAGTGGTCATGGAAGAGAAGGTATACCCTGGATATACTGTAAGGCACACAGCACACAAACACCAGAACATTGTGTCTCCAAATTCTGGTTATCTGAAACACCAAAGTCCTACAAATTAAGATGCCCTTCGGGGATTCCCATGGCAGCATAATTTGCAATAGCAATGCTTCTTTTTATCTAAACTTCTAATTATTAAATGGTTCTCTATCCTTCTTTCTTAAACAAAAAAGGCCCATATATTTAAAATATTATTTTGGTATCCTTAATCTCCTTTCTACTCTCTTATATATTTATTTTGTTTAGGTTATTAGATTTTTTTGCTTTTCCCATCCGAAGAGCTCAAGCTCTATAACAGTATGATACTTAATATAACCTATCACTAGAAGCCAACTGAAATAAATTTTACACCATATAAGCTTGGGCTTTGGTGAGTCGTGAAGGGACCAGAATCCCTATGTACAGCTAACCTGAAGGGTTCAGTGGTTTATTTATGGGGAGTGAGAAGCTAATACTTCACCTGTAACTTGGGTTTTTAAAGGGTGGAAGCTTTGAAACATTCTGGTGGGCTGAGGGAGCAGTTTCCTTAAGTTTTTCTTCCTTTTAGATAAGAGAGGTTTGCTGCCCCTGAAGCAGCATCAGAGTTCTAATTCTAATACAGGTCTCAGTAGTGCAGTGGATCAGTATGTCTGGCTATTAACTAAAAGGTTGGTGGTTTGAGCCCACCCAGGGACTTCTGTGGACAGCATTCCAGCATTGCAGGGATTTGGACTAGGGATTTGGCCCAGCAACCACTTTGGTCGTATAAGATGCCTAAATGGGAACAATGCTATGTCATGACATAGCTTCATTCCCAGGAGCATTGTTGGTTAAAAGGAAAGACAGCTGCCCTTACTGCAGAATAGGCAGCTGATTGGAGCTCCTCTGCCACTCTGAATGGTGGAAAGTCTTTTTGCTTTATTTTGTTTTAAATAAAAGAATACTTGAGGAAGCCTTCTGCCATCTCATCTTGCATAGGTATACATACGCCTGTGTCCCCTAACATGTATCAGTTTTCCTTCTCTCCTGAGAAAGTGGCACAAAATGCCCCCATTCATGGGCTCAATGAAGGTGATGTATGATTTTCATCCCAGTGTATTACATGAAATGCACATAATAAAGCAAAGCCGAATTCAAGTAAAAGAAAAATTCCAAACTTAATAGTTATATTTTCCCCTGTTTACAATGCAGTTAGATCATAGAATTCCTGTCACTGAGGCCAAGAAGGATTTCCATCCCTTTAACAACAGCCAAGACAAGACAAGGTTTCTGTAAATAATGCTGCTGTTGTGTATAACTTAAGAGATGTAAATTGTGTCTTTCATGGTCAATCATTCTCTAACACGATGAGACATTCATAGTTAAACAACTGTATGTCATTCTCTCCTCTGCTAATTACACATCTTGCTCCATCAACCACAAAGGCAATACCTTTAAGGACAGTCCATGTGGTCCAGGGATGCAAATCCATCATGACCAAATTGGAAGTTAATGGAGCTCAGATCGATGGATTAGGCCCTTTAGCTTTGGGTTGTATAATATAGCATGTAACTATAACATTCCAACCTGAGTTATAAAGTAATTTATTCCTTGCTTTCAAATTTTAAAGAAAATATTTCTCCCCTAAATAAAAATAACCAACTTTTGTCACGTAAAAGTGTGCAGCACCTCCCTGGGTGTTTTTAAAGCACCTAAAAATAGCACCAGGTCCCAGCCAAAGTTAACAGAGCTGATCTTTCCATGGAAAACAGCAGCACAGGGGAGTGTATAAACCAATTAATGTAAAGTTAATGTAAAAGGGCTGCTTCCCCCACACTAGCCTGTGCTGCTCAGTAGCTCTGCCACCTCATAACTAAGAAGGACAAGGAAGAGGTTCTATTTATTTATTTGTCTAGGTGAGTTTAACTCTCACCATTAGTATGAAGAAACCTCTGCTCAGCTGAAGGCCAGCAGCCGACATGAGGCTGCGGAAATACTGAAAAGAGCTACAACAGACCCAACCTTGTTTGTTACTATAATTTGTCGTCTCCTCCTACTGGCGGCAGCTGTTAAATTCCGTCACCCTTATGAGCAGTTCCCACCAGTGGTTACTGCTTTTGGGTTATTGCTTCTGTATTGCCTAACATAATTTGCACCTCTTAAGACTGAACTCTCATGTAAAGCTAGGAGGAATCCTAGGCAGAACTACCTGCATTTCTGTGCTAAATAAGAGAAATTGTTATCAAGTGAAAGAATAGGCATCTTTAAAAAAATCTCAGCAGTCATTAAAACAAGAAATACAGTTACTATACTTTGGATTTCAGTGATATACTTTAAAACATGTTGGCTTGGTAAAATCCCAGAAGCTGAATACAATTTCCAGTTATCAGGAGACGGGGCTGCAATGCTTTTCATAGCTCCATGCCTAGCAGCATGATGATTAATAGAACATAAATAAATATACTGATTTTTCTTTAATTAGTGTAATTTATTCAAGATACATAATATGATTTTCCTGCCTCCAGAACTTGGAGTACCACAGTGCAGAATTGTGATTTCTAAAACAAGGACTATATGTAACCTTAGTCATACTGCAGATATAGTCTTAAATCGTTATCTTCCATCTTTGCAAAGTCAGGACTTTTTAAACATCAACCTACAGTATGAAACTGGCTGTAAATGTTCTACTGTACATACCCATATTTTTCCTCTGTGTTCTTTCCCTTCCCCCCTTCTCCTACTGTCACCTCTTTCTCTTTTTCAGTCTTAAACCAATTAAGACCGACTTAGCCTGTAACACTAAGCCAAACCATATCTTAGCATGAACAAGCAAGCATGTGGGTTTCCAGTGATGTTTTTACTCCTTCCCCAGTCCTTTCCTTGTTGTGCTACCCAGAGCTAAACCATGGTGTGGCTTAATATGTCTAAACTGAGGCTTAAGGTGTCTCACTCCAGACAAACTACAAGCTGTAACCAAGGTTTGTTCTTGGTTTACCACTCATGATCTGTCTGGCAGAGACAAACCATGAGCCCAGGTTCAGACATAATGACATGGCTTAGCCCCAGATAGCATGGCAGTTGCATGACAGAGGGATGCAGCCACACTCTTTGTGTCAGGAACCCTCATGCTTGCTCATTCGTGATTTGGTGTTATGTGCAAACCAGATCTAAAGATTGAAAATGATCATACAAAAGTTGGTAGTGGTGCTATTGCTGGTTTTATTCATTTAGGTAAGGATTAGACCCAGTTGTGGGTCTGACCTGTAAATTGAAAACCACTATATAAGACTAAGGCTTTCAAATGGTGATGATCTTCATCCATTCATCAAGTCTAGCTTTTAGTGTCAATAGATCAATTGTGTTTTGAGCAATGTTTTATCCAGAAAGCTGTTCAGTAGTGTACTATGGGTATGAAACAACTGTGAGGGGGAAATATTGTAATGGACTGGAACTGCTAACAGCTTGTGCTGCTATATCTCTATGTATTTTATTTGCTTCCCACTTCAGACTGGAGAGAATATGATGGGCGGGCACCAAGGCGAAGAGGTCAAGCTGAAGCTTTGGACCATCTTCTAAGCCAGGTGAAGATGGTGCACCAACAATGTGTGTGTCATGGTGAGTCCCACTTTTGTGTCCATAGGCAGTTTAGATACCAATTCTCTTGAAGAGCCTATTCATTGTGGGAATGTTTAGAGTGACAGGAAAGGATATGTTGTTTATTAATATCCTTCCTAACTTGCGCTAGCAAGTTCCTTTACTTAGCAGAGTGCATTTCCCCTTTACACAACAGAAAACTAGTTGCAAAATCATTTGAGTTTCTTAAGACAATACACAATTCAATCTGGCTTGTCCAGATTGAAATGTGTTCTAATATTTTCCTGGTAAGACCCCTTGAATCCCTTCTAAACGAATAAAGACACCACAGTCTTATTCATAAATAACAAAAAGTAAGTTTACTCACGATTGGGCAGAGCACAGTGTGATCCCTGAAGGCAGGCTTTAGGCTTAAAGTTAGGTAAAGGGACCCCTGACCGTTGTGTCTAGTCACGGACGACTTTGGGGTTGCAGCACTCATCTCGCTTTACTGGCCGAGGGAGCCGCCGTACAGCTTCCGGGTCATGTGCCAGCATGACTAAGCCACTTCCGGGTCATGTGGCCAGCATGACTAAGCGGCTTCTGGCGAACCAGAGCAGCACACGGAAACACCGTTTACCTTCCCGCCGGAGCAGTACCTATTTATCTACTTGCACTTCATGCTTTCAAACTGCTAGGTTGGCAGGAGCAGGGCCCAAGCAACGGGAGCTCACCCCATAGCAGGGATTTGAACCTGCCTTGGCCTTTTACCAGGTCACGCCTACCAACTAGTCACATGCAAGGAAGGATGCTCCAGGCCAGGAGGAACAGGAAGTTTCGACTGGCTGGACCAAACATTTCCTTGCATGTCCACTCTAGCAAAAGAAGGAATGTTGTATTTGACTGCTCTCAGTGGATTACATCCCACATTCATGGTTTGCTAAGGAATTGGAATTGATGGGAAGGAGAAATGGTGAATAGATAAGGCCACTGCTAGCATATTAAATGAAATCTCCTGTTGAAACCTGTGGAAATTCCTCTGCACATTATAGTCTTGACTGACCAGTACCATTCCCCCAACTAAGTGGTAAAAGACTATTAAATATACAGTGATACCTCCGGTTTTGAACGGGTTCTGTCCTGGAGGTCCAGCCAGATCCCAAGGTTTCCGCAACCCGAGGATCACTGTTCTGCGCATGCGGGTGGCAGTAGACCGCTTCTGCACATGCACATAGGGGCGGGAGACCTCTTCTGTGCATGCGGCAAAACCTGGCCCGATACTTCCGGGTTTGATGCTTTCGTAATGTGAAGTTTACGTAAAGAGGGTTACGTAAGCCGAGGTGCTACTGTACTTGTATCAGGCTCCCAGTGGTTTTAAGAGAATCATTGAAATCTTTGCAGTAATCAGATGCTGTATTTTGAAGAACTATGCATGATCTATGGAAAAGTTCATGAAGGAAATAAGCTACTGAAACCCTCAGAAAAAAAAATAATCAAGCCAACTTCCTATGCACCAAGAAGAGAGTGTATATAAGTAACCACAGGGTCGAGTGAGGCTAACAGCTGATGTCCCAGTATATTCTTGTTTTCAAAAATGAGTTTGTAAATTATATGAGAATCTCCAGCTTGGCCGAAGCTCTGCTTTCACAGCAGATGACAAGGTCTTTCTCTTGCATCCTCCTTGTTGTTCCTACCTGGATCTGCTGACTAATATAACTGTGGTATGCAATAAACAAATCTCGACCAGAGCCATAATACTGAACTGCGGAAACCAGCCCTTAATTATGGATGAAATATTATGAAGCATCTTAATGAAATCTTCTGCTGTCTGACTCCCCCAAATTTTAGCTAAGTTATACTTCATACCCTTCTAGAAACAATAACTAATTGGTACCATTACAAAAGGTAAAGGAGACTGGGACTCCTCTAGCTCCCTTGCAATTTGAGCACTGGGGTTATCTGATTTTTGTATGCTAGTGTGGTCTGTTAGTGGTGTTTGGGAACTGAGTTCAAATTCTACAGGCAACTGCTATAGGGACAATCTATGTGATCTAAGGGTACAAATCCAACTACGACTTTTTACTTCTCTTTGAATCTCAAACAAACATAGATTGCTGGATCTTTTGATTATCTTCTGCTTTTTAAATTAAAATACTTAGGACATCCCTCACAGGGTTATTAAGATGAGTGAAACAAGAATTATAAAGCACAATTAAAATAATATATGGAACTTTAATTGTGCTTTACAGTCCTTATCATCTGTACATATTTAATAGGTTAAAAACTGGTTGCCGCTTGTCTGCTAGCCCTCCTTAGAGATGGAATGTTCACAACCTTTGAGGAGCAAGGCTTAGTTACAGAAGGAACAGTGGAAAGAAAGCAGGGATCCAGTTGGTAGCATGGCTGAAAAATAGAACAAAATAGCCAGCATGCTACAAAATCAGCAGGTTCCTGTAGAATGAATGTGGGTGATAGTAAAGTGTTGAGAGAAAAGAGGGACTGGAACATAGAAAGCTGAAGAAAAGAGAGGTCAAGGGGAAAAGGTGCTGGGAAACCCTCACACAAAAGCTAGGGGGAGGAAGAGCTATGTGAATTTGGCAGAGTAATAGTTTGCACCAAGGGGGAAATGGGGAATGAATGTCATATCTTCTTGGTTTTACCTAATCAGCCTAGTCTTTTATCTTGAATCTTTAGTAGATATATACACAAGGCTAGGTAATAAGAAAAAGGATGAGTTGACAGTAGTATAAATAATGGTTTGTGTAATGCCTTCTGCATGTGCTTTGCTCCTCAGAACCCTGTAAGAATCAGCCACAGAGCAGAAAACATTCTGTCTCCAAGAGTCTGAAGTATCTCTTCCACCCTGGCAGCAAATTCTTAAAAACACTGAAAAGGTAAGGTGGGGGGAGAATATGTCATCCGTCCACCTATGCATCCCCTTGCTATATTTGTTGAGTTTCCCAGAAACCGGGTGTGTGGGTCACTTCACTGTTTCCCAGGCACTTCAGGGGAACAAGGGAAATAGGGAGGGAAGCTGCTGTATCTTTCTTCCATTCCTCACTCCTCACCATGGTGGAAAGAATACTTCCCAGTAAAAACAATGATGATGATGAATCCCTCCCAAGATAACTCTTTTCTATTTTCCCAGGGGCCTGTATCTGGCATCATTATTCTACAAGGATGACAACATATTGGTCACGCATGAGGATCAGATCCCTGTGGTCGAGATAGATGACACCTATTCTTGCCTGCTCATGCAGGACTTTCTCTGGTTCACTAAGGTGACCGCTTAGTAGGGTGACTTTTGAATGTGTGTCATTTTAGGTTAAATAAATATGTTTAAAAGAACATTATAAATTTACATCTAAATACATATTTTGTAGTCCATTGAAACATTTACCTTTGACATCCTATTTCTAGTAAGTAAAAAACAATATTGTTACTTTACTTAAGACAAATTTAAATATAAGGAGAGGGAACCTAGCATAGGACAATATGAAAAGGTGCACAGTTGCAGCAAGAGAGAGACTCTAGTTAGGATACAAACATGTTTCCTCTATTCATTTAAAAAAACAAATGCTGAACTTGGGGAACACCATACCTGCGTATGGGCAGGTATGGAGAACTGGGCAGACATGAGAATCCTAAAATGACCTGTTGCTATACTTGATGTAGGTATCGTGCATGTGGGATGAAATCCTGTGGCTGCGTCAGTGTGTCACTGTCTCCCAATCATCGTGTTCCTGCATTCTGCAAACACGTCTCAAGATGCTTCTGGCCATCTCACAGATGCAGGTAAGAAAAGAGGCCTCTTCAAGGCACAGGAGTGCCAAAGATGGGTATTTTGCCAGCTAGGCACATATCACTCATACATCTGATGCTCAATCCATGGATATTTAGGTCAAAATCATTAGATCTGAACTTCAGCTAGATAGATCTAATGCCCTTCATATACAGTAGTACCTTGGGTTACATACGCTTCAGGTTACAGACTCCGCTAATCCAGAAATAGTACCTCGGGTTAAGAACTTTGCTTCAGGATGAGAACAGAAATCATGCAGCGGCAGCAGGAGGCCCCATTAGCTAAAGTGGTGCTTTAGGTTAAAAACAGTTTCAGATTAAGAACAGACCTCCAGAACAAATTAAGTACTTAACCCGAGGCACCACTGTACTAAGCAACTCAGGCAGGTGGGTAGGATTGAAAAGTCAAGGAGATATATCCATCACTAAGAAGGCATTTGAGTTTGAGGCAGAAGCAATTGATAAGATACAGAGTTTCTTGGGAGTGTTTCTGGCCAGGGGTCAATTTCTGGGTTCCTTTCCAACATAAACTCACCTCTTGGGGGAAATCCTAATATTAAATGGTTAGCTGTTCAAACATTTGTTTCATACCCAACATGCACATTGTGAAGCCATTATGTCGTCTCTGTGCTACATTATTGGGAGCAAAACAGACATTTCTATTTTTATGCTATATTTTGCATGTTTTAACAAGTATCTTAATAGATCAAGCTTTAATTGATTAACTAGTGCAATTCATTAGTTAAAAGTTTAGTTGCAAATATATAATGCACATCAAGTACTTGGAAGTAGTCCTCCAAAACAGATTCCTTCAATGCCAGTAAAGTAATTATTGAGAAAAGTGATATAGATTGCAGAAAATATTAACCTATTCTTCCTTTCTGCCTGACAACAGACCTCAAAGGTGGTGGAGAATAAGCAGAAATAAATATGTAACAATTTTGAAAATAGGGGGTGACTGAAGATTGGGAAGGCACTGGTGCAGACTATGTACTCCCTACCAGTTTCTCGATGAAAGGTTATTCAGCCTGGTGGTATTATAAATGATAGTGACATATTGAATGGCTGTAAAGGTAAAGGTAAAGGTACCCCTGCCCGTACGGGCCAGTCTTGACAGATTCTGGGGTTGTGCGCCCATCTCACTTAAGAGGCCAGGGGCCAGCGCTGTCCGGAGACACTTCCGGGTCACGTGGCCAGCGTGACATTGCTGCTCTGGCGAGCCAGAGCCGCACACGGAAACGCCGTTTACCTTCCCGCTGGTAAGCGGTCCCTATTTATCTACTTGCACCCGGAGGTGCTTTCGAACTGCTAGGTTGGCAGGCGCTGGGACCGAGCAGCGGGAGCGCACCCCGCCGCAGGGATTCGAACCGCCGACCTTTCGATCGGCAAGTCCTAGGCGCTGAGGCTTTAACCCACAGCGCCACCTGCGTCCTTGTTGGCTATCATGTATAGCCAGTTCCATATGTGGTTAAGCTTTTCCGCAAGCAAGTTTTTAACTATGTACGATGAATATTTGCATTGACAGACAGCAGAAAGTAAAGATTTCAAGAAGCCAATGGCCATCTTAGTCACTCTTCATAATGAGTAAAAAACATTGTGTTCATTCAGATTCACTAAAAACAGCTTTGCCAAAGTGTTGTAATATATAAATGTATGTAAATTTAATTAGTTAATTGTTAAAATATGTTTTCATCTGTTGACAGCCCTGCTTATTATTCATGTATTGTCAGGTGACCTTGGCTTTAGGTAGCAAAGGAGCACTTCTGTCTGAATATTTAAATGCTCAATACCTTTTTACTGTTACAGTGGTACCTTGGTTCTCGAACTCCCGAAACGGTTTGAAAACCAAGGCGCAGCTTCCGATTGGCTGCAGGATCTTCCTGCACTCAAGCAGAAGCCGCAGAAGCTGTTCAGTCAGACGTTCGGCTTCCAAAAAACGTTCGCAAACCGGAACACTCACTTCTGGGCTTGCGGCATTGGGAGCTGATTTGTTCAGGAGCCAAGCCATTCGGGAACCAAGGTACCATGGTATCTGAAGAAGTGTGCATGCACACGAAAGCTCATACCAAGAACTAACTTAGTTGGTCTTTAAGGTGCTACTGGAAGGATTTTTTTTGTTTTGACTATGGCAGACCAACACGGCTACCTATCTGTAACAAGGTACCATGGAAAACCCTTGGAGAATATAGAGGATATGCCATCTAGAGCCAGACCCCACTCTCCATAAATGACTTTTTCTTCTCTTTGAAGGGTCTGCTGGGAATTCAGGATCTGGGACATGTCTTTTTTGAGCCCATCAAAGACAAGCAGGGCAATATTTTAGTTGTGACCCTAAAGGAGGTGAAGACAAATCAGACCTTTGAAAGCGTCCACTGGGTCCCCCTCTCAAAGCTGCAGACAAGCCGCAAGTCCATCTCATCTCCAGAAGAGCCTACAGCTCTGGATGTGCTGCTGATGACCATGCAGGTGGCTGGTGTGTGTGTGTGTGTGTGTGTGTGTGTGTGTGTGTTTAGTGATGGAAAGGCTGTGCTCATATTCAGAGGCACTCAGTGACAGACTAAATACTTTGCATACAGAAAATCCCAGGTGCAGTCCCAAGTCTCTCCAGTTAAAAAGATTTTAGGAAGGCAGGCTAGAAAAGACCACTACCTCAGACCTTGAAAATCCACTGCCAGTCAGAGAAAAGGATGGAGAACCCCTAGGGGGTCAAATGCAACCCTTCAAGTCCCTTTCTGGTCCTCAGGGACTCTTCCCAGGCCATACTCAGTGGCCCTGCAAAATGGATTCTAGGGCTAAATTGTGGTGACACTTGGCTTGCATTAAGCCCTGTTTAGGAGTGCAGAGGTTCAGCTTCTTTTTTGCTTAGTTTTTATTCAAGGTATGTGACACTTTGCAGAGGCAAAGGAAAAGTTGGTTTCCCAGGTGTAAGTTTTCCCACTAGGGATTCAGATAACTATTTTTGATACATTTACCCTTCTTGCATCCAGTCAGCAGTTGTTTTCCCAGCTTGTTAGCAGGTCTTAGCAAAGAATCCCTTCCGTGAGTGCCCAGCCTTTCCTCCTCCTCTTGACCCCTCGTCTAGTTGTTCCTCTCTCTTTTGATTTCCTCTCAGTCAGCCAAGTGTCTCCAGCAACAAAAGGCACTCAAGCACCTGTACAAGGGTCTATTGAAAGTGCTTATTCAAAGCCATTGCCAGGATTAGCAAAGGCCAAACCACTAAAGGGCCAGTTCAACGCAGTCTCTGTTCCTGGAGATTGCAGCACTAGTCTGGATATCTGACAACAACAGTCTCCTTTGTAAAATTTCTGGTGCCTCCTGCCCCGTGCCAGTCTGTCTCCTGAGGCTTTTGGTCTTGGTTGGATCCAGGAAGCTGCAGACAAAATAGCTAGACTGAACTTTGAATTCAAGCCACACAAACTGTTAAGTTTGATCTGCTTCTTCTTCTTTCTTTTTTTTAATCCACCACTGTTTTAACCCTTACTGGCTAGAACAGCAGCATCTTGGGATCTTAGCCTTGTTGTGGGGTTCCTCTTTCTCAGTTGAATTCTGTCAGGTTTCTGCAGCAAGATGTGCCCATTTTATGGTCATTTTCTCCCTTTAGGACAAGCTGGTTTACCACCAGCGAAGCAGCCAGGCTCTCCCTCCAGGTCTCTATTTGGGTTACCTGAAGCTCTGTAGTGCTGTTGACCAGATCCGAGTGTTGGTGCCTGAACGTTTACCCAACATATTATGTCATGTGAAGATACGAAGCAACCCAAACATCTCCAGGTAGGGCTTTCAATCCAGGCCTGCAGCATAAATGGATGGACAGGGTTATTTCTTAATCCCATTGTGCTCTACATCACTTGCTCTCAGTCAGAGGGTTAGAGTTAGGGAGATCCCTTGTTGGTTTGACTACAGCTAAATGGGTATAGTCAAGAGAAATGGAAGAGAGAATATATGGACAGGGCAGCAGGTTTGCCAGCAGGTTGAGATGGTGATGTTAAAAGAAGATATTTCCAGATATCTGATGAATTGCTCATTAAATGATGTTATATGTACTAAGTAAGGAAAAGTCACATACTGAACTGAGATCTTTTGGCTCCATATCAATCATGTGATACCAGCTCCAGGTGGTATAACCAATCTGTAACTTCTGAAGCAACTGCAGGTTCCTATTCTGATCTCAGACTATGGCAGTGAGATATTTTTAACTCTCTCTGCTCTGCTGGCTCATGGGTCCAATATAAGAACTTTAGGGTTGTATGCCTTATACCACCTAACTTAGTGGTCCAAAAATGATTTCCCCCCCTGCTCCTAACTCTTTGCCCTAGTTCCTTCCAAGTGAAAAAGCCAGGTTTCATGTGAAAAGTCCATATTCATTCCCATACTAAATGCCCTGATGATATGCAGACGTTGAGGGCTTCTTTAGACATCACACATTTCCTATATGAAAGCACTTCCAGAAGAAGTGTGAAAATGCACGTCCTAGCAAGCAACAACATAATCATGTGCATTTTTTCCTAGGCATTTACTGCATGTAAGCTATCTGTGCATTTATCCCTATGTCTTCTTTTCAAGGGAGGAATGGGAGTGGCTGCAACACCAAGTCAGTGTGGAGGAGCCAATTCCCATAGAGCAAAATCTCGAGACCACCCAGAATCTCTTCCTTCAGGAGCTTCAAGTGGCAATCAAAGAGCTGATGCAATTGGTCAATATCCCACTGCATGAGGTAACTTTTAGGCAGGGCTGTATTGTGTGTGTGAGGAAAAAGAGGTATTGCTGATTTTGTAGCTCAGTGAAACATTACTGTACTGGCGCCAGTTTACATTTTTTACATTTCTACTTCATATCATGAATATTAAGCCAATATACAGATAGAAATTATTCTTTATAAGCAAGAACAATCTAGCCAAGGGTGAGCCCTACGCTGAAATGATTCCCATTCTGATGCAGATTCTCTGTACTGCAGTGTAAGCAGCCCCTGCTCAGGCAGTAGTGCAAATTGTAAGATAGGACTGCAGCTCAGAGAATGTCTAAAGTAGGTCAACTTTATAAATATTGGCTAAAACTATTGTACCTAGTTTTTTGGCATGATTAAACAAAAGAAGCCTGCAAGATGAACCCCTGGGAGTGATTTTTTTAAAAGTTTTTTTTTAAAAAAAGGGTATTCTACCCTATAGGATTAGGAGGGTCTGACAGCAGCAGAAATGCCAGTCTAAACATTAGATCCTGCTATCCACCTCCCAAAAGTTCATTTGCTTCTTATGTAAAGCCTTGTTGGCCTTCTATGTTACTTTGCCAAAACTTAGTAAGAATGTATCTATGAACAATGGCAAAGATCTAAAAGGATGTCTTCCAGAAATATCCCAATATTAGGGAAAAGCCATTTCAGTTCAAAGAATCATCCCCATACATGTTCAACTGGTTGCTAAGTTGTGGCTGTACATCAATAAAACATTGCCTTCTCATGTTTGAATTCTACAGGCCAAAGATTTTCGCCTATACAGTCAAGAAGTTCTGGACTTCGGAGGACAGGTCTCATTTCTCCTTCTTCTGCCTCCCTCCGAGGATGTGTGTACTGCCCCTGGCCAGAACAATCCTTACACACCTCGGTCTGGCTTTCTCACACTTCCACTTCAGATCTTTGAGCTAGGTGAGAATGGCTACATGGGGACCCTTTGGGGTGTATCAATTTTGTTGTCCTCTGCTTCCTGCTTCTTCACAAAGGGACTGTCTCATGTCATCCTTAATCCAATGAGTTTCTTAAAAAGTACTTTAAAAATCTTTAAGTGATTGGGGCCTCTAAAGTTCTTAATCCAGCCCTGGCCTGAGGACCACATATATACCATTTTTTTCAGGTTGAAGGCTACATTGACCCATGGCTAACCCTCTGGACCAAATTATGAAAATAGGCGTGGCTACAGTGTAAAAGTGGGTGTGGTCCCCTTTTAAGGACATAATGTGTGGGTGGGTGTCACAAAACCTTTTCCCCATTAAATTATCAAAGTGGGGGAACCATGGGAGCAGTCAGCTTAATATTTCTTTTTAAGGTGGACACATTTTTTTAAGCATCATGGCACGACACTGGGGAACTTACAGGAGCAGTCAAAGAGATTTTTTTTTAAAAAAAAAGTTCAAGTTTTAATATTGTTTAACTTTTTTCTTTTAGTAACAAATTGAGGGGGTTTTTGGGGGAGGGGTAGATATGAGATACATGTTGGCCACTGCAATAAAATCAAACAAATATTGATAGTCCAAATTCATCTGTGAGCTTTTTTCTACTTTATATATAGCTCCAGTTCTGTTGGCAATGATTAGATCTGCTTCTCTGATGGTCCCCTGGTAATCCTTGACCTCCTCCTCTCCCTTTGTTTTCCAGTTCATTTTTTCACTTATGACCACGAGTTCATTAGTCAGTATTGCCAAGTGTCTGCCCTCTTGGAGCTGGAGTCACTTCTCTCTCAACAGAGCCTCAGGGAGGCCTTCTCAGACTCAGAATTAACTACTGCCAAGCAGAGGCATCAACAAGTTCAGGACTATATACAGGTATGTTACAGATGAATAGTAGAAAGTATTAAGTGTCAAATGCTCAGCATGATATGCTAGGCAACAAATTGCTGATCCCCTGTATAACCAATCCAATATACCCTCTTTACATGACTAATTGCTGGAATATAGCTCTCTTGCTTTGGGATTGCATGCAAAATGTTTCCAGTAAACAGGTGATTAACAATCTCACTGCCTTAGGACAGGCAAGGTCACATGGAACCAAAATGATTGTATCAGTCAACTCTTGAGTCTCTGGCTCCATACCTTGCCTTAAGATAGAGCTTTTTACAGATCCTGCTTCTTATTCCTTCATGGTTTTTTATTCTTACTTTGCCAGCTCCTGGTTCCTTATTAATTTGCTTTTTTTCTGCCTATTGTCTAAAATAAAAGGAAAGGGAAGGACAAGTATATCCAGTCATGCAAAGGTATCATCTCTTCACAATCCTCCCTCCATGGTGATGACATCCATTGCCAGTCTCCTCTGCTGGGGAAGGATGATCTCACAGCATAGACTAGCTGGAGTTGTGAGTGATCTTATTCACCTTTTTAGGCCTTTGCATGACAGTTTCGCTTTCACCTATGGCTTAGTCCACACCATAACAGTGAAAGTGCACCTGAACATGCAAGGAGAGACATGCCACACAGGAATCCTTCCTGCTGGGTGACTTTGGTGGAGGCCAGCTTTCTCTACAAGAATGACCAGCACATCAAGGGCCCTGCAAATGTGCAGACTTCCTCAGCAAGCAGAGAATGGAGTTTCCCTAGTTAGTATTAAGTCAAGTTCAGCAGTGGTTCAGGAGACCATGGACAACCACAAGTTCTCCAGGTTTTTGGATGAAGGAGCAGAGGGGTTGGGCACCCTAAATCATCAGTGACAAGAGGATTTCTGTTACAGATAGGTAGCCGTGTTGGTCTGCCATAGTCAAAACAAAAAAAATTCCTTCCAGTAGCACCTTAAAGACCAACTAAGTCAGTTCTTGGTATGAGCTTTCGTGTGCATGCACACTTCTTCAGATACACTGAAACAGAAGTTTCCAGACCCTTCTATATAGTGAGAAGGTGGGGAGGGGTATTACTCAGAAGGCTGGTGGGAATGGGTGATTGGCAGGTAGCTGTGATGAGCCTGTTGACGACTCTTAACGACTGCAATAGGTCTTACAGAAAAAAGCAAGGGGTGAAAAGGTGAAAAATGGCTTTGTCATGTATAATGAGATAAGAATCCAAGGTCTTTGTTCAGACCAGGTTTCTCCATGGTTTTAAGTTTGGTGATAAGTTGCAATTCAGCAGCTTCTCTTTCCAGTCTATTTCTGAAATTCCTTTGTAGTAAAACAGCTACTTTGAGATCTTGTATAGAATGTCTTGTATAGAGGATTTCTATATGCCTTTCTGTGAACCCCACTGATTTCCAAGATGTTGAGGAAGAAACCCACATCATACTGGCAAGTACCTTTTTGGTCCAGTTTTGTTTTTCAACCTCCTTCACCTGGCATTTCAGGGTATGTGGTAGCAATGACCTATTAACCCAGAGGCATATATACCATCCAGACCCAGCCTGGTTAACACTAACTGCTTGGTAGCTGAGCGACAGACCTTCTGCAAATTAGGGTCCTTGAAGCAGATCTTTCCTGTTCTGCTGTCATATAGATGCCCAGCCACACTCTGATAATATATAACAACACGATCCTGGCTGTTCTAGGGCAGTGGGAGTGTTAGTTCACTGTTTACTGGATCCTGCTGCATACTCCAGAAAGAACATTAGTAGTAAGTAACCAACATCGTTTTATAGGATAGCTCCTACCCCAGAACTCCCACTTTTTTTTCTTACTAGTCAAAGCATCTGGCTGGTGATGCCAGCATGCTTTCAGCTGTGTTGTGCTGCGTTAAGATTGATTTATTGTCAATAATGAAGGATCTCAAAGGCATGCATTAGCTCTAGCCAGCAAGTCCCTCTAAGTGTTAAGCTTGTCTCTTGTCAAATCCAAATTTGTCCTCTAGAACAGTGACTCCAAAACTTTCCCCCCATGGACCACTTGAAAATTGCTGAAGGTCTTGGCAGACCATTTAATGCTTTTTCTTCCTGTTGTAGCAATTGTAACGCACTGTGCTTTTAATTGTATTTTTATTATTTTATTTTTTATATATTGTATTGTTGTTGTTGTTTTTGTTGTTGTTTAGTCGTGTCCGACTCTTCGTGACCCCATGGACCAGAGAACGCCAGGCACTCCTGTCTTCATATATATATTGTATTACGATTTGAATTACATTCAATTCCAACTGTAACACAATAAAATACAAAATAAGAAAGCATGCAATAAAAATACAATTAAAAATCAATATGAATATTTCATGCAATGGATGGGCCATCTCCTGTCTTCAACCACAAATCCAAAGACACACTGTGGACCACCAAAATGAAGCATACCTGCCTGAGATTGATCTTAACTGCCTGGCAATTTGAATGCAAAGGGTCAAGATGTGAGGGAATTTCAATGACTGTTTAAAAAGAAATTTATCTTATGCCACTTTCTATCTTGGGTAAATTTACTTCTCTGCAAAATCCTGAATTCAGGGAATAAGTATGGAGTGGGGATTAGAGGGGGAGTTATGAGAAATGACGCAATCCTAGGAAAGTGCTCCTGTTTGAGACATGTTCAATGAATGAACCCTATTTATCCAGATTGGTAGCACAGCACAGCAGTCTTAAGGAGTTTCAAGGAATGTGTGGGGTAGTTTCAGGGCTGTAAAAAGTTACCCATGCCACACCAAGTGACTACACCCCAGTGTGCATAAGCTCTACATGTGTATTAACATAAGTATATAGAAACCAGATCCACCCCACATGGAGGATCTTTAAGAGCATCCATCAATATGCGTGTACAACTCCTTCTCATACAAAGATGGCAAAACTTGTGGCTAGCCTGCTGTGCAGCCTCCTGAATGATTTTTCAGTGTCAAAAAAGGAGATGATTCTGTGTCTTTCTCTTGGACAGCAAATGGAGGAGATTTGGCGAGAAATGCGCTGGATGATGGATGCATTGCAGCATGCCCGGTACAAGCAGCCTTCTGGTGGCATCCCACTCACATGGTTTCTTGAAGAATCTAGCATTGTACTAAAGGAGAAAACACGATCAACCTCTTCCCATTTGGACTTCCTTCCCTCACCTACCCCTTCTCCTGAAATGAGCCGCAAGCTCAACTCTGGTGAGAGTTTCCTTTGCATTTTTCTGGACTTTTTATAACTGCTATTAAATCCCCTCTCCTAGTCCAGCCCTCTGCTATAACACAAGGTATCTTATCTAAAACCTCCCCAGTAACTGTCTGGACAACCTCTTCTGGAAGCATTCTGACAAGGGCATTCTACCACTTTATCTCCCTAGATAGCTTATTCTCGCTTATTCTCTTTGCCCAGATGTTTTTCAAAATCCATTTTACAGATAAATCTGTTTCACTGAATAAAGGCTCTTTAGGTGGGTGGTTACCTGTTTTGGATGGGTTTGCATTCCCTTAGAAGAAGTTTGGGGGTGCTCCTGGATACATCTTTGTCACTAGAGGCCCAAGTGTCCCCTGTGGCTATGAGTTCCTTTTACCAGCTTCATCTGGTTTGCCAACTATGGCTGTTCCTGGACAGGGATAGTCCATGCACTGGTAACCACTGCAGTCCATGCATTGGTAACCTCGAGGATAGAGTACTATAATGTGTTCTTTGTGGGGCTGCTCCAGCTGGTGCAGAATGCTGCAGCCAGATTGCTGATGAGGAGTTTCTAGTCAAGAACATGTGACAGCATTGTTAAAAGAGCAGCACTGGCTACCCACCTATTACTGAGCCAAGTTCAAGGTTCTTGTATTGATTTACAAAGCACTGAACAACTTGGGTCCAGGGCACTTTGGGGATCACTTGAACCTTTATATTCCAGCTCGATCACTGAGATCATCTGCAGAAGCATCTATGGTCGTTCCCTGAATTGATGAGGCTCATTCGATAACCACGAGAAATCAAGCCTTCAGTGTCCTCAGTCCAGTCTTGTTGAACACCCTGCCAATAGAGATTCAGTGGGCACCTTATGTGTCAACTTTTCAAAGCTTGCTGAAAAATTTTCTATTCCACCAGGCATACGCAGGCAATTAATAGTACATCCCTACAATGGTCTATTGATGTTTGTTTTTAATTTCTTTCTGCTTTTAACTTGTTCTTAACAGTTATAATTTTACTATTTGGTTTTCTGTTTATATTGTTGTAAACTGCTGTAATGTATTTTTTATGATACAGCGGTATAGAAATATTTTAATAAATAAATGCATCCTTTTCTTTGCTATTGATTTCCTTGGATTTATCTACTTTATAGGCCTTTACATATGAAAGCAGTCTTTCCCTCCTTAACCACTGCATGTAAAGCTGAAGGTGCTATCACAACTTCCATTATCTAGACCAAGTTATCTTTGTCACCAGCATTTTAATAAGAAAACTTCTATCATTAACTTTGATGAAGCCTTCCAGATATCCTGACAGCATAAATTTAGGAGTTGTCGGAATCTGATGCATTGTAATCTTTAATATAATCTCTAGTACCTCTTGCCAGCTACTTGTTAGTAACGACACCTAAACTACCGTATTTTTCGCCCTATAACACGCACTTTTCCCCCTCCAAAAATGAAGGGGAAATGTGTGTGCGTCCTATGGCGTGAATGCAGTCTTTTGCTGATGCCAGGAGAGTGAGGGGGGTCAGTGTGCACAGACCCCTCTTGCTCTCCAGGCTTCAGGAAGCTATCCACAAGCCGTGGGAGAGCTGCGTGGCTTGCGGAGAGCTGCCTGCACCCTAAAGCCTACGGCGCGCTAAGCTCAGCACGCCCCAGACTTCGGGCTTTGCGCAGCTCTCCGCTAGCAAAGTCGCACAGCTCTCCCACGGCTTGCAGATAGCAGCCTGTTCTGGGGGCTGGGGGAAAATAATTTTCCCCCCTGTATTTCCCCCCGAAAAACTAGGTGCGTCCTATGGGGTGAAAAATACGGTATATTTTCTAGAAAAATGAGGAAGGCATGTGCAGAATCTGTTTGAGGATTGTGGGATAAACATGTTCCAGGCAAAAATGGTTAAAAATTGGCAGTGAAAAGAAACTGGGCAAAAGTGGAGTGGCAAGAGTGGAGTGTCAGAATCCCTTTTGCTCCAATCTTAAAAAGAAAGAGGAAGGAGACTAGATTGGGAAGAGGCTCACAAAGATCACTTCCAAGTAAACTGATGATGTTGTGCTCTTGCCCATAAATGCTTTAAACAGGTTACATCCAGTTCCCAGGATTGTACAGGTAACGCAACTGCCATTCAGTTTGTGTTACCAGGAAAACAACCCGGCAGAGCAAGATTGGCCATGAGCCAGAGGTTCCTCACCCCTGCTCTAGCCAATCAGAACTCCCAGGCTTGGAGTAGAAAAAGGTTTGACCCTCAGGTCCACTTGTACAGCTTGTCTGAGTGAATTACTGCACATTCGTCCAAGATAATTCCCCGATAAAGAAGTAATCTTTTTATCATTTTCTTTCAGATTCGCATGGAATCTCAGATGAAGAGGGCTCATCAGAAGTATTCTTAGCTACAGACAGTGACTATGACTCCAGCAGAGCCCAAAGCCCCAGAGAGCTTGACCTTCTTTACCCCTCTTCAGGGCCTGAGTACTGCAGTAGAAGAAATCCACGCCCTTTGAGGGACAGTGCCCCTGACGTCCTGCAGAACCATGAGCTAAAGACACCCCCTATTCCTCCAGAGGAGCCTCGGCCTCCCCCAGAGCTTTATGACAGTGACTTTGTGCTTCCTAGTCGGCAGATAGAGCTGCTGCGCATCACAGAGAAGAGGCAGGCCTACTGTGTCCGCACCAGCAGCCTGGATTTCCCAAAACCGCTTTGTCATGGGGCCAGAAAGTCTTGCCCTGGCTCTGTTGACAGTTCACCAACTGAAAGTAGAACTGCAGCCCGTTGCAGCCCTGTGAGACTTGGGACAGGCTCAGAATTCAGCCCCAGGCACGGCTGTCCTGCAGGGAGCTCTGAACCTGTCTTTCGGACACGCTCAGTGGAATGGACTCGGACCTTCCAGGAGGCAGCAGATCCAGGACATGTAGCAAACCGGGTCAAGTCAACAGGCTCCTTCGCCTTACGTGTGTGCCCTCAGTACGAAACAGGGCTCTCCAAAGAAACAAGCGTTAAGGTATCATTAAAATCCTGGTCTTGGCTCATCAATACAATAGTGCAGTACTGAAAATGGAGGCAACACTTGCAGGAAGAAGATGTATTCCTTTTTCCTAGATTTGGCTATGTGACCCTTCCCCTTCCTGATACTTTCCATTAAATGGATTTCTCACTATTGCTTCTTTTGGGGCTGCGTCCCAGAACTGGCAATGGTAGTGTCAGTAGGCCACAGAGAATTGGAATGCTGTTGTTAATTATTCCATATGATCTGAGGATGCATCCAGACAGCAGCTCCCTGTACTTTTACTTTTGCACTTGCAAAAAGAATATGTATTCTGTTTATTAGATTATACATCCTTTTCACTATAAAACCACACTACAGACACAACCTTACATGTCCCGAAACATAATGTTCCTGCCTCCGGTACCTTATTTATTTATTAGCAGGTAGTGCTGTGGTCTAAACCACTGAGCCTCTTGGGCTTGCCAATTGGAAGGTCAGCAGTTTGAATCCACGTGATGGTGGTGAGGTCCCGTTGCTTTGTCCCAGGTTCTGCCAACTTAACAATTCAAAAGCACACCAGTGCAAGTAGATAAATAGGGACCACTGCGGTGGGAAGGTAAACGGTGTTCCGTCATTGCTTCTGTCATGGTGTTGCATTGCGCCAAAAGCGGTTTAGTCATGCTGGCCACGTGACCCAGGTAGCTTTCTGTGGACTAACGCCAGCTCCTCAGCCTGAAGCGAGATGAGTACTGCACCCCATAGTCGGGTCCTTTACCTTATTTATTGGGGATTATGTCCAGTGAGTTGTTCATTTCCACATCAGCCAGGTTCAGTTGTTGAGCTTGCAATGCTGATTGTGGCTTGCAATGCTGCACTTTTATGGTGGTTTATTATGATGCTGTTAACTAAGGGCTTCATGAATAATAAATAGCCAAATTTTCAAATGGAGTAAATGGGGTGGAGATGTACAGTGTAGATCTGAACACAGTATGGTATTACAGTGTAGCCTTCAGGGTGTAATAATATGAATGCACTAGGCATCCATTGACTTGTTAAGGATTAAACTTCCATCCACATCACGAGTCATATTGGTTCAGACTATGGACCAATAAACTTTACCATTCTAGCTAACAGCATTTGTTTTGAAGATAAATCACACTGCAGTCACTGGTGCAAAGAGCTTTGTAAAGATTCCTTTTGGGTGTAGATACATAGATTGTACTGGGTTGACTACCGGACACCAGGGCATCGTCTCTGTTGTCCTCTCTTCCAGACCTTGGGACTAAGGAACTATTCACCATAACATAACATTTAAAAGAGAATGGTGATTTATGTCCACTATCAAAGGATGTTTTCTAGCATAGAAGGAAGGATGTTGATTGATTAGAGAAGCATTAGCATAGGAAGGTATTACAGATACAACTGTGGTTTAGGGATTAGGGGTGAGCCATAGGATCCTCTTTCAGAACCAGTGTCCTGAATTAAGAAACACCCTTAATCAGAGTTATCAAAAATCATGCATAAGACCAAATAGGTTAGAATAGGGAGAGAGGCATTTGTTTCTGGGAACAGATAATAGTGTGTGAGCCCATGGCCTTCTTTGATTCTTCTTTGAAACTATGGTTGTGTGTAATGTCAGGGCTGAACTTCAGTCTGGCTTCACAGTGTCTACATTTTGGACAGTCGGATAAAATGAATAAATAGACAGGAGACAATGTTTGTTAAAGAATTATCATATAGAGCCCAAATGGGTGGCAGTCATATACTCTATATCATTCTTGGTGGTTGTAGCCATGACTGGTATGTAGCCTAAGCCAGTGCTATTTTTCTAGAAAAAGAGGTGCTGAAACTCATCATGAATGGCTCCATTGCTCTCTTATAATGGCAATGGTGCCCACCTGGCGAGTTCCAACTGAAAAAAAGCCTGGCCTAAGCTTGACTCAAACCTAAGGCAAACCTGACCACCTATTCTGGAGTGGTGGTGTCATGGTGAGTATGGCCATGGCGTATAGCTCTTTGCATTTAGACAATATTCCTTGCTATAGAAAGCAAGGGGAAATGATGTGGTTGGACTGCAATCTTCCAAAGCTACTTTCATGGTATCACTATTTCTATCCTCATTTCTCACTGGTATGCTCCTAAAAAAAGTGATCAGGCAACTTTTATGCCACATCAGCAGAACATCTTCAATGTTCTGCTCTTTTTGGCATGGCCAAAAGTCCTTTTCTTGTTTATCCAGAAGGCCTGTGGACACCAATACTATATGCAGATCTCAAATTGAATCTAGGATAGCTCACCAAATTCAATTATGCTAGAGTACAGTGCCCTCAGTTTTTATTCTTGTGGGACTGGAATAAGTTTAGGAAGACACATTAATTCCTCAGTTAAGTATCTGGCTTTATTCTTTAGGGGGAGCCAGCTTATTTGGGTATACCCTCGTCTTTCTTTGCCCTTCCTCTTGCTCTTACTTACCTCTATTTCTGCACAGCTGCACCTCACCAACAAGATGTCGGCAGAAGATGTGGTGAAGCTGGTGGTGCAGGAGATGAACGAGGTCTCACGCGATGTCCTGGGAAATGCAGATGCTTTCTGCTACAGTGAAGACCAATTGGAACACTTTGGACTAGTGTTCGTGTCAGATGAAGTTGAGCAGTGGCTTCCAAATGACTTCCTGCCCCTCTCGCTCCACAAGGCTTGGCCTGATGGGAGGTTCTATGTCCGGATCAAAGAGACTTCCCCTCTCCTGTTTCAGTATGGGCCAGCAACAACTGTATGAGAGGAGGAGGAATGGATTGGATTAGGAAGGAAAAGTGAAGAATATCCAACTTCCAGTGAGCAGAAAGCTCAGCACTAATGCTTCCTTCTTGAATAGAAACTTTTGTGCCAGACACCACAGGCCAAAATAGGAGCATACTGGGCAGTGTGTTGCTCTGTGGTGTGTGTGTGTGTGTGTGTGTGTGTGTGTGTGTTGTTTTAACCAAAGATGTCAAGATTTGTTTGTTATGACTCCTAAGATCTGTGGGTGGGGTACAGGAGCCTTTGGGATAATGGAATTAAATTTGTGAAGACACTTTTTGCAAGGAGAAGAGCCGGTTGGGGATAAAGAAGCAATACTTAATTATATTTTTCATTCTGAATGTTGAAGGGAGGGAGAGAATGTGACATTGAAGGATTCTGACTGAAGTGGGCCCAGAGTTGGGGCCTGGAGGTGGGAGGAGCACAGGGAGCTCACAAAGACTTCATGTTTTGTTATCTGTGTTCTCATTGTACCTGGAGAAATATGAAATTGCACATAGTTCTTTGAAAAATGTATTTTCATTTTCTTAATTCCACCTTAAATATACACAGCACAATATATAAAATATGTTCAAACTGTGCAGGACTGTAAAGCCCTTTCTACTTTTGGGAGAGACAGACAAGACTTTACATCTGGACTAGAACCTTCTCTTAGGGGTAAGATTAAGCCAACCTTTGAGCTCACCAGAAAGAGGCACTCCCTGCTGCCCCAGGCTGGCTGTGTTGTGGGTCTGGAAGAAGGTTCCTGAGAACTCTGCTTTCTTTATTTTCAGTCCTATAGTTTCTCTTTTATTTTTAAGCAGCTTTGCTTTCCCCTTTCCTCTACCTAGGCAAGAATCTAGAAAGGAGCACAAGGAAAGAATTGTTGCATATTAGGTTTAAAGTTAACTCCTCTCAGGAAGCTATTCACTTGCCTACCTTCCCCTACAGTGTAGGGAAGCAATGCTTCTTTCTTCCATCGCCCAGCAAGCAGTTGAAGACTGTAAATGAAACACCTATCATGTAAGCCAGATGTTACCCCTCCACAGAAGCGGAAGTAGCACTGGACATGGGCTACCACTCCCATATATGCACAGTTGGTCTAAATCCCATGACTAGTCACACCACACACCCAAGCAGTTGAGAAGCAGGAAAATATCTTAACAAAGATCATTCCTGCCTTCCCTCACAGCAGTGCATAGCCCATGCAATTGAGCATTGACTACAGTACCCTTCCCCACTCTAGAAAAGGTGATAACAAAGTTTAGTGCCAAAGTCAAGAAGATCCTCTCTTCCTTCTTTTTCCTTCTGTCCAATCCTAACAACTGACATCTGCCGAGGCACTGATTCTCTTCTGTCCAATCCCATGAGAAAGAAGCAGAGAATATCTGAGGAAGAAATGATTCTCCCAAGGTTCATGTGAGCCACTCTGGGTGGAGAAAGTACAAACAAGTCCTGATCTATGGACAGCAAGCTTAGAGCACCCCTTTCCACAAAAAAAAACTTTCCTGTACTGAAGGAAAGAGGTTGCAGGGGGAAAGCAGCTGATTAAGAGTTAAACAATGCTAACATTCTCCAATTCTCTGCTGCAGATCATGTCTGCCCGGCAGCTGTTCCACGAAGATCTAGTGTGAACGTATTTCTTTCTCTCAACCCCCCTGAGACATTTGTCTTGCATGCAGAAGGTGCCAGGTTCAATCACCAGCATCTTCAGGTACTGTTAGGAGAGACTCCTGTCTGAAACCTTGGAGAGCTGCCACCAATCAATGTGGACAATGTTTAGCTAGTTGGATCAATTGTAGGTTTTAATATAATGTACCTAATAATAATAATTTATTATTTATACCCCACCAATCTGGCTGGGCTTCCCCAGCCACTCTATGCACTGCTTCCCTTCTAGAAGCTTAAGTTCCCATTCCATGCCCTCACAATTTTTTTGACTCCATCTTACTCCAGAATTAAGGGCAAATTCCATTTATAAGATTGTTCTCCTGTCCTACTAGAGAGTGGGATATTCCCATTCACTGAAAAACACCCTGAATTAGTTTACAAAGGCTGCACACGGGGAGGGGGGCATAATCATTTGTAGCACTTTGACAGCTTAAATCAGCTCTGCAATCTGAAAGATCTTTCGTTTTACATTAAAAAGAAGAGAGAGGTACCCAATCTGAGACCAGGTGTAACTGTCCCTAGGCGAGCTGTTACTCACTTTTTAATGAAAAATGACCTGTACACTCATTCTGAGAAAAGAGGGTGGGATGGATCTATGAAGACAGGATCCTTGGCTCAGTAACCCCATGGGGACCTGATCTCTTTCCTCAGCGTCCAGGCAAATATTGCCCATTTCCCAGATCTTTCTAAAATCATAGCATTTAGAAAGCTAGCCAGCCATATCTTTTGTGATACTATAAGCTGTAAGCAACTGAAGCAGAGCATTTCCCTAATTTTTCTTTTCCAACTACCACTCAACATTCTGTAACTACTGAGCATGTTCTGGCTTCATCAAGCTACTTGCTTTAGGTTTTTCTCCTAATTTTTTTGTAAATGTCTGTAGTTCTGCAAACTACTCAAAAATTTACAAGTGGGTGCTCTTATAGCAGCTTTGATGTCAATGACAGCCATACAATACCAGGTGATTAAAAGGGGTCCCTTGACTTCCTGTTTCCTGCCAAGGGAAATGGCTGCTTCCCCTGAGATTGGACCCCCAGCAGTGTAAGAAATTCAGGGTTAATATGAGTGTAATTAGCCCTGTTGACCCCCACCAAGGGTACCGGGGGGGGGGGAGGGAACCTGCTGCCCAACAGATCATCCATTATCTGCCTCACGCAAAAAGATGTGGGGCCTGGGACGCTGGGTGATGCATGGCACAAACTAGGAACTCTCCAGAGTCAATCCCACAAGCAGGAGATACCTGTTTTCTAAAAATTAAAAAGATTTGGACAAAAAACAGGTGTGTTCTGGACGGAAAGAGATAAAAGAAAAATCTGCTAAACTACACAGTCACTGGAGGTTAAGTTTCGGACTTCAAAAAGGCTCCCATCTTGGCATGTTGATTAATGAGGTGAGGGGCTGCCGTGTTATATTTGCTATTTCATGATTTGGTGAATCTTGCCAAGAAAGAATTAATTATCCAAGGAAACGAAAGAAGTGTAAAATTAATTGGCTGTATGGCACCACAGTCCTCAGCGGAGAGCCCTAATCAAAATTGGCAGAGTAAAATCAGATATGAAAATGGCTCAGGCTAAGGAGGGAAAATGGTGGCGGTAGCAGTTGTGATGCAGAAAGAAAAAGGAGCCTCCTTTGTCTGAGGGAGGCTGGAGATACTTTTTATTTGAACCACAAAAGGGATGTACTTTGCAAAAGATGCATTTGCTTGCATGGAATATTTTCATATATGGTTTGGAGAGTGATGGTGAATTCTGGATGCCTGCCAGCTTTTCTAGGGCCCAGGAAAGCTGGCGTGGTTATTTCTTGGGGAAACCAGAAACAATATTTATATAACTGACTGACTGCCAAATACATCCCATGATACAGTTTGAAACATCAGATTATTAAGGGATATCAAAGACAACATGGCGTCATTAATTTTAATCTTGGATGGAAGCCCAAAGCCTTTCAGAGCAAGAAATGGCAGAGAAAGGAGGGGCTATCAAAAGAGGACTGTGCTTCAAAATAATATAACTGAAAACAATATGGAATACAATTTACCTCCTTATTATAGAAATTATAGAAATATGGACTCGTCAAACAAAGATAGAGAGCCACATATCAGCAATTGGTGGACTGAGAGATGGGGATAGTTAATATCAGGATTAGAAAACTGGGAAACAACCAAGAAGAAAGCAGAAAATGAATGACATTATCTCTTGAAATTCAGAACATGGCAATTCCCCTTTGAAATTATTTTAATTGGCTGTATTTTTTGTTTTTTAATGTAAGATTTGGTCTGTTTTGTTATTAATATGATTTTTTTTATATTGGAAAATGAATAAAATTATTTACAAAAAAAAGAGAGAAAGGGGTCCCTTGAGAACTTCAGTGACAAGTGCACAGCAATACTTCTCAAAGTTGGGGACCTCAGCCTTGATGATACAAACATGTTATTTATTTTGGATGTATCCCACCCTTCCTCCATGGAATAAAAGGCAGCATGCAAAGGGTTTGTAGGTGGTCTCTCCTGTCCAGGCCTAGACCTGCTTAGCTTTTGCAAAGTGGCTGCATCCTATGCCTTCATCAAGGGCCTTAAGACTAATTCCATTTGCCAAAGCAGTTCACCTTTGGGTGGCAAATCTTACTGCTGCAGAACAGAAACATTCAAAACCATCTAGGATGAATGTTAGAACTCCCTCATAATTATTGTGCTGATGGATTCTTCCACAGATGCTATGTAACTTGGAACATAATGCAATGCTTCCAATATAGTAGAGCACAGGAACTTTAGACTTTAAAAAAGCTCATTGTTTATACATACTCTAACAGGTTTGGCCAGCTATCCTTTTTGAGGGTTGCATGGTGTTTGGGCTCCCTTTGAAACTGCTCAAATTGTGACACGGCTAAGACAAAATCGCTCCGTATGGCTAAGAAGACAACATTCACACCCAAACAAGTCATTTCAGGTCTTCAAGCCGTTCTACAAATCCAAGCAATCTAAAAGCTTCATTTTCAAACATGCCAACAAAGTAAATATTCTATCCGCTCCTATAAACTAGTCCCATATCCTATGGGGAAGGAAAATATATTACTCTTCTTGCCACCAGTCCCCCCCCCCCCCCCGCCGCTCTTGTAACAGATAGAGGGTGGTCTCTGGCACTTTCTTCCCAGGTGATTCAAGTCCACATCAGTTACCTAAGCACCAACAAAAGTCAGGAAGAAGGATGTCGAAGAGTTCCTCAAAATCCTCATGGGTTGTTCCATTGAATCTGCTATCTCGGAGGCAAGATTATGTAGAATATAAAAGTAAAGGTGAACAAACTATGTCCAGGAGCCAAAGTAAACATCAACAACTTCTCAAAGCCACGCAGCAACTCACAGACATTCAAGCCATAGAACCAGCTCTCCTTTCCCATAGTTTTCCTATAGTTTAAGTGATCTGCTTGATTTAAACAGACTCAACAAGTTTCTAATTCTAGTTTGGTTTTGTAAACTAGTACAATGACTGAGCTGTCTTGGACCCAGAGGAACCAGATGTTTCCATCCACTCATGAGCCATTCAGCACTCATACCAAGCAGACTCTGTGGAATTCTCAACTTCTGGAGAACATGATATTCTGCCAGGTGTAAAAGCATAGACCAAGTTTCATGATGGACTCCGGTATAAGATGTTTCTCTTACTCCATTAACAGATTGCAATGTAGGCTCATGTCAAAAGTGCTTGGTGCCTGGATTGACTGGCTTCAGAATGGAAGTTTCAGGGATTATCTCTTGGAAATCCACCACATTCTTATCACCATGAGCCTCTTTGGTTGAGGAACTCAACCAAAGATGGCCCGGAGAACATGGTTGGAGTATCAAATGAGCACCAGCAGCCTGGAACCCAGAACGATCAAACTGTTGCTGCTGCTGTTCCAACTGCAAATACAGATCAGTCCTATGCCCACACAATTACTGGGCAAAGATGTGCATAAACATGCAAGAAGGAATTCAATCAACATTGTTACACCCAGACTATAGAAAATAGACTGAATGGGAGAATAGCCTTTCCTCCAGATTGAAATACATGAGAATTCTTAATTTAACAGAAGACTGGCTCAGCAAGCAGAACACCCTACAGTCTGAATAGAATATACTCCTTTGGGTGTTCCAGCTGATAGTGATGTCAGTGATGAACCTCTTCACAAAGTTCAGAAAACAATCTGCTAGACATATTATTTACAATCACTGTCCCCTAATGTGGGATGCTCCCATTGCATTGATCTAAAAAACCTCATGCATTTACTTCTATCCCACTTCTTCCTCAGTTTAGCAAGTTTGGATCTGACACAGTAAAGTAATCCTGGGGAACTTTCTTTTGGTATTGGAGACCTTGGTTTTCAGCATTAGCCCTTCTGTCAATAGGCAGAGCCTGGAAGTTGCAAGTAAGTCAGCCCTTCTGTTACAAGGGCTGGCATTTCACCTGCAGCCAACTAGCAGCCTAGACATTGTGGAACAGGCATTAAGGGCCATGAATTTAAGTAATTTCCTCTGCTCTCTTTTCTTTTGCAAGGGATTCCACCAATAAAAATACTATTGAGATACAGTACTTTGAAAGTCTTCAACTGCATTACCAGGAAGAGCTTTCACCTGGAAAAAGGGCAAAGCAAATTATGTTCTGAAGTTTCTTCACAAACTTCTAAAGAAAGGACTCAGTACAAATACCTTTAAGAGACAGGTCTTAGTCCTGAGTGAAGTCCTGAGAATTTTCATTCTCACATACATAGGTTTCCTTAAGTAATCCTTCACCGGTATATGGATATCCTACTTGGAACTTCAACTACACACTTATGATTTGATCAGTCCTCTCCAAGTTTTCACCTTGTGTTCCCCTGGAGGGGATTCTTTTAAGTTAGTTTTTTCCATCACTTTTGCTTGGAGAATCTCAGAGCCTGGGCTCACTGTCCACAAATAAGGATTTCTGTATTGTTCATATGGATAGGACTATATGTCAAAGGGAAATTAACTTTTTCATAGAAATTAGCTTTGCCTAAACCTTGCCCCCCATCATGGTCCACTCTGGAGAAAACTTATCAGAAGGACATTTCTATTCAGTCTGGAAAGCTATTGGGAAGGAGGATCTTTTCATATCCTTCCGGTAGTCCTTCCTGAGTGATTCAATAGTCATTGGTACTTTGTCTAGATTGCTTGATGCCATTATTGGAGCTTTGAAGGCACTGGGGAAAATTATACCATCTCAAATTACTTCTCATTTTATGAGGAGCACCACCTGCTGTAGTATTTGGGGGCAATCCCCCTTGGAAGTGATTTGCAGAACTGCAGTCTGATCATTGGTTCACATGTTTACCAGACATTATAAAGAGGGTCTTTGTCCTCAGCTGCTGCTGGCTTTGGACAAAATGTTCTGCAGAGGGTGCTAATTTCATGAAGTATGCCGGAAACAAACTATAAGTCCACTCAGAGGAGATTACAGCTTTTCTGCATCTCAGATAGAGAGCCATGTCTCTGTATTCCTGAGGGGGAGAGAGAGAGAAATTACTTACTATAAACTCTCATTCTTCTAAAAGTAGGGAGGCTGATCTACCTACCTAGGATTGAGCTTCTGGCAATGATGTATTCAAAAGCACATAAGGGGAAACTACAAATGTCCATAAAGAGTTGCCCTGTCTCTTTACTCTTCAGTTCTCTTTGTTTGGTTTTGCATGGTTGTGGTAATACTTTCCCCCTAAGTCTCCATATTTGTTCTTGATGGGGGAGAGCAGGGAACTCCTTCCCTTAGTGAGATCAAAGGTTGAACCTGTCTTCCTACGAGGAGTAGGTGCTATCCCAGATATAGAGACAAGTCTCTGCACTTGTATATGAGCAGAAATCTGTGGTAAGTACAATGTTCCCTTTCATTTTAAAAGCAAAAAAAAAAAAAAATCAGACATGCGAAATTTGACTTTGCTGTCATAGGTGTGCTTCAAGGCATTGGTTGTGACAACACTTTAGTTCTTAACTTTTCCTTTCCTCTCCTTTGTTGGTGTTTTGTTACTATGACTGTGATTGGCTGATCTTGTACATCCAATAGCATGATGTTTTGTTGGCTGCTAAGCCTCTTTGTTAGCTGCAACTATTATCAAAACTGTGGTCTGTAGTAAACATGGCTGTGCTGCTGAGAGTGATCCCATCTTTCCTTCTTGTGCCATGATGCTGTTTTCATGAATGTCTTCAAACGATGTCACTGAGATAATTCTGAAGTGTAAGTTCTGAAGGATGTTGTTGCTTTCCTAGAAAAATAATGCCTGTCCATGCACAAGCATGGAAATAGGGTTGTTAGTCTGTTGTATTTAAATCTGCAAGGAACAGATCATGGACAGAGAGCTGGATCCTCTTTTGCAGTGCTGGAATTCAGAGCAGAAAAAAACAGCCAGTAGGCCTTGAGCAGAAGGATGAGAAAATGAAACCAATCATAATCATACAGGGAAACTGACAAGTCTCCTTTCTTCCAAGCACGATTAAAGTTTTTATAAAAATGAGCTCAGCCCGCAACTGGAGCTTGTGTATATGTGTGTGTATATAAATAACATTGATCCTATCCCCTTTAATTGCTCAAGCTCTCTTTATTTGTAGTTTAGGCTCCAGTCCTGAAACGGTCCATTGGAGTTTCTCTGTGCAGAACTCCCTGCAGGATTGGTGCCATAGTGTCTGCACATGCTGCCATCTTGAGGGTTGCCTGAAGCCATCCGCATTTAGATGTTATTTTAAATAGCATCGCTGAGTGAATCCAATAACACTTTAATGCAGCACAAAGAGCAGAGCACAGCAATAGAATTTAGTCCCTACATCACCAAAGAGCACTGACCAGAAAATCAGCTAGGGTAAACTGATGAATTTGTGGTCTTGCTCAGAAATGCTTTATACATTATTTGGGTTACAGCTTTAGTTTTCAGTTTATAAATTGTTTTGTAGCCCAAACAGCTATGGAAAGGACATAATGCTCACCAGAACAATCCTTATGGGAACAATGGTCCAAAAGTAAACTACGAGTTTGTAGAATAATTCCATACATTTCAATTGCCATATCAAAGTGTGCTTATACATCACATTTACATCCTGCACTTCATCCAAGGAGCTCAAAGTGGTGGCGTTTTCACCTCACAACCCTATGAGGTAGGTTCTGCTGAGAAATAGTAATGCACCTACAGCCACTCAGTAAACTTCATGGCTGAGTGGTGTAATTTGAATCAAGTTGTATCCAAACACAACACCTTAGTCACCACACTGGATTTTACTATTGCACTCACTATCCAGCTATTTCCTCCTATATCTTGATGGAAGACAGGTTAAAGCACAAATCCATTAAATGAGTTGTCTAAAGTGGCAAAGCAAGTCAGTGTCAGAGACAGGATTACAATCAGGGAGTTTCCAAATTCTACACTTTAACCAATTTTGACTCTCCCTGCCATAATTTGAATGCCTTCTTATTAAAAATCCCGTGTGATGACACCAAAAAAAAGACAATTGATGCTCCCCCTGCCCCAACATGCATACAGCCAGGTAAAAATTGCTTAGGGGAGAGGGAGGGGTGCTCACTAGAAGATATTGCTGACTCTCAGGGTGGCTTGTCTTCCCTAACAGGCAAAAACAACTGCTTCCAGAGTACACAAGGCATGTCTTCTTTCAAAAGATTTATTATGGGTGGATTGGGTCTGTGACAGCAATAGCTCCTCAGCAGTGGGTAACAGCAGTGATTAAATGACAGTTCTTGTGAGTCTCTCCAACCCACAGCAATTGTGCAGGTTGCAGATAAGAGGAAATCAGTTCCCTACCACAGGACTCCTCAACAAGATTTGCATAAACATATGCTCCCTGTAACATGAATTCACTATCCTGCTCACTCTGGTCTGAGACCGATCAAACAGCAAACTGGCCAGGGAGAATATAACTTTTACATAGCAAGAGATGGCAAAAAGTGTAATCATCCAGTTGGAGACTTGGTAACAGACATTCATTGTGCCAGTTATTTCAGCAATTAAGAAATGAGGCAGTCAACAAGAGATTCTGATTTTTCTTAACTTCTGTCAATGTATACATTACTCTAGAATTCCCCCTTGATTACTTTAGTTGAAAACAAAAAAAATCCTTCCAGTAGCACCTTAAAGACCAACTAAGTTAGTTCTTGGTATGAGCTGTCGTGTGCATGCACACTTCTTCAGATACACTGAAACAGAAGTTTCCAGACCCTTCTATATAGTGAGAAGGTGGGGAGGGGTATTACTCAGAAGGGTGGTGGGAATGGGTGATTGGCAGATAGCTGTGATGAGCCTGTTGACGACTCTTAACAACTGCAATAGGTCTTACAGGAAAAAGCAAGGGGTGAGAAGGTGAAAAATGGCTTTGTCATGTATAATGAGATAAGAATCCAATGTCTTTGTTCAGACCAGGTCTCTCCATGGTTTTAAGTTTGGTGATAAGTTGCAATTCAGCAGCTTCTCTTTCCAGTCTATTTCTGAAATTCCTTTGTAGCTACTTTGAGATCTTGTATAGAATGTCCTGGGAGATTGAAGTGTTCTCCTACTGGTTTCTCTGTCTTGTGATTCCTGATGTCATCAAATATATATAATAGGGTCCAAATATATAGAAGGGTCTGGAAACTTCTGTTTCAGTGTATCTGAAGAAGTGTGCATGCACACGAAAGCTCATACCAAGAACTAACTTAGTTGGTCTTTAAGGTGCTACTGGAAGGAATTTTTTTTGTTTTGACTATGGCAGACCAACACGGCTACCTATCTGTAACTGGTACTTTAGTTCAATTATCCTACTTGTGACAATGCCTAAACTCCATCTGTGGTGCTGATTACCCTTTTCTGGCTTGATGCTGCATTTATCCCCCACAAAATGGACCTGCCTTGTGCCATTCTCAGCCTAGGCTTTGTTCAGATCTTTCTCTCATGCAATCCTGCATCTTGCATGTTCCAGCCCAGCACACTATGTCTTGATATTATATGACTCAAAGGAGTGATGGATTCTCAAACAACAACAACAAACGTAAACCTGCTGTCCCTTTTGATTTCATCAGGTGCAAACAATATATATACGCCTCGTGCTGGTGCACCATGCCTAGGGCGATCTTAATCTCACATGTATTCTGAACCACGACTGAGTGCCTTACCAGTGAAAGTAGGTTTTAGCTGATGCCTTCAAGTAGATTTGTAGGAAAAGGAGGCAAGGCACTGTCAGCAGGAGGCCTTGTTAGATTTTTTCACCTGCAATGCTAATAACACTGACAAAAGGGAATGCCCCCAAGGACACTAAACTGGTAATATACTCTTCTCTTGCCTATCAGACCTTCAATGAAAACAGCTCCTAAATATTGCATCTAATACTTGTTTATTTTATTCAAGAGTCATCCTGAAGCTGTGGCAAGTGAGAAAATAAACACTATAAGAATCAGTGGCTCTTTAAATAACCATGGTTATTTTCAAAGTTAAGTGGAGTTCATAGTTCCCCAGGGAAATGCATTTGGCTTGTGAATAGCTCAAAGTGTGTGGCTCAAACTGTAGACAGATGTTGTTATAACAATCCCAAGATAACAGCTTCTGGCAAATGTGAAATTATCGCATTTGTATCCTACTGTTTGTTCAAAAGAGCTTGAAACAGCATACTTCTATATATTTTAAAAGGCATCCTTTTATTTTCATTTTAATATGGAAACATACATCTGACATTCTATCCAGAAATAAGAACACTGACAACCTATCTACAAACATGACTTTTTTCTTCTTCTGAGTACGATAGGCTATTGAGTATAAATAGATCAAAAGAATAGGCCCACTCCTACATGGCTTCCTTATCACAACAAAATCCTGTTCTGGGGAGAATCGGAACCCCTTGAATCTAAATATTCATGTTATTGCATCTCAGCAAGGAACAAAGAAAAATCCTGTTTGCTGTTGCTGTTGAGGAAGCTTGTGGTAGCAAAAGTCACCTTCCTATGGGATTTAAAATGTAGCATCAATTTCACAAATGAAAACGAGGACGCTCCTGTGAAAGAGTGGGTGGCCCCAGGGGTGAACTCAGTTTTGGCCATCACAATACAGGATGCTTCTAGACTGGTAATATTTTCAGGTGGAATTCAATCACATACCAGCAAATTCAGGTTTCCACAATTAAAGTTGATTTTGGCATTCTTGCACAACAAACCCATTTCACTGGACTTTATAAGTGACAGAAAAATACACTGGAAAATTGGGGGGGGGGGTAACACTTGCCTAGTACAAAATAGCTGTAACTTTCCTATAAACTCTAGGATGAATGCTCTAGACAGCATAAGTAAAAGTGCATGCAAGCCAGTGGCTCATTATGACAAATGTTTTGAGACAAGCCCTACATTATAGGGCAAGCCAAACATATATATGCTATGACACCAAGAAGATACTGGCTAAGTTACAGAGGCAAATTTGTCTGTTTTCAATACTATGCCAGAACTCTTTATACCCACTTATCTTTCCCTCCTTAACTTCTGCATAATACTTAAGGCTCTTCAGAGGGAGGTAAAGACAGAAAAAAGCCCTCAGGAAATGCGTTAAAATACTTTTTCTTCATTTGCCTCAGACTACAAAACTTACATTATCAATGTTTGTTTGGATGTCACCATAAGAACTGAGATCTCAAAGATCTTAAGCTATGTATTAGTAAAGGCTATTCTGTACTTTGAGCTGCCATCAAAAGGTTTGGAGAATGAGGTTTTCATCAGGACAGTCATCTGAAAAAATGTAGTCACAGCTGAACAGTAGAAAGGTGAGCATTTTCTTAGTATATTTCCTTCTGAACTAGGCTGTCACAGAGAAACAGTACAGAGTTTGTATCCAGTGATATCCAAGCCCCACTGCTTCCATCCATTCCACCAGGTTTCTGTTATGCTCACTAAAACTATGCTGTCCTTTAAAACCAAACAGTCCAGCTTGCTCAGAGGCTTCTAGCATTAGCACATAAATATCTATACATCATTATGTCTCTTTCCAAATGTCTCTGACATGTGCATCTTTTGCTACAGCACTTTAGCCTCACTGAATGGCTATTGTGTTTCCTGTACAGTACTTCCATTGCCTAGCTCTATCCCACCTCCATCTGGACAATCAAACATTTACACCCTCATATCTTAGAGACAATTTATCCCAAACCAAATGCTCCCCAGCTGCTTTTTCCTCAGCAGTTAAATGCTGCTTTTCCACCTTACTGTTATTTTAAGCACCAAGAGTCTGGTTCTGCTTGGTTCCAGTGGATCCTGTCTCCTTTTTGCAGGCCAGGCTTGCCTCAAAGCATTCCTCAGTCCCTAATAGTTCTAAACTCCTCTCTCACCAGATCTCAGGTAAGCACTGGAACTCCTCGACTTTGCCTGTCTAGCTGGCCCAGTGCATGGAGTGGTAGCATTTCAGAGAAAGTTACCTTTGAAGTTCCTGAAACTTCTTGCCTAGCAAATTTTGCTTCCAGGAACACGTGACTACATTTTTCAGCATCATTCCAACCAGCATGCACTACAAGTATTGACTCTTGCCCAGCACTGTATACAAGGCTAAATGACAGGTGACATCTGCAACATTCACAACAGGCAAAAAAGTTACTATGCACCTGGCCCCAAGTCTTTTCAGTGCTAGGCTAAAGCAGCTTCATACACTCAAGTATTGGAATGCTGATAGCTGTCTCTCACTCAAAGGATGGTTTTTAGCTGCTTATTTTATGGGGATCATTTGTGGTTATTTAATGTCAGCAAATGTATACTGGGCAGGGAGGTGTTTCATTTAGTTATTATTTAGTTATTATTGTATGTTTTCATAGTATTTATTATGGAAGTCGTCTTGAGACCTTAACCATAACGTGGTGCATACATGAAGTAGTAATAATAAGGCTAATAAATCATACAGTATTCAAGCCCATCACAAACCAACACAATGTCTCTACCCAATTGGCCACTACCCAGAACACCCATCCACTAGGGAAGCATCCTCAGCATGTAAGGATATCTGTTCATTTTCCAAGTACTGAAGCCACAAAGGTAATATGGTAATCTTAACCCTTAATAGCTGAAGTTAAAGCCAAAAATACTGCAATTCACCGATCTGTGGGGAGATTTAAAAAATAAAGTGGTAGGAAGAGTTCAAAGCATTTTTGTTTTGGAATTATCTCAAATCTCCCCTGAATTCTTCAGCCCCTTTATTAGGAACAGAATGGGCAAATGCTCTTTACCCTTGCATGTCTGCTGCTTTTCTACTCTTCCCACCCCCCCTGCCCTGGCAATATACTATGCAACATTCAAGGTTGCTATATCATGAGCAGGGATTTTATTGATATGCATTTGGGTTGTGAAAATTATTGCAATATCTATTCAAGGGATCTTTTATTATTTTATTACATTTATTATTCCTCCATACCATATGTACATCTCTGATGATACTAGGGGAAAGTCAACATGGAAAACAGACCTGAAATGCTGGACAAACGTTATTTCTCTTTACTGGCTTCTATATTATTAATGTGCTCCATCTTCCAAGTCTAACTGGTGTCCTCCCAGTCAAATTCTTCTGAAATTGTGAGCATTGGTGGGTGATATTATGGGGCTCAACAGCCTCTCTTTCCATCATGCTCCATCTGTGGATGGCTTTGATCTTGGTGTTTAATGAAGGCATTAATTGATAGCACCTGCATGAGGAATTCACACTGTCTCTTAAGCTGTTTGAAATGCTGGAGCCTCCACCGACTTAAGAAGAAAAAGAGAGATAAAATAAGATCAGAATCATTATGAAACTGAGTATGTATATTTTTACGGACTGTTTGCTGTTTTATTTTTAGGGTCATTTCAGCCTCATTGCTGCACAATATAAGTTATGTCAATTAAACCAGCACTGAACTTTGAAATGCTCTTCTATGGAATGTGGTTAATATTCAGTAGCACAGTCTTGTATTAAAATACTAGTCTGACAGCCACAGGTGACATTACTATTGCATACAGACAAATCATCAGGCAGGAAGAGAAAGGATGAAGCTCCTCTGCACTCAGCATAGAATCTACGCACGTTGCCAAAGGAGGAAATACGCCTCCCCCATGTCCAGCAAATAAATCCAATTGGGTGTTGTCTCTCTCCTGCAAACCCCAGCAGACTAGTATTTTCTTTTCTCTTTGCAAGCTAATAACTTTTGAGAACTTATTTATAAGGCTGCAATACAGGAACAGTGGTCAATAAAGGAATAGAAAAATGTATGAAAAATGGGAATTCAAGATCAAAAGCAATTTTACTAGTTTAGATTGCTTCAGAACTACATTGTTCAGTACTGAAATTACACAGGGAATACTTCTTCCAGAGTATCTTGTGGCAGCTGGTTTTAGCAGCAGAGTTCTGACAGTCATGGGTCTTCCTTGGAAATAATTTTCCTACACTAAGTTTATAGGGCAAGCTGGAGCTAACGTCAGGTTGCGTATAGTTTCTATGGAAGAAATGGAAGCAAGGGGAGGCTGCAAATACGAACTTGAATCAGAGTAGGAGAACCCACTTTGTGCAGATGTGGGAGTTCTCAAAGGCACATACAGCTCTCCTACCCTAAGATTAATTGCTATGGAAGAAACATCTGTGTGCAAAGATCCCCGTAATGAAATGAATGGTGTGTGTGCATCAGAAGAACCATAACACTTTTGTTTTCTACTATCTTATTGGTTTTAATATATGAACCATGGGGTCAAAATTTTGGCTGCTCAGTTGCAATCTAAACCACGTGCAGCATTATAGTTTCATTATTATTTATTATATTTGCCAGTCACTCTTCTTATGGAATAACCTAAAGCAGCTTACATTGAAACCGATCAAGTACAATAATAAAAACCAAAAAATACAGCTATATGGAAAAAAGCAGGTTACTTTCCCACTAAATGAGGCAACAATGCCACCCCTTAACTAAGGGCCAAAGGTCTGGGTAAAGAGAGAAGTATTCACATGGTGCCTAAAACTGGATAAAGATGGGGTCAGGTATGACTGCTTGGGGAGAGCATTCCACAAGTGGGGGAGCAGTGGTGTACCTAGGGGTTGGCTAGGTTGGCCCTTGCCAAGGGTGTAGGCCCAGGAGAGTGCAAAAATTGTGTCTCTTCACTCTGGCTCGGAGTGGCTAGGAAGGAAAACAGTGAGGGGAGGAAGGCAGGATGGACCAATGGGGTGGGTGGGAAGCAAAACATTGCAGACCCACCCCTGATGGCAGCAGAGGCAGTCAACGGCAGAGCACAAAAATAGATGAAGGAGCAACCTTTTTGTGTTTCTGGTCTATGGGCTCTCCCGGCTTCGGAAGTGCCAATACAACTCCTTGCCAAGGATGCAAGGGACGGGGGGGGGGGGGATACAGCTTTTTGCTAAGTGCACAAGGTAACCTAGGTATGCCGAGGGGACCACTTCCTGAAGTACATAAGGCTTTATAGCTCAAAACCAGCATTTTGAATTGAGCCTGGAAACTAGCCAGTGCAGTCATGTCAGTATTGGGGTTGCAGTATATGTTTAGACCATCATACTCTGGTCAATGATCTGGCCACAGAATTCTGCATCAGATGCAGTTTCCAACCTATCTTCATAAGCAGCCCAATTTATAACACACTGCAGTCCTCACCCTAAGGTTACCAGAGCAGACAACAGAAGTAGCTGTCCTAGCACAGCTGTATCACAAGTTATGGCTGATGGAGGGCAATCCATACCACGAAGGCCATGGGCCTCAAGCAACAGTAATTGATACAGAAGTACTCCATGCTACATACCTTCTCCATCAGAGATAGCATAACTCCATCCAGAGTATGCGACATCCCATTCATCCCGTTCTGCCCGGACACTGAGGTCCAGCGCCGAGGGCCTTCTGGCGGTTCCCTCACTACAAGAAGCCAAGTTACAGGGAACCAGGCAGAGGGCCTTCTCGGTAGTGGCACCCACCCTGTGGAACAACCTCCCACCAGATGTCAAAGAGAAAAAAAGCTATGAAACTTTTAGAAGACATCTGAAGGCAGCCGTATTTAGGGAAGCTTTTAATGTTTAATAGGTTATTGTATTTTAGTGTTTTGTTGGAAGCCGCCCAGAGTGACTAGGGAAACCCAGCCAGATGATGATGATGATGATGATAATGATGATTATCCAGTCTAGGGAACCACCTATAAATAGTGCCTTAGTCTTGTCTGGATTAAGCTTCAGTTTATTGGTTCTCATCCAGCCCATTACTCACTCTGAAAGATTAGGCTTAATAGATTGTCTAGTATTTGTGCTGTAAAGGGCAAGAACTGCTCGTGTAATCCAGTGTTCCGAGTTAGAGCATTGAATGGTACTGGTGATCTAAAATTATACCCATTTTGCTTCAGGAGCATAGACGCCTCCAACAATTTTAACACAGGTAAAACTAAAAGTCTGTGGATGGCTTTGCATGTTATATTTTTTAAGATCTGGATCATGGCCTCATTCATTCACTCATTTATTGTCTCCCATTACATGATATCAGATCAGGTTAAAATGTAATTAAAAACAATACTCCTATTTTCAGGGTCTCAAGGGGCAGGTTGTGTGGGAAACTGCGTTCAACTCTGCAATCCATAGCACCACCACAAGCAGTGCTACAGCCTCTTGGAAGCACAGCACTGGCAACCATTTTGCTGTACTTTTCCAAGTTATTAATATTTAATAAGTGAAGAAGGCCTGTGTAAAAAGCTAGCATCCTGGCATCTAGTGCTTCTGATGTATTTAATACTAATATTAGATAGCACTTTTCATGTTGACTAGGGGTTGAATGGGTAGAAGGGGGTTTATGTGTGCCTTGTATTTAGTGGTCCTAGGTCTCCTATTTTCTGTTAACTGCAGAGATATTAAAGAAGAGTTACAACTAGAGATCTAAATGTGAAGACTGAGGTTCAATTAGTAGCTGACATGGTTAATTCCTTTATGAATTTATCTAATACTCATTCTAAAGCTATCTAAACTAATGGTCATCACAATATTCTGTGGAGATTAAATCTATAAACTGTTTTGAGTGAATAACTTTATGGTTGTTGCTATTTTGTCCTAAAATGACTATTTATTTCCACCTCATTTAACATTTGATATACTTTGCAATTTTTTTCACAGTCATCCTTAAAACATCTACGCAAGATCATTTTCATTCTAGTTTGCAGCTGGGGAACTGGGGTTATGTACTAGTTAGTCACCAAGGCCCAACTAAGGATTCTGTGATAGAACCTGAATTTGAACAGGGTCAAACCCCAAACACCTGGGGAACAATCTACTTTGTCAGATCCACTCTCTGGGTCTGCTTCTGTTGCTAGCCTTCCAAGGACTAGACTTTTATTTGGCATGTTTGTAAAATCTCTGACTTCAGCTGTGTCATACTAGCACCCAGCAGCCAAGGAGGGCCTCGAGTTTTTCAAAAAGATTTTGAGTCTGCAAAGCAGGCAATTCCATGGGTGAAAGATTCAAAATGACCTCAAACTGTATTAAGACCAACAATGATCACTTAATCCTAACTCAGGGTTTTGGTCCCAGCAGCTAGACAAGTCTCAAAGTAAAGCAAAGCTTAATATTCTTAATAGCTGGATTCAATTTAGGCGTGCAGCAGAGACGATAGTCAGGGAAGGAGACAAATAGTCTTCAGACAATTAAATTTAATTGTTCCATCTGAAGATTATTTATCTCCTTCCCTGATTATTGTCTCCTCCAAGTAGTGAATAAATTGGAACCAGCAATCGGCAAGAGTTACTCTATTCCCCTGAAACGAAGCTGAGTTCTGAAGAAACATCAGGCTTTCAGATCAACATGACGCTTTGTTCTAATAAGCTAGTGGCTGCTTTAGATCTGCCACCTTTGAACATCTTTTTAGCAGACACCAAATCAGCAAAAGTACATTCCAGCATCCTCCTTTTATACCAACATTTGGCAGCTCTGAGTTAAAACTACTATATCACCTGACCCAATCAAATGTTCAAAGCTAGATTTGAATATAATGCTACTATGTGAAAATAATTACTACAAAATGGCACACACACCCTGTTACTTTAAAAAAATGATTTGAGCATAAGCCTGCGGAGGAAGACTTTAAATGCTTTGTCTTCCTAGTCCAGAGAATAAGTAAGTTCAAACTACTATCTCCTGCTGTAAAGCACCAAACCTTCTATCTCTCAAAAATAATGTATTGTGCAAAATGTTAACTATCAAAGAAGTGCTTCCTAGTAGAACTGATTTGTGGTCCTCTTGTGCAACAAACCCACCTCAAAATAATCAGATCGGAAAATGCACTGTAAAGTGAGGGATAGCGACAGAGTGACACAATGCTGTATAACCTCCCCACAAAGAAATCAGGATGAATGCTCAAATATATTACCTGCCAGTGACCTGAGAGGTATATAATCCACTAGCTGCTAGTGCAGAAACTGCCGGAGATCAAGTGATTTAAGTTTAAAAAACACCAATGGCTCTATATTCCATAGCTTTCACTGTAACCATCTATATCTGTCGTGAGGCTTTGTGTATGAATCTTTGTTCAAGGACTGAAATTGGATGTCTTGCTATGCAAAAAGTAGAAGCAGTTCTGCTCATCAGGCACTTCTCATGTTCTCACACACCATGAACCTGACAGAATTTTTAAGCTACTTGAATTCATCTCCCCACAGATGTGTGGAGCAAAGTCAGGGCTTATCCATATAAATAATCTCCAAAACAAGGGTTTTTCCATAGCACTGAAACATTACATGGCTGCAATACCTCGGTTTAAGGACAGCCCTGTTCACAAACTATTCGGTTTATGAACTCTGCAAAACTGCTACTTTACCTCGGTCCAAGAACGGAATCCGAACAGTGGAAGTGTTAGGATCGTCCTACTCGCGTGTAGGACCCTGGCAGAGACACAGGCCCGACTGGCAAGTTCTCTCCCACCTGGATAGAAGCAGGGCCATACAAAACTGGCAGGCCGCATTTCAATAATCTTCCCCAAAGGGACTGTTCCCCTTTGCCTCTGGGTTTGTGCTGTTGGCATCCGTCTGCTTCAGGAGACCATGGAAGAGTGCACCTTAGGGAGTAAAGTCAAACCGTTGGAGAGTTACAGCACTTGTTGTGGCTGTAGAGACCAAGACAGGAGAGGCATGTTTTATTGGGGCAGATGAAGCCCTCTGGTTTTGCTGCTACGGGTGCGCCATGGCGTTCTCCCCTCTTCTCGGAGGTCATTCCTCTTCTGGTCAGTGCTGAGGATACACAAGCCTAACTTGCTTCCAGGCACTGCAAGCTGCCCTCCCTTCACCACAGCCACAATTAGATGAGGGGCTCACCACTTCCCTCAGAAAGGCACCAAATGGCTTTTTCATACGAAAGGTTCCAGAGCAGATTTCCCCTCTCAGGAATTTCCCCTCAGAATCACCACAGCACACGAAGGCTGGGACTTAAGATAGGTCTGTTTCCAATTGGCTCTCTCTGCTTCTTCTCAGATTCTGATTGGCTGTACAAGGTATCGGTCTCAGAGAGCTTTGCCTGATACCATTTTTCCTCCTCCAAAATGTTGTTATTATACAGGGTGAGTCCTTTAAAAGAGGCCCACGTGTTTCACAGGGACTCTTTTAAAAGACTCACCCTGTAGTTTGGCTGTATAAAAAGGAAATAATAAATGCAATGAGTTTAAAAAAAAACGAAAAAAAAACCTACTCCAAATTAGCTAAAAGATCAAGCCGGCAATCCTATGCACACTTAGCTGGGAGTAGGCTGAACTCAATGTGAATAGATATTGTATATTATATGTGAATAGATATTGTATAAGAATAGCCTGCTGAATCAGGCGAATGGCCCATCAAGTCCAGCATCTTGTTCTCACAGTGACTAACCAGGTGCCTGTGGGAAACCCACAAAAAACAATTTCCCTTTCCATACTATAGCCACTATTATTTGTAGCCATCGATAGCCCTCTCCTTTATGCATTTGTCTAATTCTCTTTTAAAGCCATCTTGGTTGGTTGCTACCACTGCCTCACTGGAAACCAATTTCCATAGTTTAACTATGCGCTCATGAAGATGTGCTTTTTTTTCAATATGTCCTGAATCTTCCCACATTCAGCTTCATTGAATGTCCATGAGTCCTCTTGTTATGAGGGGGATAAAAAACTTCCCTATCCAGTTTCTCCATGCCATGCATAATTTTATAAACTTTTATCAGGTCGTCTCTTACTTGCCTTTTCTTCAAACTAAAAAGTCCCAAATACTGTGATCTTTCTTCATAGACACAATTTTCCTGACATGTTGTTCGGTTGTAACACAGATTTTGACCCCACTGTGGGATGCTGGACTTTTTGTCTCATGGACCAACGCTGCTATTTTTGCTTCGTATGTGTCTAAAACACAGATTATTCTTGACAAAAAATAGTTACTTTTGTTTTTATATTAAGAAAATGGGGTGGAGGATATTTCATAACATGGCAGTGAACAAGCAGAATCCTGGCAATACGTATTGCTAAATAGTTTTGGGGTTGTTAACTTCAAAATATTTTTTTTCTGCAACCTAAAGGTACGTTTTTATTCTTCCTTACACCCACAGCCGATTTAAGTCCTCCAACCCTAACATTTTCAGAATGCCAAAATTCAGTTTATATTTGCCAAGTTGTGAGATCAAGTTCTCAAATAAAACAAACAAGGTCTGTGCCAGCCATACTGGAACACTGACAATAGCATATCTGTCTATTGCATGCCCTTCCCTACATGGCAGATGCCAATTATTTTTTAGTTCATTTTATTAACTACACACACACACACACACACACACACCAGGGAAAATATATACATCTAATCTAATTCATATGCAGCCTATGTACACAACTGTGTAATACTAAAAGGGAGTATCCATTATTGCAATAAAGCAAATGTCTCTGTTAACTTCAATTTCATATTTTGTTTTCCAAAAATCAATAAATGGACACCATGTTGTCTTGAATTTTTATATAATGGATTTCATTGTTGTAAAGACTAAGCCACCCTTGGGAAACCAACTTGGCCGAAGAGAAGAGTAAAAATACCATAGATATATACATTGAATAAATACAATATAGTCTCTCTTGAGTTACGAGGAGAAAAGGAAGATTCCTGGGTTGGTGGACAGTGTTAAAAGAAACATGCATCATTTTCTAAGGGTTTTCATTTTTTTAACCTATGTGTTTAGGATTTCTTCTTCCGAGAACCGAATATTCCAAAACTTAAAAGTGGAGACACCGTTTATAATGTTGCGATGCTTGAGGTGGAAATTCTGATTGGCACCCCCATGGTGTTAAAAACATAATCAACTAAATAATTCGTAATATGCTGCCCTTTGGTTGTGACCCAAATCTGCCACCACATTAGGCCCATTCAGAAGGGCAGCCCTGCTAGAGGTTGCCATCTACAAATCTGATGTATTTGGAGAAGGGGAAAGAGTGCAAAAAAGGTGTGTACATCTGCCTTTGTTGTAGACATCCACAAAGCTTATTTCAGTGTTTAACAAGTAGCGAAAAGAATAGACGCAAGGTTGTATCCAATTTAGAGCTAAGTTAAAGCCACGTCATGGTATGTGTGACTCACTGGTGAAATGTTTAACTCCAGGTGAATGTTGTTGCACAAGAAATTACAATCTGTTGTGGAATGAGTTTCTGCTATCACAAATGTTGCGCTGGATTCCTCTTATGCAACATTACAACTCATCTATCGACTAGCACAACAGCCTTTGTGCTAGTAGACTGAAAATGTTGGACATAGCCTATGGTAATCATCTTGAACCTTCATACTTTAGCGCCACAGGAGAAGGGCTACTAAATCCTTTCACTTCCTGCCACTTGACCTGCATCTAGTAATGTGAAGTTCAGCCCCAAGGATAATTTCACACACTTCCCCTGCCAATAATCTGATGCATGTCCAAATGTTAAATGTTAACACAACTCTTGCATGTACCTGTATTCTTGCTGGAGCACCAACGGGAGATGTGCAATACGCAGGGATGCAAGACAAAACTTTCTCTGTGGTATGACAAGGTAAAGGCCCATAATGGTTTTAAAAATCATGTAATTAGAAAACCCTTATATAATGTTTGGATAAAATACAAAGATCTTTTAGAAAGGAAAACACCCAGATGGCTTTCGCCATTGGAGGCAAAGGCCCAGAAAAAGTTAAATATGGAAACTAATTGGTTGAGATATTCAGATCTATTACTGGAAGAGAAAAAAGGATTTAAATTAAAACCATTCGATCAAATTAAAGATAAAATAAATTGGTTACATTACCATCAGATCAATGAATTGTATAAATTAGATAAGAAAAATGGTTTTGCATCAGAAAAAACCAAGTTGGAAATGGAGTTGTTAGATTCTAAAGTTAAAAAATTATCTAAAATGTATAATCTGTTGTTGGAGTGGCATACAAAGGACGAACAAGCTAAATCTGTGATGATAGATTGGGCAAGAGATGTTTGACATAACATAATGTTTGAAGACTGGGAAAGGTTGTGAAGGAAAGGGGTTAAGTTCACTGCATGGTCAGTGTTAAAGGAAAATATTATGAAAATGATGTATAGATGGTACTTAACTCCTGTAAAATTAGCAAAGATTTATCACAATAGTGATAATCTATGTTGGAAATGAAAAAGAAGGTACCTTTTATCATATGTGATGGACGTGCCCCAAGGTGAAAGACTTCTGAGAGAAGATTTATAATGAATTGAAAAAAATGTTGAAATATACATTTATTAAGAAACCAGAGGCCTCCCTTCTTGGAATAATAGGTCTGGAATTGCCCAAGAAAGATGTTAGATTGTTTTTGTATGCCACAACTGCTGCAGGGATTTTGTTAGCCAAGAATTGGAAAACACAAGAAGTGCCAACAGTGGAGGAATGGCAGGTGAAGATGATGGACTTTTGGGAGCTAACCGACTTGACCGGAAGAGTCCGCGACCAGAAGGAAGAGGAGTACCAGGAAGAATGGATGAAATTTAAAGAATATTTAGTTAAATATGCTAAGATAATTTAAATAGAAATACTTGCAAATTCCAGATTGGCTTAGGATTTAAATATGTGATTATATATAATAATATGTTTAAAGTTTATATGAAAAGTAAGAAAGAAGTTAATTGACTAAGTAAATTTTATGAGAAATTAGTCTTGGAAAACTGTTACAATGATATACATTGAAATTCAGCCGGGGGGATTTGAGGAAGTCACCTAACAATGTTAATAATAATGGAATAATTACAGTTAGGATTTATGTGTGTTTGTTTGCTTATAAATTTGGAAAATCAAAACTTTCTCTGTGGCGGCACACCACATGCCTTCCCCCAGAAAGCAAGATAAGCCTAGATTTTGTTGTTTTCAGTGCCAGGCAGACCTGCCTATACTTCAGGTTTTTGTAGGAGACTAGTGCTAGTGTTTACAGGTGTAAAGTTAGGAGCCTCCTTTGTAGCTCTTATGACACAAGCTCCACAGTCCTGTCAGGATCAGGCATAGATTGGCAGGCTCAGACTAGTGAGGAATAGGAGAAAGCAGAAGGGGCAGGGCAAAGTGTGGGAATGAGGAATGGAAGTTCTGCCCCTCCTGTGGGGTGGAGAGCCTCATTGGGGGCTGAGGAGGACACTGGCCACCAGCTGGGGATGGCTGAGCCATAGGTGGCAGAGGCTGAACAAAGAGTCAGAAAAGTAGGGTGCAGCCTTGTTGCCACGATACAGGCTCAGTCTCTGTAGAGGGAAACAGAGTCAACCATCCAAATGGAGTGCATTTACAAACTTGGCATTCTTGCAAGGCATATGAGTGTTGCTGGTAGGTTTGCCATGCCTCCTCTTGAAATGCTTAGTCAAAGGGATGTGGAAACTGGTTAGGACATCTTTGCTGCTTCTGCTCAGTTCTGAAATACTTGCCTGGCTCCTAATCTTGACTCCTACTGCTATGTCTGCTGTTGAACCTGTACCATTACTGGCCTGAATATACAAGTAAGAGCCTCTGTCGCCTTGTTTTGGGTGGAAGGTGAGATATCTTATGGGTTCTATCCCCACCTCTTTTTATGGGTTTTTAAGAACAATGTTGTATTTTTACCTGATCTTTTATCAATTGCATGTGCATGGTTTTAATGTTTTAATTTGTGTTGTATCCATCAAGTGAGATCATATGCTGCAGGGCTGCCATGCCTAGACAAATATTTAAAAATAAATATTTTAAATCAATGGCATACAAACAAGCACTTGTAAGAAGAGGCATTCAAGTTGCTTTTAGCACCACTGGTGAATGCACATCTATATTTTTTTTATTTTGGTGGCTAATGGCCAAATTTCGCATGTTGGCAGATAGTGAAACTGAATAGGATCTCAAAATGGGATGGTGGTTAGAGAAGTGGGTATGGTTAGGGATGCTGCAGTTTGAAAGCACGTCAAAGTGCAAGTAGATAAATAGGTACCACTATGACGGGAAGGTAAACGGCATTTCCATGCGCTGCTCTGGTTCGCCAGAAGCAGCTTAGTCATGCTGGCCACATGACCCGGAAGCTGTACACTGGCTCCCTTGGCCAGTAAAGCGAGATGAGCGCCACAACTGCAGACTCTTTTACCTTTATACCTAGCAAACATGGGGGTAGTTAATGTATGAAGGTGTTAAGACCACAGATCTGTATTCCTAGATTCAGCTAGGTCACATCCCTCACCTGGATGTAAGTAAGTAAAGTTTCCTTCCTTTTTGTTCTCTTTCACCATGTGATAGGACATGCCTGAGCTTGCTCAAACCACATGATTAGAGCTATTTCACCATATTTTGTATCCTAGGATTTATCTGCTTGTGTTTATTTGCTGCTGCATGGATGAATGCATGAACCTGGCCTTTGGAACTTTGTAAGTAAAGCATTTTAAAAACTTTTGGGGATGTGTGGTCTGTTCAGTGCTAAAGGGGTAGAACCGGGGAAGCTCTGGTAGCAACTCAGAACAGGATATTTAAAAGGTTTACCCTGTGCTTTGGATCTAGAGAGCCAGCCAATTCTTTTATTAATTACCCCACATGGGTGATCTATATACAGTCATACCTTGGTTCTGAAACACCTTGCAACTCGAACGTATTGGCTCCCAAATGCCACAAACCCGGAAGTGAGTGTTCCAGTTTGCAAACGTTTTTGGGAAGCCGACGTCTAATGCAGTTTACACGGCTTCCAATTAAGTGCAGGAAGCTCCTGCAGCCAACTGGAAGCTGCACCTTGGTTTTCGAACATTTTCGGAAGTCAAATGGACTTCCGGAACGTATTCCGTTTGAGAACCAAGGTATGACTGTATCTATTTTCTCCACAAAATGCTCATGAACAGGATTGACCATAATGCAGCCCTGCTATTTGCTGCTTTCAGGGTGAACAATAGGCTGTTCAGGCATCTCTAGTAGTACTAAATAGTAATGCTGAATCATAGTTATAGGAACAGCCTATCCATGAAGAAGGGAGAAGTCTGCAGCAACAGAGGGTAGCTCTAGCAAATGTGTTATAGAGAGACGGGCTGGTTGAAAATGCAGGGGATGTTTTAGGGCAGGACTGAGGGGCATCAGTTGGGCTTTGTCTTGCAAGCTCTGCATAACAGCTGTCTGCCCCGTGCCTGCCTCTAAAGTCAGCGCTGACAACTCCTCACTTTTATGGGAACTAATTTTACTCAGGCACATGCAAAATAAAAATAACAAAAAGATCAACAAGTTATTCCACTGGCTTTCCTGATCTTCAGCTTGGATTAGCAGTGAGAGGCTCACAAATTCTTCCAGGGTTTTAGGGCAGCTTTTCTTTCGCCCATCTTCTCTCATCTCGAGCTCAATCCACTGTGTGTTCAGTGAGGTGCCTCAAGGATTAAGGAGGGAAAGAATCTCTCCCTCCCACTCATCCATCATGCTATCTATGGAGTGCAAGATGATGTGATGCTACAGTTTACAGCCTGGGCCATACTGGATTGTTATGGAATAGTATACAGCGGGTCCCAAGGCATTTCCATACTGCAGATTCCCTATATTAAGAGTTTGGTGCTTTCACACTAAATTGTATCAGGGCCATATTGCCTGCATTTGTAAATCTATACATTGACCTCCATCCACTGATTCAGCTTTGAAACCAATAGAAAACCAGATTGGCTGGACAAGACTGCTTCCAAATGGGTGGCTCCTAGTGCTGCCCTAATCATCATTGCTCTCTTCGTACGTTAATTCTGTTCCATTCCACCCAGATCAGCAGATGTGACATAGCTGTGGGGGTAGAGAAAGTCCAGGTCACAAGAGCAGCCATACACATTTGCTGTAACAGGAGTGGGGAAGAGAATCCAGCTACTGGGCCCATATCCTGACCTTCCTATCTCTGTGGATCATTTTGCAAGAGGGGCGCCTTCCACCTGTTGATTGCCTGACATTGCAATGACATAAGACATTTTTTTTTTGCAGCCATGCCTATATTTTTTTTAAAAAAATCAATCTTTCAATGAGCACTGAAAACCTTTTCCAACAATATATTTGCAAACATACCAGTTAATGCTACAACATTATAGTACTATAATGTTAGAATGGTAATAGTAAAAAGTCCCCTTTCTGGTCACAACCATCTTAGCAACATAGTTAATGGTGGTGACCAGAATGATGGTGGTGGTTTTGGTGGTGGTGCTGTGTGTGTGTTTAAGAACATTTTAAAGACCATTTCTTTAAAAAGGATTATAATGTTATAGGTAAAGATGGTTTCAACTTTGTGTTGCAAGGTACTGAGAGAACATTCAGAATCGTGACCTCTTTATTATTGCTTCATGTGTTCCAGGGCAGCCTTGCCACCCAAAGTGACATTTCAAAGCAAAGTGTGAGCGGGGGTGGGTGGGGTGGGGGTGTTATCCTTAGGAAAAAAACACATTTTTTAAGGAATTTCTAGGGAAGCTACAAGAATTCCAAGAAAATTCAGAAATTTACAGGGGGGGAATTCCACACAGTCCTGCCAGGTCAGATTCTAGGGCTGAGCTGTGGCTAAAATTAATAGCATGGCAACCCTTCATCAAAACAGTTCTATGCTCTAAATCAGGCTTCCTCAACCTCTGCCCTCCAGATGTTTTGAGACTACAATTCCCATCATCCTTGACCACTGGTCCTGCTAGCTAGGGATCATGGGAGTTGTAGGCCAAAACCATCTGGAGGGCCGAGGTTGAGGAAGCCTGCTCTAAATGGAATGGACTTTAAAGATGTTTCAGAAACTCCAGCTGGTCCAGAATGTGGTCACTTGAGTTTTCCTGGGAGCCAGACAGTTGGATTGTGTGGCACCATTACAGTGCCAGCTACATTGCTTATTGCCATGCTTCTGGGCCCAGTTTAAAAGGCTGGTTGTAAACTTTAAAGTAGGAGTGGGAAACTACAGTCTTGAGGTCAAACGCAGCCCTCCAGGTCTCTCTTCCTCGCCCTTGAAACTCCCACCACAACCACACCCCTTCTCCACAGGTAGAATACCTAACACTCCTTTAGTGTTTTTGCCTGACTGGAATGTGTCCTTGAACTCTGGCAAGACCTCTTGCTTGACTATGAATGCATGTAGAAACTACCCTGCTGCATAAAGATAAAATATAAATTTGCTGTTCTGCCCACTTTTGCCTCTGGCCCCATCCACCTCTGACCCATAGCTTAGAGGGAACAGAGCCCTTAGTCTGAAAAGGCCTTACTTGGGTCCAGTTTATCCAAAGGACTGTGTACAGCAGTACCACTTTTACAGCCCTCAACTAGCAACCGAGGCCCTTCTCATTTGCCCACCACCAGAAGTCATTCATGGCATGGACAATACAGAGAGGGCTTTCTCTGTGTCAGCCTCACACTTCTGGAACTCAGTGCCAAGGGGGCTCTACCCAACCACACCACTGTATGCCTTTCAGAAATATTTGAAAACTCGCCTGTTATTGCTGGCTTTCCCTTAAGAGTTGAGTTTTTAACTATTGGTCTGGTTCTGCTGCTGAACTTTATCATCTTTTAATCATCTGGGTTGGGTTGGTTGGCTGACTTATTTATTTCATTCATATCCCACCTTTCCTTATACATGGTCCTCCTTCTTGTCTTCCCCATTTTATTTTCACAACAAACCTGCGCGGTAGGCTAAGCCAAGAGACAGTGATTGAGTCCCAAGGTCATCTAGTGAGCTTCATATCTTAGTAGGGATTTGAACCCTGTTCTCTCAAGTCATAGTCCAACACTTTCATCACACTGTCTCACACATTAGCTGCTAGTCTCCTTGTGTTTAACTGCCAGTATTTTGGATCACATAACATTTCTGTGTGTGTTGTGCATGAATTGGAAGCTGACTTGAAGGAGTTCACTGTCAAAGGTGGTGCATGCATATTTCAAATATAGTCAGATGTTACCGTATTTTTCACTCTATAAGACGCACCAGACCACAAGACGCACCTAGTTTTTGGAGGAGGAAAACAGGAAAAAAAATATTCTGAATCTCAGAAGCCAGAACAGCAAGAGGGATCGCTGCACAGTGAAAGCAGCAATCCCTCTTGCTGTTCTGGCTTCTGGGATAGCTGCACAGCCTGCATTCGCTTCATAAGACGCACACACATTTCCCCTTACTTTTTCGAAGGAAAAAGTGAGTCTTATAGAGCAAAAAATACGGTAAGTCCCTATTCTGGAACTTACTCCCAAGGAAGTGTGTGTTTAAGAATGCAATGTAAAAACCCTGGTCATTCGAGACTGAGAAGTCTACATTATGGGACTGTCAGAGCCTTGTTCACATGCTTTCCACCCTGCTCCCAACCCTGAGAGTGGGAGGTAGATTGTGGGCGGGTGGAGGCATCAGGCACGCTCCTTCGGGGGACTTGAAAGCAGTCCTCCTTGTGTGTGCGCGCTTGCTCCCCTCCCCTAAGTATGATGGCCATGATAGATGGTGACATCAGCTAGAGACAACTCCAAGGGACCAGGGCTGGCCATTGTTCTGTGCCAGTGTGAAGTGATGTCCGTCGCCTAGGAACCTGGGGCAGGCCTACAAAGGCATGCTTTCATCTCCCTGACCTGCTCAGCTGGCAAAAAGGCCCTGTCCAAGGCACCAGCCTGGGAAGACATTGCAGGCACACAGCAGAAGGAACTCGAATGAGAGTCAGACACACACCCCACTTAAAGACCCCATTGAAAGCTCTTCTACCCCTCCTGCCCCGAAGGAAAGGACTTGCCTCCTAAACCCTTCTGTTGCATTTAATTAAAGCTAATCATCACCAGTATTTCCACTGGACCTCCTCACTAGAATGACCAGATGCAATGGGGGCTTTCAGCCTCTTAGGTCACAGAGGGAATATTGGTAGTTGGAATTAGTCATGCAGGGTGAGAAAACCTGCACCTGAAAAAAACAAACCCACTTCTAAACTTTTAAATGTGCAGAAACGCGTCTTTGTCTTGGCATTTTGTCATCCTATCCTATGACAGAAACAAAGGAAAATGGTTTAAAACTGGCAGCCAACAGAACGACGGTGGTGCAATCACTGCTGTTGTTACTGGTACTGCTGGTAATTGGAGTAAGCTTCAGTGTGTGACAGGGCTGCAGTCTGAGGAGGAGGCAGAAGCTAGGAAACCACGAACTATGAAACAAGCCTATAGCCAGGGCCGAAGAACAAATCGAAAGCAGGCATGATCATGGAGCAATCCAAAAGTCAGCACGGGAGAGCTATTTAGGAAGCAGGATTGCGAACCAAGCCAGATGTCAGCACCAGGGGATAACTAAAAGAACAAGAGCTGATAAACTGGGAGAAGACAACAACAATCAGAAGTGTAGTGGTCTGGGATGGTGTCCTATTTCTGCAGCAGGATGCTTGTCGTCCTAGAGCAGTGTTTCCCAACCTTTTTCTGACCATGGCACCCTTCCAACCTTGTTTCCTTCCTGTAGCCCCCGATAGGTATAGCTGGGAGGGCAGGGGGCAGCTGTGGCCCTCCATTTATGCAATTTTCACCTGTGACCCCCTTGGAATATCCTGGGGGCCCCCAGTTGGGAAACACTGTCCTACAGCCACCCAAGTGACACGTAATGGGTCCTTTTTAGCCACTGAGAAGAAGTCTTACCTGTTGTGCTGGCTGGAGCAAGAGTGAAAGGGGATTAGTCAGCCACTGAGGATTGAGCCATAGGGTCACTCTGGTGAAGGCTCGCATGGAGAACACCAAGGAGGAGTTGTTCTGTATGCTCTACAGCTAAGAATTTGGGGACACTAAAAACACAGGGTACTTCAGTTTCTAGAGAATGCTGTGCAGGTTCTGTTATGTGCAATGGAACATCAAGAATAAAACTTTGAAATAAGATACTGGAGCACTCCAAATCATTTGCCCATGCCCATGCACACAAAAATAGCAGATCTAGCTGAAAGACAATACATGGATCATTGTGGTGCATCCCTAATTATTATTATTGTATAATTATAGCAGTAGAACCTTAGAAGGAGGTGTTGCTGTGACAATCATGAAGGAACTCTGCACTTCTGAATTTGGCAATACGCCACTGCTGAGGAAACAAAACAGGGGCTGCAACTCACCGGCTCACCACACAGGGTAGCTGCACACAGACCCCAAAAGCTCCTGGTTCAAGCCCCAGCAGTTCCCAATACAGCCCCCTTCAGAATCACAACTGGCCTATGCACACTCTAATCTTCAGAGAGCAGATGAAATGTAGATCGAATGAACCTTTTACATCCAGCTCTGGCAAAAGGAAGCATAGTTCAGGTGCAGTTCCCCTCCTCCTCCCATGTTGTAAAGTTTGAATCTACCCCAAAGTTTGCAGTCTAGAGGAGGGGAGTCAGAAACCAAAATTACATGTTATGTATCCTGCTTCTACATGGGGTCTCTCATCCAAGGGTCTAAAAGGGAGTTAATTGCATCTGCTAACTTAAACTGCTAAAACATTAACTGCTTCCCAGTCAGTCCCTAAGCACAAGATGCTAATGCTTGGGAAGAGTGCAAGCTATGTAAAACGTGCTCACTAGAAAATCTCCATACCTACCTAGAGTCATGTCTGAGCTGTAGAATATAATATTTTGAAACTGAGGTTTTAGGGAAGTAGGGGAACTTTTTGGCCCTGGAGGCCAGATCTTTATCTCTCGCATCTCTATGGACCCATGGACCAACTTTGATGCCATTATGGTGCCTCACTAATCTGTCCAGATTGGCCTGTAGGAGTGGAGGGATACAGTCACCGAGCAGCATTGAACCCTGGACACATCAGCCAATGAGAGGGGGTGTCAACATTGCCTTCTGCAGGGAAAGCAATCATGTCCCTACTTGCCCCACAGCTGGTGCCACATATGACAGGTGGGTGTGGATTGGGGGGGGGAACAGCCTTGTACATCAAAAGGGGAGGCCTGGCAGGCCAAATTTGTCCTGTGGGCCAGAGGTTCCTGACCCCTGGCTTAATGCTTTATGTTTTAAAGCAGGCATAGGCAAACTCGACCCTCCAGATGTTTTGGGACTACAACTCCCATCATCCCTAGCTAACAGGACCAGTGGTCAGGGATGGTAGGGATTGTCGTCCCAAAACATATGGAGGGCTGAGTTTGCCTATGCCTGTTTTAAAGGGATTATTTCACTGTGTATTTTAAGTATGAGTGTTTATACTGCAATGTTTTTATGGATATATTTGCTTATGCATTAATTATGGACGCTTATATTTTAATATTTACATTAAGAGGCTTTTACAATTCATAAACTGCTCAGAAGTCTATTTTGGCCTTAAGCAGAATGTGCATTAATAAATAAAAATCCTAATAACACTCCATGGAAGTGGCTTCCTTACTTGGCTCATTGGCTACTATGTTATGAAAACCTCATTTGGATCAATGCAAAACAAGTGTACCTAATGCCAAAGGGCATACCCAGGCATTTGATGGCTGAACCATACTGTTCCTGGCAGAGATAATATTTTTAACTGTTTTTAGAAGCTTTTATAATGCTTTTTTTGTGTCTTTTGTAGACTTGTGATAACTGGCCCTAGGAAAAACCGGAAGAGTGAAAGTGAAAGATATAGCTTGAGCCAGGACAGCATACTTGCTGGTTAGTATCTGAGCTGCGGGCTAGCTGTGAGGAATTCCCTGCTGAGTTTAAAAAGTCACTCCTCCCAGAGCTGAATAGAGGCAGGCAGCCAGTCAGGCTCCACCTGTCAATAGCAGAAAAGGTTTGCAAGGAGCCTACAGTCCATTGTCCCTGCTTCCCTCCTCCCTATTCCGTCTTCTAAATCTAAACTATGCCATAATCTCTCAGTATCAAGCATAGATGTATGTATGTATGTACACACTCCTGTCTACATTAACCTCAGCACTGCTTCAAGGTTTCCCCAGACCTGGGGTCAAGCTAATCATAGAAGTACAGGAGCAGTTTCACACATGAATGCAATCACTTGATGCCTTATAACTTGATGACTCACCACAAAAACATGAAACATTGAAAAACTCCCCTATACAGGGCTGCCTTCAGATGTCTTCTAAAGGTTGTATAGCTTACATTTTTATGGTTGCCCTATAAAGGTAAAGGTAAAGGTACCCCTGCCCGTACGGGCCAGTCTTGCCAGACTCTGGGGTTGTGTGCCCATCTCACTCAAGATGCCAGGGGCCAGCGCTGTCCGAAGACACTTCCGGGTCACGTGGTCAGTGTAACATCGCTGCTCTGGCGAGCCAGAGCTGCACACGGAAACGCCGTTTACCTTCCCGCTAGTAAGCGGTCCCTATTTATCTACTTGCACCCGGGGGTGCTTTCGAACTGCTAGGTTGGCAGGCGCTGGGACCGAGCAACGGGAGCGCACCCCGCCGCGGGGATTCGAACCGCCGACCTTTCGATCGGCAAGCCCTAGGCGCTGAGGCTTTTACCCACAGCGCCACCCGCGTCCCTTATGGTTGCCCTATATTGAACAGCAAAAACGAGGATGCTATGACGGCTTATTTTAAATACCGCTACTAAATGTAGGCTATAGAAGCTGTGATATATTGCTCAGGAGGGCAGGAAAAGAAGAGGAAAGCAAGTCATCAACAACTAGTTATGACTATTTCTCATTCAGAAAGTATAGCAAAAGACCAGCCCTGTCTTTAGCACATGCGTCGCCAGGGAGCAAAGATCCGCCCAGCACCCCCAAATTTAGTTTAGCCCCCAAAATAACTTTTATTATGCTTACGTCAGACACCACGCTTACACCTTATCTCTTGTTGTGAATGACAAGCACTGCCATTGTGAATGACAAGTCTTTGGTGAATGAGTGCACAAAGTCTAAAGTCCTTTAGTGAAACAGTAGGTATGCATTTCGGTAATACCTAGGTATATATGTATTTTGTTTTTCTAGCTTGATCAAAATTATTTATTATTTCATAACAGGTAGATAGTTAAGTGCTTAGGCAGCTTCAGTGGCGGGTGCCTGCCACCCCCCAGAATTCAGCGCCCGGGTGCTTTGCACCCCTGGGTAAAGATGGCCCTGCAAGAGATGTGTGGGCAAATTTTTCAAAATCCACTGGGACAGAAATTTTACCCCTGAGAATAGAAAAAGGGACACGACAGGGGTGCCCAATTTCCCCATTGCTGTTCATTTCGGTCCTGGAAGTTTTGCTGAACATGATTAGAAGGGACCGGTTTGTCAAAGGTATACAGGTCGGAGCCAAACAGTACAAGCTGAGAGCATTTGCAGATGACTTAGTATTGACGTTACAGGAGCCAGAATCTAGTACTAAAAGGGTTTTAGAACTAATTCAAGAATTTGGTCAAGTGGCAGGATTTAAACTGAACAAGTTAAAAACTAAGGTTTTAGAGAAAAATTTAACATCGATTGAAAGAGAGAGGTTTCAGAATGAGATAGGTCTGACCGTGGTTAAGAAAGTGAAATACCTGGGGATTAATATGACAGCTAAAAATGGGAACTTATTTAAAGATAACTATGAAAAATGCTGGACGGAAGTGAAAAAAGATTTAGAAATCTGGTCAAATTTGAAGCTTTCCTTGTAGGGTCGAATTGCAGCTATAAAGATGAATGTATTGCCTAGAATGTTGTTTTTGTTTCAAACATTGCAAATTGTGGACAAGATGGACTGTTTCAAGAAGTGGCAGAAAGATATTTCTAGATTTGTCTGGCAGGGCAAGAAACCCAGAATAAAATTCAAGATATTAACTGATGCAAAGGAAAGGGGTGGATTTGCCCTGCCAGACTTTAAACTTTACTATGAATCAGCAGCATTCTGCTGGTTGAAAGACTGGCTGCTTCTTGAGAACACAGACATTTTGGATTTAGAAGGTTTTAACAATGTTTTTGGGTGGCATGCATATTTGTGGTACGACAAGGTTAAAGCACATAAAGCATTTAAAAACCATATTGTCAGGAAAGCATTGTTTAATGTTTGGATAAGATATAAGGATCTATTGGAAAATAAAACCCCAAGGTGGTTGTCACCAATGGAAGCAAAAGCTCAGAAAAAGCTCAATATGGAGGGCAAATGGCTGAAATATTGGGAAATCTTGGAACAAGAAGGAGATAGACTGAAACTGCAGAGTTTTGAGAAACTAAAAAACAAAGTGTGAGATTGGCTTCATTATTATCAGATAATGGAGGCATATAATTTGGACAAGAAAATTGGCTTCCAGGTGGAAAAATCAAAATTAGAAACAGAACTGTTAGAACCCAAAACTAAGATTTTGTCAAAGATGTATAACTTGCTGTTGAAATGGAATACTCAGGATGAAACGGCGAAATCTGCTATGATTAAATGGGCACAAGATGTTGGACATAACATTATGTTTGCTGACTGGGAACAGTTATGGACCACAGGTATGAAGTTTATGGCATGTAATGCCTTAAGAGAGAATATTATGAAAATGATATACAGGTGGTACACCTTTGGTGGACGTGCCCAAGGATTAAGGCTTTCTGGGAAATGATCTATAATGAAATGAAAAAGGTATTTAAATATACCTTCCTGAAGAAAGCAGAGGCCTTTCTCCTGGGCATGGTCGGCCAATTGGTGTCAAAGAAGGATAGAACTTTTTTTATGTATGCTACAACAGCAGCAAGAATACTTATTGCAAAATACTGGAAGACACAAGACCTACCCACTCTGGAAGAATGGCAGATGAAGGTGATGGACTATATGGGATTGGCAGAAATGACTGGCAGAATCCGAGACCAGGGAGAAGAGTTGGCGGAAGAAGATTGGAAGAAATTTAAAGACTACCTACAGAAATATTGTAAAATTAATGAATGTTAGAATGATGTTGGATAGAAATTAAGTGGTTTCTAGCTGTAATGCTTTAAGAGAATATGAAAAAAAGGGTTAGAAACAGGTAAAAATTTAATGGTAAGGATTTGCTGAACTAACAATCTGAATTGGAATACAAAAAAGGGAGGTACGAGGAGGTCCGGGAAACAAGCTAAAGGAAAATAAGCAATGGAAAATCTGTGTGTTTTTAATTATTTTTATTTTTGTATTTTTGTTATTTTTTATTTTTATTGTATTATTACTAAAAATCTTAATAAATATTCTATAAAAAAAAAAGAAATTTTACCCCTGAGAAAAAGGACGTGTCCTGGAAAACAGAGGACATATGGCAACCCTATGGACATATCTCCGTGGCTCAGAGGTTGCATAACTCCATACCCCCCAACATTTCACTGATGAAAACAGGGACATCCTACCATACCCTCCAACATTTCCCCAAAGTCCTGAACCCCTGGCCTACCTGGCAGCAAGTCAGTACATCGAATCTCCAGTCCAGGGTCAATCCACATGCCCAAAGTCCAAACCAAAGCACAGTCCCAGAGAAATCCTGAAGCATCCAAGCTGAAATCCATCAACATGGGCAGTTGAACAGACCCAGCACCTCAGCTCTGCTGCCCTTTTATTCTTTGCATGCTGATTGCAGCATCTGAATAAACACACGAGACATAACCGGTTGTGTTCTTAGATAAATAAGGTATACTATTCATGTATCAAATCATAAATTTCAACGAAAGTAACTCATAAAGTTCAACAAACGAACAAAGCAGACGACCCAGTGGATCAGATCATTCTTTAGTCAGTTCATGCATAAGGTCCATCTGTGTAATAGTGTCTATTCCACCTGTCTGTTCATAACGTCCAAACAATCCACATGAAAGGTTGTTACAGTTCCACAGAATCCTTTCACAGAGGATTCTGTGGAACTGTAACAACCTTTCACGTGGAGTGTTTGGACCTTATGATTGCAGCATCTGGGCTTGATGAGGTATGTGACCCTCACCTGTTCCAAGCCTACTCCAGCTGAGGAATCACACCCCTCCTCCCAGAGCTAGCTAGTGAGCTGGGTTGTGGACTCTTGCTTTCCTCTGCCTCCTGGAGTGTCCTGCCCGCTGCCTCAAAGCCCACTGTGTTCGTGGAGACAGGGGCTCCTCTGGCTCTGGTGATGGGTCCTGCTGCTCTGGTTCCTGTGCACTGGTCCCCATTCCCTTGTCATCCTCTGTCACCCTACGAGTATTTCCTTCTCCATCCCCTGTTTTCCCTAGTGTGTCCCATCTACACCCCTTGCCCAGGGACCCTCTTTATCCTCCCCTTTGTCCTGCCACTCATGACATCCAATGAAAATAGGGACGTCCTAAGGAAAAGCGGGACATTCTAGGATCAAGTCAGAAACCGGAATGGCTGTTCCTGGAATATAGGGGCACTTGGAAGGTCTGAGATAGCCATGGTCACTGTAATGTGAAGCAGTGAATCCCATGAATTTGCTCTTTGGATCTGGTGATGACAATTAACTTCAAAGGCTGGAGGTGACTGAGCCAAGAAGTAGTAGTAGTAAAGGGGGGGGAACATTCCTGGTTTTAGTGGCTTGCAACACAAACAACCTATGAGGAATGACAGTAATGTTTACTCATTTTATATACTGCCTTTCTACCTATGTATCCAAGACAATTAATGGCTTGCAATATAGTAGGCATGCTGCAATGCTGTGTGGATATGTGTAATGCACCTGTACACCAAAATATAGCAACAAACCAGATATGTGGGTGTAGCCCAAAAATTCTGAAGGGTGTTCTGTCCTGTTTTAGAATGAGGTGAGTTGGGGGTGAAAACCAACATTAACTCTAAATCATAGAACATAATAAATATACAAAGCAGTGAGGGGCTTAGTGGTGATTTATAGACCGTAAAAAACACACACACCCTACCATGGGCCAAGCCATCCTAAGCAAATATAATGTGAATACATATACAGTAATCCTATGGACAAATAGTTCAATTTCAATTCAGTTTCTTGTTTTTTCCAATCTTAGATTCAGCTCTCCACATTTCTGCAGCAATTTGTAGGGTCCTTTAAAAAAAAAGATTCCTGTGAGAAGCCATCATTTTGGTGAATTTCCCTTAATGAACATTTTTGTATAGTTTTCACTAACATACACGTTTTTGCAAGGAATTTCACTTAATATAATGTGTTTTGTATGTTGTTTTAGCTAAAGGCTGCAGACAACCAAGCAAATAAGCTGTTGTGAATTCAAAGGGAGTTGTTTCTTTGTTTCTCCATATGCAGCTTAGGGTGAATTAAGAACATAGGAAGCTGCCTTCTACTGAGTCAGATCACTGTCCCATCAAGCACAGTCTTGTTTACACTGACCAGCAGCAACTCTCCAGGGTTTCAGGCAGAGTATCTCCCAGCCTTATCTGGAGATGCCAGAGACTGAGCCTGTGGCCTTCTGCATTCAAAACAGATGTTCTTAGACATGGCACCATCCACACAATTAGAAATGGTATGTATGGGGGTTGTTGCTCTTCTGTTTTAGAATAAATAGCAAGCACAGTGAGCTCATTCTGGATCAGAACCTTGATGAGGGTAGGGTAGGATGCCATACATCTACTGTGGTCCCAGTCTTCTCCTTCTGCCCATGGCTGCCAATTGCAATTATCTTACTACTTTGCTGGCCCCTACAAAAATTCTCTTTCCTGCCCTGGTTTCTGGTGGGGGGCGGGGGTGGGAGAAATACATTTTGGACACAAACAAGGCTAATGGAAGAGTTATTTTACAAGAGGCTGCAACATTGCTTGACCACCATCTCCCACCCATTCCCTGGACCACCTTGATGTACTGATCAAATCACTTCATAGGCATCAGTCACAAAGGAAGCTGGGCGTTTCTCAGAATTTATCAACTCACTAAGTGGGCAACCCTGGCCCCAACTGAGTTAACATCTGGCAGAGGTATGTTGCACGTTCTCTCCAGAAAGAAGAGATTTAATGCACGGACTGGGATTTGAGGAAATCACATACTAGAGAATCTGGCCTTCACAGGCTGGTCCCTTTGCTGGCCACTGCAAAGTAATTTTTACAATATTTACCTACAAGATTATCTGTTCTGAAGAGGCCTTGCTTTGGTAAAAAAAAAGGTAGAACTTAATTATCAGTCTACTGTTAGTTGAGAAGGATTGTCCCTAAAAAGCAGAGATATCTCAGCAGGCTTCATTAGCATCCCACAGAAAGCTGTTGGTGGTCTCAGATCATTGATCTTTCCATTCACTGACTGTGGTTCCTTTTCCAAAGCAGGAAACTGTTGTCTTGGGTGTTGTGGACATGTTGTGATTCAAACTTCCATCTCCAAGGCAAGGCAAACAGTCCATGGGATTTTTCAAAAAAATAAAATGGTGCTACTGCTGTGTTGTTAACTGGACTTGGGTGTCCAAAGCATATTGCTCCTCACACATATCTTGTGTGATTGTTACCTTGCTTTCTGCTACGTACAGGATACACTCAAACATACATTCAGCAACCCTCCTGCTCGCCTCCATTTTGAACAGGGATGGGGAATCAATGGTCCTTCAAGTATTCCTAGACTACAACTCCCGTTATCCCAAACAGGTGTGTCAACTTGAATAAAAGCCAGAGTGGTGCATGCTCTGGTTATCTCCCGCTTGGACTACTGCAATGCACTCTACGTGGGGCTACCTTTGAAGGTGACTCGGAAACTACAACTAATCCAGAATGCGGCAGCTAGACTGGTGACTGGGGGCGGCCGCTGAGACCATATAACACCGGTCTTGAAAGACCTACATTGGCTCCCAGTATGTTTCCGATCACAATTCAAAGTGTTGGTGCTGACCTTTAAAGCCCTAAACGGCCTCGGTCCAGGATACCTGAAGGAGCGTCTCCAGTGCCGAGGGCCTTCTGGTGGTTCCCTCATTGCGAGAAGCAAAGCTACCGGGAACCAGGCAGAGGGCCTTCTCGGTAGTGGCGCCTGCCCTGTGGAACACCCTTCCAGCAGATGTCAAAGTGATAAACAACTACCTGACATTCAGAAGACATCTTAAGGCAGCCCTGTTCAGGGAAGTTTTTAACGTGTGATATTTTACTGTATTTTTGGTTTCTATGGAAGCCGCCCAGAGTGGCTGGGGAGGCCCAGCCAGATGGGTGGGGTATAAATAATAAATTATTATTATTATTATTATTATTATTATTATTATTATTATTATTATAAAATATTGGAGACAGGTAAGCCCTGCCCAGCATAATCAATCACAAGACACGGTGCAAACACACTGTTTGAATGGCAATGCCTATCAACTTTGAGGAGACCCAGCCTGAACCACAGCTATCCTTCAAAATTCACACCTCTCCCAATTTTACAGTGCCATTTAATGTGTGCAAAAATGAACGTGCTGTGGTAAAGTGTGCATAACAATGCATATATGCATGAAAATAACACAACAGAAATGACTTACAGTGGTACCTCGGGTTACATACGCTTCAGGTTACATGTGCTTCAGGTTACAGACTCCGCTAACCCAGAAATATTGCTTCAGGTTAAGAACTTTACTTCAGGATGAGAATAGAAATCATGCTCTGGCGGCGCAGCGGCAACAGGAGGCCCCATTAGCTAAAGTGGTGCTTCAGGTTAAGAACAGTTTCAGGTTAAGAACGGACCTCCGGAACGAATTAAGTACTTAACCTGAGGTACCACTGTATATTAGAAAACAAAAATCACTTTATTTAATTGAGTTATACCACCTTTTTCTCAAGGTACCTAAGGCAGTTAAGAATTTTTAAAAGAGGCACTTTATGAGAATCCTCTCATGCCAACTGGGTACTGACAGTGTGTGTGTGTTCCCTGACTTGGGCTCCCTTTCTTCTGCCTTCCCTTGGGGCACACAGGGCTGTGGCAGCCCCAGGGATAGTCGGGGAGGAGCTGCCCAAACAGTTCTCTCCGACCGCTGATGGTGTGTGTACTCTCTGGCCTGGGTTGCAAAAATTGCATTAAAATGTGTACATTAGGGGCGAGAATGTGAGTTTTCATGCAGACATGTGGAAAAATGAATTGAAGACTGGAAAAACGAGAAACTGCAAGGATGCTGAAATGGACAGATTCACTCCAACCCTAGCCATGGGCCATGCGACAAGGGTGTTGTGCAATGATGCCAGGCCGGTGTGCTTATATGAGCGGATGAGGAATCAGTGCATCAGATCACCCAACTTGCATTGGGTGGTCAGTCCAGATGTAGTCAGCCACCCCAAACAAAGCTGACAGATAGACTATTTCATAATGAGATTCCCACAATGCTTTACCACCATTTTCCCCATAGTGCTTGGAGGCTGTCACACCTAGCGGCTGGGTAGCACAAGGGTAAAACAAGTCTGCCCAACTGGAAGGCTTGGGTACTTTTGGAAACAAAAAAGAAAAGCAGCTGTCTGTGGGAGAGCTGGGTTGGTAAAGAGCAGTGGTGAACTACTGGGAAGGACCATAGCTCAGTAGGTAGAGTATCTGTTTTGCATGCAGGAGGCCCCAGGTTCAATCCCTGGCATTTCCAGGTAGGGCTGGGACAGAATATTATCTGAAACCCTGGGGAGCTGCTGCCAGTCAGTGTAGACAGTACTGTGTTACATGGGCACCATGGTCTGTCTTGGTGTAAGACAGCCTTCTGTGTTGTTCCTATACAAAATAAAAATAAAGGAAAGTGTTTAACGTCATGTATGGTTGACTCACATTCAACAAGTGATCTGTTTCAACTTTTCAGCTGCCTGGGCTGCCCCTCTTGTGTAAGGAACCCTGCACCATTCTTCTGGAAAGTAGCTGAATCATTCTGTCACACAAGTACAATTATATTTTATTTTTGTTGTATTTCGTAAAATGTCATAAAATTTATGTCCCATGATTGGTTTTTAAAAAAGCAAAGCTCCAAGTGATTTATGAAAATAATAGTTGGAACAAATATTAAATGGTTGAAACAACTGCTATTTAAAATATTTAAACATAATTAAAATGAACAATAAACTACAAAACAGATTAAAGCACATGTCAACATTTTACATGTCTGGATTGGCGTGCCTAAACAAATTTGCTTTTAGCAAGCACCAAAAAGAATACGGAGAAGGCACCCACCTGATGTCCAGTGGCAAGGAGTTCCAAAGTGGGGGTGTTGCCACGCTGAAAGATTGATTTCTTAAAAAGGTAGAATGAGAATTATCTGCCACTTGTAACAGTGCAAATCGAAGCGATCCAGTGGGCATATATGGGGTCATGTTGGTCCCAAGCTGTTAAGGGATATGATAACATACACCCAGTGACAGAAGGGTCACTGGAAGGAGTCAAGGGCAGACCCATGATCCGCTGGACAGTTCCCTCTTGGTTGGAGAATCTGAGCTTGCAAGAGCTTTTAATGATTGGATACATCTACTTCTCCCAGCACACTATAATGAATAAGTGATGGAGGAACCTGTGAACCTCTGGATGTTGTTGGAGATTCCTCATTGGCCAGGCTAGTTGCAGCTGTTGGGAGTTGAAGTCCAATTGGGGATGCTGAGAAGGCAGCAGATCCGACCTCCAAGGAACATGTCACCACGTTGGCGGCGGCAGGTGGTGCATTCCTTGGAGGCCGGATCAGCTGCCCTTGTGTATCCTGTTGCCTGAGGCAGTCGCCTCACCTTGTTTCATGGGTGGGCCAGCCCGGAAGCCTAAAAGCAGGATCTGAGCACGACAGCATTCTCCTCTCCTGCAGTCTCCAGCTACTGGCATTCAGAGGCATGGTGCTTCTGACAGTGGAGATAGAACATCAATTGCTGCTAGCCGACGCTGATGAATTTGTCTAGCTCTCTGGATGCTTTAGGCTGGGCCTTAAATTCAGAGATACGCTCCAAAATTGCATCTCAACTATTTATAACAGGAGCTTTTCAAAGGCTGAAAAAGGAGAGAAAATTTAATTGTCAGCTGTGCTTGGAAATGCAACGTTTGGGGGGTTGGAATTTTGTGGTGGTGAAATGGAGAGAATCACATTTGTGAGTGCATAAATTTATGCAACGAGGGCTGTCTATTTGTTTTTGCAGAACCCAGCCACATTAGAAAAGCAGATGTGCAAGATGTGTGAGTCCCTATGCCGGCCTCTCTTTGTTAATTAAAGTGCAAACTGTTACTCCTCCTAAATCAATAGCTACCATAAGATGAAAAAAGTCAGCTCAAAGGAAAACCACCCACCAGCCTTCCTGCCTGGGGTGTCTCAGTATTTTGCGGCTGAGGCTTTGGTTCCTTTAGGAATCAGCCTTGAAGCAAAGCTCCTATACTAGGACAGGGTCATGGCTCATTGGCAGCGCACCTGCCTTGCATGCAAAAGGGCCTGGATTCAATCCATGGCATCTTCAGATAGGGCAGGAAAAAGACTCCTGCCTGATGAACCACAGCCAGTGAATGGGGACAGTGCTAAAGCTGGATAGGCTAATGGTCTGACTCTGTATGAGGCAGCTCCCATGTACTGCATGGCAAGGTATCACTAGCACCACTCATCAGAATGAGCAGGATCATCCCCAGAACACTGCAAGGTTGGCCAAACACTTTCTGAAATCAGTGAAGTAAAACATATTGCCATCTAAAGAGGTAGCAGAGGCTTTAAGATTATTAAGCCCAGAATCTAAACTTACCCTAATTGTACCACCAGATGCAATGTTATTTATATATTTAGGAGGGATGCAGGTGGCGCTGTGGGTTAAACCAGAGAGCCTGGGACTTGCCGATCAGAAGGTCGGCGGTTCGAATCCCCACGACTGGGTGAGTTCCCGTTGCTCGGTCCCAGCTCCTGCCAACCTAGTAGTTCGAAAGCACGTCAAAGTGCAAGTAGATAAATAGGTACCACTGCAGCGGGAAGGTAAATGGCATTTCCATTTGCCAGAAGCGGCTTAGTCATGCTGGCCACATGACCCGGAAGCTGTACGCTTGCTCCCTCGGCCAATAAAGTGAGATGAGCACCGCAATCCCAGAGTCGGCCATGACTATGGTCAGGGGTCCCTTTACCTTTTATATATTTAGGATCACTCTTCTTCCAAGGAAGCTCAGGGTCGTGAAAAAGTGTAATTGTAGACAGAAATATTAACAACTAGTTTCAAAAAACAAATGCAAATATTGCTGCTGAGGAATCAAGCCACAAAAACCAGGGGAAATAAAAATGTCTTCGGTTGATGTCTGAAGACCAACAATGACAACAGCAGATGTATGTCTAGGGAAGGATAATTCCAGAGTCGAGGGCACAACAAAGAAGGCAATTTTCTGTGTTCTGTCCCCATAAATCCCAATGGAGACTGCCAGCAGAACTCACACACCAGCACCAAACACCCTGCTGAACTTAAGGACCAAGTAGGAGTAGAGAACGAGGTGCTTTTGCAGATATTTGGGCCCCCAGCTATTTAGAGAAAGGGTGAGGAATCTTTTCCAGCCTGAGAGTCACATCTCCTTCTGGGCAACTTTCGGAGGGGGATACATGCCAGTAGCATTCTCAGAGTTCAAGGGCACATTCCAGCCAGGCAAAAATATTTGGGGGGCAAAGCAAGGCCAGGGAGGGGGTGTGGACCAGGGGATAGTCCCAAGGGCCAGATAGAGAGACCTGGAGGGATGGATTTGGACCTTCATCCTGAGCTTCCCCAAATCCTGGTTTAGGGCTTTGTGAAGCAGTACAGATACCGGTAGCAGCCATTAGGACCAGAGATGCCCACCAAGGATGCTCAGGAAAGGAGCCAATGAGATGGCAGCACCAGCCTTAACAGAACACAGTGTGTCCATTTATCGCATACTCTGATGTTATTGGCTGGCTCCCATTATCCACACTCAATTGCATCTACACCTTCTGAAACAAAACAACAAAAAGACCCAGCCACCCACATCCATGTTGTCTCTGGAGCTGGTACTGAGTTGGTGGGGGGGAGGGGGGAGGCATTTGGCACAAACACTTGGCTTCTTCCCTTGTATTTCCCGGCTGCCCTCCCAGTCCCCCTCCCTCCTCCATCCTGGTGCCTTTTTAAACTCCAGGCTCCAGAACCATTGTTCTTCCTCCAAGGCGCTGATATCACTTTGATGATGATCACTGGCAGAGTTTCAAATCGATGTGATTATATATATATATATATATATATATATATATATATATATATGCCAAGAGTTGCCATAACGTAATGCAGATTTTTGTCACGGCTCCATGGCTTCTGCTTTCAATTTCCAGTGAGAACGTAGGCTCTATGGTCTTCTTAGTCAGATGAAGAGCAACTCCCATCTTGACTCCAGTCCCTCCCTTTTCACACAAACACACACAGCCATAGATCCGAGGAATCTGGTCCTCCCTATTGGGAGGCAAAACAAAGGAATTTGTGGGAGGAGGGGGGCAGGAAGAGGGAAAGCTGTCAGTCTCTGTAGGTCTGGCTGAGGAGCTGTGTTGTGACCTATTTTTTTCTTTCTCTCTAGGTTTTGGGCTTCTGGGGAGAAATGTTGGAGGGTATAGAGTTATCCAACCCCTGTGTTGTCTGAAGGCAATCCTGTATAGGGAAATATTTTAAATGTTTAATGTTTATTATGTTTTTATCTATGTTGGAAGCTGGGGCAACCCAGTAAGATGTGTGGGGTATAAATAGTACAATTATCATTATGGAATGGGATGTCCCTATTTGCATCGGAGAAATGTTGGAGGGTTAAAGGACCTGATCCATAGCCAGCTGAACGAACTCCATGGTAATTTTAGAATTAATCTAGGGTAACCACCACAGATCCAACCACAAAAAGAAAATTAGAAAGTCCCATTGCCAACCTTAGCACCTGAGAGGGTATTGTGGAGGAGGAGGTGGCCTTTCAGATATTTGGGCCTTAGTAGTTTAAAACTTTTTAAGACCCTTTAAAAAAAATGAACATCACGTTCACAGCATCAGTGAGAAAGTATCACTCCGCCCTGTTCATCATTAGCCATCCTGCCTCCTATGAGCAACTGTTCTGTGTAGGCTGTAAGAAACCCTAGGGGGAAGTTTCCTATTTTCCACCCCAGGCCCTTCATGTTCCAGGACTAGCCTGGGCCCTATGGCTCCCCACCTCCGCTGCATTTCTACCCCATCATCTCTCCCATTTTCCCAAGCCCCCTCCCCATAATGAGCTGTTGTCTTCTGCAGCATTCAGAACTAAGTAAGCGTGGAAAATGGCAACAATAAAGATGTAGTTCTGGGACAGCAAAGCCCCTTGTTTGACAAGCCTAATTCCACACCCACCCACCTCATTTTCTTTCAGCCATTTCCCCTCCACCCCCTTCCTCTTTATTAAATGAACTAGCTTATTTATTGCCAAGGGAGGCTGGCTTCCTTTCCCTCCTCGGCTTCCACCCCTCGCCTGCACTCCCACCGCATGTCCGTATGCAATTCGGAGAGCTAATTTTCTCAGGCATGAAACACCATGCCTTCCACTATGCCCCTTTCCCTTTTGGCTTTTTCTTAAAAAAAGAAAGAAGAAGAATTGGGGCGTGGGGGGGAAAGGATGGCCAAGCTGGAGCCTTAAGAATACAAGGATTTTATTGGGAATGTTGTTAAAAGATGCCAGCCCCTCTGTTTTTCTTCCCTGTTCAGTGTATATATTAGCACATGTATTGCAAGTGAGTGCTGTGATTCAGAGGCAGTCCTCCGGTTTGAGTCTAGTGGAAGAGCTGTAGGATTCAACTCCTGTCAAAAGAGCGACCGTGTCCAATCTTGGGCTTTCTAGGTTTCTCGTCCCCCCCCCCCAATCTTATGTTCACTTCTCCACATTCCCACATCAGTATGTGCACTAAAAAAGTGCTCATGAAAACGTATCAGCATTTTAATGCAAATTTCTCCTAATATATACATTTTTGCCTAATACACACATTTTTTTGCCTAATGCAATGCATTTTGTAGCTTATATTACACACACACACACACACACAGCCACCCCTGTATGCACACTTTACCCCAGGATATGCATTTTGTACCACCTGATTTGGCTAGATAACTGTACTACAAAATTCAGAGAAATTCAAATTCCACAGAATGGCTGTGTTTCAGTTTACATAACGGTTCAAGAATTGCAAATTAGGTAGCTTCTCATAAAAATGCAAACAAGATCAAATTTCTCCTCCAACCCTGGTCACCTGCTCATGGTCTTCTCACTATGGTGAGATAGTGTGATATATGATGCACTTTTATTTAAATCACAGTAATTGTTTTTAGATCTACATCTATACACATACATGCACATATAGATTTTTTATGTTAACTCTCACCCTATTTTGGGGCAATGCAAAAATGGCAGCTCTGCTAAAAGGTGTGCTGTATGTTATATCTTATGCAATCTATAGCAGCCAGTCTTTCACTTCAAAGCCAGAAAGATCTAGCAGAGGAACACAATTGTCCTAAAAGCTGCAATTTGTGAAGTTGCCAGCTGGGTATGCTACATGTTGTCATACAGTTCATGTGCATGTGTGTACCATAGGGATGTGATACACAGATTGCATCCTGAGATTTAACTTCTAGGCACTTCGGTGAGAGGAGCATTTGACCCCCGTAGAATCACAAGTCACACACTGAACTTTTTAATACAAAACACCCACAAAAGGCAGTAGTATAGTAGAGTAGGAACAGGAGGGGGTAGTGGATGCTGAGACTTTATGTAGAGCAGGAGGAGTTATGTCATATTCTGGAGCACTAAAGTAACCGATGGATCTTCCTCAAATGAGGGGATAGCGAGTCTTTCAAGTTGTACTGTTGTTTAGGCTACGTTAGCCTAGCAGAAGTGAGAAAGGAAAATAATCAACGGGAGGCTGGATACTTCTTTCCATTGATGCGGTTCATAACTTCATGCAACCAGTTCAGGGGCGCCGACTTATAAAAAATATTGGGGGGGCGGGGGCCCATACCGACTTATAAAAAATATTGGGGGGGCCCAAGACCTCCAAATCGCTGCTGCTGGGGGAACGAAAGGGGCGAGCCCCGGGCTGCCCCGACCTTAAGTGAACCTGTGAGGGCCCACCCTTTGTGGCAGCCGATTGGCTGCCGCCGTGGGCGGTGAATATTAATGAGCTAGGGGGAATCCCCGCTTCTCGCGGGGCTGACGCCAGCCCTGCGAGATTGTTGATGGGTCGAGAGCCCGCAACCCCACCCCCTCTCTAGATCGGGAGTGGCTTTGTTTTAACTCATTACTGAATGTATTTTAAAAGGTAACTATCGTCAAACAAGGAAAATAAAAAATACCAACATAATTTTGTGATTTTACAAAGCATAATATAACTAATAATTTTCTTAAATTATTGGGGGGGGGCGGAGCCCCCCCAAATGAATTTTTGAGGGGGCTCAGGCCCCCTCAGGCCCCATGGAGTTGGCGCCTATGAACCAGTTTAACACTTATTTACAAGGTTGTTTGAATGTCTTGACACTTCTTTGCAAGGTAACACTGCTTTGCAACGCTATTTGCATGTCTAACTAAAAGCTAAAGGTTGCATTTTGGCCAGTTGAAGATCTTTTGTTAAGAGCTGCATGCATTTTTCAAGCTGAAACAATGCAGTAAGTAGCACTGCATTCAATGGCGTTTATGCCCAGGAGCTTGCTCCCTGCATAGGATTGCAGTCCTATGGCAATCCTAACCGCGACTCAGTAAATTCTACTGAATTCAATGAGGCTTATGCCCAGGTTAGAATTGCATCCATAGTAATCACTACATCACCTCAATGCTGTCAAGCACGGGTGACAACTTGAATGAAACATTGGACAGTGGGGGAAGGTAAGCCCCGCCCCACATAATAGATCACATGATACAACACACACACACCATTTGAATGGCAATGCCCCTTAACTTGGGAGGAGGGCTCAAATATTTTATAGGGAGGGCCAAAGGGACTTTGGCCCCAAGGGTTCCTATGCTGTCAAGTGATCCTATGCTTTGCTTTTTGGGGTTTGTGTATGTGGTAGGAACACCCATACCAGCCTGGGTCCAGCTCCAAATCAATTTGGGAACATGACCAGTGTTTAATCAGAGTTTTTAATTAAAAGCCCTAATTAAACATGCAATCAGGAAGGAGGTGGAGGAAGGAGATGTTGTGTCTCCTCCCCACTTCCCCTACAGAACCAAGAGCAGAAGGATTCGATCCTGCTGGGGTCTGCTTGCCCAGTGAAACACATTCGATCCTGCTGGGGTCTGCTTGCCCAGTGAAACACATTTTCTGCTTCCCCACAGAAAACACATTGGCAAGGCGGACCCCTGCAGATTTCCCCTCCACCCCCTGACAGCCCCACATGGCTCCAGGCAACTTGAGGTGACCCTGCGCCACCCAGAGCTGTCTCAGTGCAGCTCGGCCCAAACGCCTGCATCCCCCCAAATAAGTCCAATTTGGTTTGGGCTGAATCCAGTGCACAGGCCTACAATGTATGTGTGTGATCAACACAGTTGCTTTGCAACTGGGGGCTATCTTGGGGTCAGGGCTATGAAGGCTGTCATTACGAGTTCCTAAACTTCAAAATTTATTACTATGCCACTGCCCCCAAAACAAAAATAGGGTCTGAATAGGAAGAGTGATTTCCCAGGGAGAGGGACCAGAAAATGAAGACTGCGCCTAGTAAATAAGAAAGGTTTGAGCATATGGTGTTTTATCGCTCTCTGGCAGCTATTCCAGCTGCCCCTCCTGCTGCAGGGTTTTTCCAATTTAACAAGCAATAGTATCATGTTAGATTATGGCTGGTCTTGCAGGGTGCTTGAAACAGACAGCAATGACAGTTCTAGGAGACAGCAGAGCTTACCATTTCTAACCACCTCGACAGAGTGCCCTTTTCAGTGGTAGTACCCTTCACATGCCCTCCCTCAGTGCAGAAGAGTATGAGTGCCTGCTGCCATGGGGTAATGATACCAGGCTGCCAACTTGGCCATGGGGTGGTAATACTAGGGAAAAACGTACTATGCCTGGTGCTTTTGTCTATGCACAGTAAGACTTGGATGCACAGCACACAGAAACGTATCAGCAGATAGTAGAAGGACCATAGTTCAATGGGAGGCCACATGCTTTGCAGGTAGAAGGTCCAAAGTTAAATACCCACCATCTTCAGATAGAGATGGGGAAAACTCCTGTCTGAAGCCTTGGAGAGCCATTACTGATCAGTGTAGACAATATTGAACTTGATGGTCCGATGGTCTCACTTGGTGTGAGGGAGCTTCCTATGTTCCTTGTCAGGGCTGGCCCAAGAATTTTTTTTCTTCCTGGGGCAAGGGGCAAGATGGCACCCATACACCTTCCAGTGTCCAGAACTAAGCTGGATCGGTAGCTGAATTTTATTTCAATACTGGTGTGACGAAGCTGTAGACAAGTGACTCTAGTTTCTAGGCTTTCCTGGTCTTACTGTGGCCAGGTATGAACAATGCTGGGTGAGAAATTCATGTGGTGGGGTGACAGGAAATGGATCAGAGTGTGTGTCCCACTCTTTCTGTGGATAGCAAGAGGGGAGGGCCCAGTAGACATCTAATTTGAAGGCTCCACAACCTACGGAGACCAGCAGCTGGAAGCCTTTGCCACCCCAGGGGAGGAAAACAAACAAAACAAAACAAAAAACAGAAGAGATAAGTATTCTAGACTCTGGGTGGGAAAGATGTCAGGCAGGGACAGAGTGGTGGGGAGAATAAGAGAGAAAGTAAACTTTGGGATGGTGTAAGAACTGATTAAGTGAGGTGACTAAACAATATTATTTGAAACTTATGTTCCCGGTGATGAGAAAAGGCTGGGAATTTCTGTAGGAAAAACAGCCTCACCAGGCTTCCTCTAAAACCCCAAAGTAGACTTAAGACTCAAGGTTGCTGGAAGTTGCCAACCTGTCTTAAAGGGAGAGCAGAAAAGCAATAGGAGAGTGTCCTCCTCTAACAGTAGATCCCCTGCTGCTTCCCTGAGCTATGATGGCCCTTCCCCTTCGTCCTTGTCCCTGGCTGTCCCTCAGGGGTGCCAACTACAATAAAATATTGGGGGGGGGGGACAAGTAAGGCCCACCCCACATAATCGATCACAAGATGTGGCACACACACACCATTTGAATGGCAATGCCCATCACCTTTGCAGGAGGCAGCCCCCTCAAATATTGGCTCCTATGTTGCCCCTTAATATTCATTGTCCCCGTTACTTCATTTGAATTAGTCCATTGTGCAGTGGATTCCATGGGCAGCCATTTGTCCAGCGACTGGTTTTTGGAGTCTTCCAGTCTTCTTCCTGATTTCCTTACAAGTATCTTTGCTGGCCCATGAGAAAGAGCAGCAACATGTGAAAGCAAAGCAATAGATGATCAAGACCAGTGTAACCATGAGGGAACCATCTGTTCCTCGTGACCACCTGCAGACCCGCTTCCTCCAGTCTCTTGTGGTCTCTTTTTTGCCCTGCCCCCTGGTTCCCCTGCCCCCACCAGGGCTGTAGATAAGAGATTGCACTATTATGTGAGCAGTATGATATGTATTATTATCTGGAAAGACTAGGGCACTTGTTTTTATTATTACCTTGAAAAAGGCTCTCTACATTTCAGTTTGAGAAACTCTTGAAAATATGATGCCATTCTATAACTGTATTTGTAATATTGATGCTTCTTTATATAGTGGTGCCCCGCAAGACGAATGCCTCGCAAAACGGAAAACGCGCAAAACGAAAGGGTTTTTCGTTTTTTGCGTCACTTCGCAAGACGAATTTCCCTATGGGCTTGCTTCGCAAGACGAAAACGTCTTGCGAGTTTGTTCGCTTTTTTCCTAAAGCCGCTTGAAGAGGCGCAGTTGCAACGGACCGTGCTTCGCAAGACGAAAAACATCGCAAGACGAAAAGACTCGCGGAATGAATTATTTTCATCTTGCGAGGCACCACTGTACCTGTTTCGTTTGTATTGATTTGTGTTGTTCTGAATAAAACATATTACAAAAAAAGCAGAAGGAAAGACAGGATATTTGTGGCATGCAGAAATAATAATAATAATAATAATAATAATAATAATAATAATAATAATAATAATTTATTATTTGTACCCCGCCCATCTGGATGGGTTTCCCCAGCCACTCTGGGCAGCTTTCACAAATACCAAAAATACACTAATATGTCATACATTAAAAACTTCCCTAAACAGGGCTGCCTTAAGATGTCTTCTGAATGTCAGGTAGTTGTTTATCTCTTTGACATCTGATGGGAGGGCGTTCCACAGGGCAGGTGCCACTACCAAGAAGGCCCTCTGCCTGGTTCCCTGTAGCTTTGCTTCTCGCAATGAGGGAACCGCCAGAAGGCCCTTGGCGCTGGACCTCAGCATCCGGACAGAACGATGGGGGTGGAGACGCTCCTTCAGATATACTGGAACGAGGCCGTTTAGGGCTTTAAAGGTCAACACCAACACTTTGAATTGTGCTCGGAAACATACTGGGAGCCAATGTAGATCTTTCAAGACCGGTGTTATGTGGTCTCGGCGGCCGCCCCCAGTCACCAGTCTAGCTGCCACATTCTGGATTAGTTGTAGTTTCCGGGTCACCTTCAAAGGTAGCCCCACGTAGAGCGCATTGCAGTAGTCCAAGCGGGAGATAACTAGGAAATTGGAACAAGAGATATATTGGGTCAGTTTAATGCAGTGGCTGAACAGTTTGGCCATCAGGGCTGTGCCTTGGGCTCATGTGTTATCATCATGTACAAGTACCAGGTACCAGGTTCAGTCGGCAGCATCTCCAGGTATAGCTGGGAAAAGCTCCTGGCTGACATCTTGGGGAGCCACTGCTACTCAGTGTAGAATAGATAACACTGAGCTGGATGGACCAATGATCTGACTCTGTATAAGGCAGCTTCCTGTGATCCTATGTTATGTTATGTTATTTTCTGTACTCCCTTATGTCCAGAATCCTTTCCTCACATTTTCCTTTAAAAAATTGTTATTTTAAAAAATGTAAACATATCAAAAGTACAAAACAACAGTTGATAAAATGTTCACGCCATAATACCTAGCTGTTATACAGTATAATACAATTTGGAGGCAAATTATGGTTTGTCCAAACCACCGTTTGCTGTGACATTCAAACTGGGCAAACCGTAGTTTGCCCGGTTCAAATGTCATTATTTATTATTATTTATACCCCACCCATCTGGCTGGGTTTCCCCAGCCACTATGGTTTGCTCAAACCAGGGAAGAAAGAAGAGAAGGGACCAGAGGGAGGAATAAGTAACATGCAAGCTTGAGCCAAGGCCATAATATTTTAGTACGTCATCTTAATCCCAGCCACTGGTGAGCCTTAATGGAGTGGCAGGACCACCACGGCATATGAAGACCTTGCCAAACATGCCAGCTGGGGTAGAAGGCGGTAAAACACAGTGACTGAACGATGCCATCACATGTTCAACAGATCCCAGACCATCTCAGCCCCCCTACTCACCGTCTTTCTAATGCTCTGTTTCAGGGCTGCTTGCTGTCTGCTGCCAGTGGGCTCTGAATTACAGCAATTCTGCCTGCCAACCCATTTAGCAAGTGCAAAGGAGAGCTTTGCACAGGCAGAATAATGCTGACAGTGATGCTGTGTCATGCTGCAGGTAGAGGCATAAATTTGGTACAAAGGGGGTTTGAATTGGTCTGCCAGCCATTATGTTTGCAGCGGCTCATTGCCTTTGTTGTTGCATCCTCGCTCAGAATTTGATACAAGCATCCATGAAGGTTACCTCTCCAGCATATTCAATGATAGGGAGACTCTATAAATGGTCTCTGGAGGCCCAGCAAGAGCTTTGTTGAAGGACTGCTGCTGGACCCATAAAACATAGTTGTTGTATACTGCAAACAGGTTTGCAGATATAGAGGCTCGGTTTCTGTGCCACCTATTCAGAGTAAAACCATGTAATCATTTTCCCTGTTTGGGATGTTGACAGAGGGAAGATGGGCAAGAAATGTCCTTCATTTCTAGAGCTGGGAGGGAGAAATTGGTTCCTCTTTCCCAGAAACTCCAGCAAGCCCAGAAGGACTGACTGCAAAACAGCTCAATCCTGTTTGTTGGTGTGGGGACTATGAAGGAGGGGGGAGTCTACATTCACCCACTGATGGCCTGGAAAGCTTTGTAAAGACTTGGAAATCTCCTTAGCCCTGATTTGGCCACTGCACTCTTGACAATCTGGCAAGCCAGTGTGTCCTGATTGCTATTTGGAACCAATTTTCCTCTCTCAATGAGCCCGAGATTTGAGTTGCTTCATTTAGCTAATTATTTTTAGATGCACACACATTCCTATATTTAATTACAGATAAATTTCAGGATTCATTGGGATCTGGCAGCCTAAAGTGAGAGTGAGCAGCGAAAGACTCATGAAGACCAATCACTATAAATATAGTCAGTATTAAAAGGTTATCGTAATGAAGGCTGTTTTTTTAAAAAAGAGTACAAGGGTGGAGCCTGCAATTCTCAATTTCTAAAAATGAAAGGTGATGGGGTTCAAGTCCAACGGCAGTTCATACATTCTGAGTGCTTCCCCTTATTGTGTGTGTGCATGGGGAAGCAAGGCTCACACATCATATAAACCATCTTCTCTGTGTTGGAGAGGAATTTGATTTTATTCACATTTTAAGGAGAAATTATCTAATTCTTTTCGGAGAAAGCATGCAAACTGAAATGCAATTATCCTTTGAAATCAGCACTTCTCTGAATTCTGACACTGATCTCTAGTAAAAAAAAAAGTGTATAAAAGTGCATACATTAGTGAAAATAGCATACACAAATGCATTATATTAGAGGAGCCACTTGCAAATAAGTGTATATTAAGAGAAATCTGCATTAAAATGTTGGTGAGTTTTTCTGAGGATATTTTTTAAAAACAAAAATTGAAAACTGCTGCAGTAATGTGGAGAATTGAATTTAAGACTGGGAAAACAAGAAGCCAAACTTTTCTGGTTCTTCCATCACTACCTGCTTCACAAACCAGAGAAGTAAGCATTTCATAAAGGTTTTATAACAGTTCACAGACTATTTGTCCATTTAGTCACGTGTTATTTATTCCCTGCCTGATTCTCCAGAGTCTCTGGCAGGGGTCCTTCCTTCCCATTCAGGGAGCCTCTGATTGTATTTTATTTTTCTCCTCCAAGATTGGAATGATTTTCATTCCTATATGCAGAAAAGGTTATCGGACAATCCTACTTTCACAGCATCCCTGGACTTTCCTCAGACTGGCCATTTTTGCCTATGCCGGGAAGGCAGCAAGGAAGGGGTTAACTCAGTCCCCAGGTTCTTCTATGGGGGGGGACCCTGGAAAAAAAAAGACATGATGTCATGCTCTCCAGCCTGTCCTTCCTCCCATTCCACTGGCCCCCTGACTGCCCATCAGTGGCCTGAATAGGGAATTAGTTTTGCCCGCATTTAGACCTCTTAATTAGCTATTCTTTTCGCTCAGCTTGGGAAGAGGAGGGGTAAGAGAGACACCCCCCTCCACTCCCCCAACTGTGCTTGGCCGTTCTCCTGCCACAGGCCAACAAAGGGGCCCAGCAGGCAGTGCCATTGGAGGGCGCTGGAGACGCCAGGGCCTGTCAAAGTGCGTTTCCCACCTTCCAGAGCCAACCTTTTCTCTCCTCCAGCCAGGAGACAGGCTGCCTTAATTGGGCTGAAAATCTAATCATTTGTAACTCCCAGGCCTGGGAAGGCGGAATGAGAGAGGGCAGAGGACCAGCTGCGGGGAAGTGAGGGACAGAATGGGGAGACGTGTGTGTGTGTGTGTGTGTGTGTGTGAGAGAGAGAGAGAGAGAGAGAGAGAGAGAGAGAGAGAGATTCTGTAGGAGAAACATAAAATAAGGGAAAGGGGTGAGAGCTGCCTTATGTTGAATCAGGCCATATGTACATTAGAAGATGGTCCATCCAGTCCAGCATCTTCTTCTCACAGTGGCCAACCCAATGCCTATGGGAAACCCTGAAGGATAAGAACAGTCTCCCTTCCTGAGCTTAGCAGCAACTGGGGTTCAAAAGCATTACTGCCTCAAATTGTGGAGGCAGAGCACAGCCACTGTGGCTAGCAGCCATCCGTCGCCTTGACCTCGGTGAATTCGTTCCATCAAATATATATATAAAATTTCCACATCAGGATCCAATACAGTGGTACCTCGGGATGTGAACAGGATCTGTTCCGGAGCCCCGTTCGCATCTTGAATGGAACATATGACGTGACGGCGTGGCTGCACATGTGTGGGTCGCGTTTTGCCGCTTCCACACGTGTGAGTGATGTCATCTTGAGCATCTGCAAATGCGCAAGCGGTGAAACCCAGGTTGCGCTCCATTACTTCCAGGTTGCCGTGGAGTGCAACCCAAAAGTGCTCAACCTGAAGCACATTCAACCAGAGGTATGACTGTATATAATAAGTTTTGCTTTTCTTTTATCAACTTCCCATCCAATTTTCCATGATGCTTTTCTTTTCCACTCTTTGCTGCACTGTATCTTCCCTCTTTTATATCATAACTCTAATACAGTAATATCTGATTCTCTCTGTTGCTCATAGTTCAAATCCTGCTCGCAAATTCATCGTGTTATAATATTTCTTTAAGTAATCAAAAAAAAGGCTTCCATTCTCCAATAAAACAATCATCATTAAGTTCTCTTATTTTAGCTGTTAACTATGCTGATTCAGTATATTCCATCACTTTCACTTATCCATTCTTATTTGGTGGGAACTCCATCTTTCCATTTCTGAGCAAAAAGAGCCCGAGCTGCTATAAAAAGGTAAAGGTAAAGGGACCCCTGACTGTTAGGTCCAGTCGTGACCGACTCTGGGGTTGTGACGCTAATCTCACTTTATTGGCCGAGGGAGCCAGCGTACAGCTTCCAGGTCATGTGCCAGCATGACTAAGCTGCCTCTGGTGAACCAGAGCAGCGCACAGAAACACCGTTTACCTTCCCCCTGGAGTGGTACCTATTTATCTACTTGCACTTTGATGTGCTTTCAAACTGCTAGGTTGGCAGGAGCAGGGACCGAGCAACGGGAGCTCACCCTGTCGCGGGGATTTGAACCACCGACCTTTTGATTGGCAAGTCCTAGGCTCTGTGGTTTAACCCACAGCGCCATCCGCATCCCTAGCTGCTGTAGTTACATACATAAACAGCTTAAGAATCTTTTTTGGAATTTCTGTCCCTATAATCCTTAGCATCCATCCCTTTTTTAAAGCCAACCAAAAACCATGATTTTGTTATGGAAAAAGCATAATATATCTTTAAAGCAAAAATCACCACCCTTTGATTATAAAATGCTTAGTGGAGGGGAAATAAAGGGTGCTGCAATGACCAGCATCAGCCCTGGTGGGCTCTGGAATGCCATGCTGGTTCAGGTGCTGATTCTGGGCCTGTTTGCTGCTACCCACATAATCTGTCACTTTCCAAGTTGTCCTTGGGTAGCTCAGTGATAGAGTATCCACTCTGCATGCAGAAGGTCCCAGGTTCAATCCCCACCTACAGCTGAGAGACAGTGGCATAGTGTGGGGGGTGCAGGGGGGGCGGCCGCACCGGGTGCAACATCTGGGGGGGGGCGCTCGCACTCGCAGCTCTCTGCCCCTACCTGGCTCACTCACTCTCTCTCACTGCAAACAATACATGTGCTTAGGGGGTAAGGGTTTCTTTAACTAATCTAGTGGAAGAGACTCGAGTGCTAAAATCCACGGGTTAGGGGGCGCAAATTACTTGCCTTGCCCAGGGTGCTGTCAACCCACGCTACGCCACTGCTGAGAGAGTCCCTCTATCCGAAAGCTACTATGTCATCATGGGCAGAACTGAGCTAGACGAACCAGTTGTCTCAGTATAATGCAGTATCCTTTGTTCCATTTGGGTGGCCCCTGGGTGCCATTCGGATGTTTTATCTCAGGCATCAAAATGCCTTGGGCTTTCCAGCTGGGCTGAGGCAGGGAAGAGCTCCACCTCTTGGCAAAGTAGCCTCTTGTGGGTCCCAGCCTTTGTCAGTGGGTATCCCTCTTCGAATCATCTGGTAGCTGTGGAAGTGCTGGGCAGCAGTGGTGTTCCCATCAGGACTGGGTGGCTGGGTCTGGCAGCTGCCCTTTTTATTTCCCAGAAAATGCCTGAGTGGCGCCATGTTGAGGGGCACTGTGGAAAACTGAAATGGTGGCCCCTGGACCAAGTTCCTGACTCTGGATTAGAGTGCCGGGGGGGGGCCCTGCTGGTGTGATGGGGCCTTGAGGATGCCACACGGTGACGCCAGACCTGGGTGAAGAACAGGTGCGAGATGGTGACGTTTATTTGTGCGTAATACCTCAGCAGCAGTTTCCACAACCTTTTAATTCATTTCAACGTATGCAGGGCATGACTCATTGCCTGGGGAAAGCAAGCAGACTTCAATCAGACAGCAGGCAATCTACATACCAGCTGTGGCAAGACTACCTGACCTGCAGAGAGGTCTTTGTGAACCCTGGCGCTTGCCAAGTGCCCTTGGCCTTTCGTTCTGACATTTACCTGCTGCTGTTGGAATCCGGTCATGGCACTGGCATGGTTTTCCCCAAGCATTTGCCATTCATTAATCGCAGCTTGGCCTGGCGCCTGGCGATGAGTGATTAGGAAGTTGTCTTCTTTCAAAGGAATGAAGATGCATGTGGAGATCCCCAGTGTTTAGTTGTTACAATTTGCATCCATGGTTTTGCAGGTGTGCGCTCCAGGCCAGAGGTGTTTTTTTTTAATGGGCGGCACAGTTGCTCCAATGCATACATGAATCTCGTAGGTTCACCATTTATTTCAATGATGGCAGAATGAAGTGTGTGTGTGCATTCCTCAACAAGCAAGGATCTCTTTCCTGCACTGACATGAATGCCCCACTTATACGAGCTCATATAAATGTGGGCCTCTGGATCAAAGCAATTGTCCGTGTGCTTCAGGCTCTAGACTTAGTTATCATTGGTGGCTTTACAGATGCCTATTTCTTCCTCCTGTTAGTTTCATATCAATATTCATTACAGAGGCATGCATGTTTATCATTAGCACTGCATACATTTCAGAAAAGAAAAGGAATAAGAGGAAAACAGAAATAAATAGCATTTTCCTTAAGTTATAATAAGGGGGTGGTTGGGTGTAGGTGCCTATCTTTAGAGGTAAAAAGGTAAAGGGGACCCTGACCATTAGGTCCAGTCGTGCCTGACTCTGGGGTTGCTGCACTCATCTTGCTTTATTGGCCAAGGGAGCCGCCGTACAGCTTCCTGGTCATGTGGCCAGCATGACTAAGCTGCTTTTGGCGAACCAGAGCAGCGCACGGAAACGCCGTTTACCTTCCCACCAGAGTGGTACCTATTTATCTACTTGCACTTTGATGTGCTTTCGAACTGCTAGGTTGGCAGGAGCAGGGACCGAGCAACAGGAGCTCACCCCATCGTGGGGAAAGGGCCATAAATCAATGGTACAGCGTCTGCTTTGGATTCAGAAGATTCCAAGTCACATCCCTGGCATCTCCAGGTAGGTTTGGGAGAGACTCCTCTTTGAAACCCTGGAAAGCCGCTGCTTTTTACTAATTGAAATTGGTATGACAACTTTGATTATTCATGGACTAGGAAAGCTTGGCCATGAACACTTTAATTAGGGCATAACCTTTCATAGACCAACGTCCCCCTCCTCAGGTGCATAAAGTGTTCTCTTCACTTGGCTGAGGCATCTATAAGTTGGGGGTGGTGACAGGCGACTGGTGGGAAGGGGAGGCTGCAGAAATGAAAAGAAGTGAAATTGGTGTGCAACGAAGCACATGCAAAATGATACTGATAATGATATAAAGGCAAAAATAAGAGACTAAGTAGGTAGTGACGGAGATAATGCAATTTTCCTGACATTGGTAAGCTGCTTAACTAACATCCTGTGATAAAAACCCATAATCTCGATCCAAGTCACAAATGGTATAAATGATAAATTGTAATTCAGTCATTTCACACTGGAGTCTCTGTCTGAAAGTTTCTTTCTTCAGGCTGATATGTTCTGCTACTGGTTTCTAGATAGCAATGGTTATTCAAGGGTGATTGCAAGCATCTTCTTTCAAACCAAAGTTCCATCTGCTGGTTGTAACATGTGGCAATTGCATGCTCTCATGCTGCAATGTGCAACGGTATCTGCACATTATGTGCACATCTGCTGCACGAGGGATTGGCGCCAGAACTTGGAGGGTGATGAAATCACATGGTATTCCACAGGTTCACAGAACTTCACTGAATAATATTGATTATATTTTATCAATGGTGCTGAGTTTTTAATGTTTTTATACATGTTGCTATTATGACCATTATTGTAATCTCACTTCATGGCTTTAGTGACCTGAAGTTTTGGGACTATAAATGGTTCTGCACAAGATTGTTCTTCCTGAGCTTTCCAAGCTGTGCATCTTTCTTTCCAATTTTCATATTCATTGTAAGGTCAAATTTAAATCTCATCAAAAGCTTTCAAATACATTTTTATTTTTATTTGCATTTTAGCCATTAGGCTTACTTTGTAAAAAGAATCAGAATATTTATTATTGGAGCTTTTTTTAACCTTGATTTTTGTGTTATGTGCATATATCACTTGGCTAGGGTCAAGCCAGAAAAGGAAAACCCAAATCCATTCCCACCAGCCTCTAATAGGGATTGATCTGTCCATTTTGGTTGTCTCCATTTCTCTCTCCACCATTCCCAGTCTTAATTAAATTCTCCACATTTCCCAGCAATTTATGGTGTTTTTTTTAATTAAAAAAAAATTCACATAGACATGAACATTCAGCAGCATTTTGGTGCAAATTTATCCTAATAAATGCATGTTCATATCCAGTTTTGACTATTGTACATTTGTTGGGAAGCATTTTCCCCTAATATAATGCATTTATGTGTGTTATTTTCACTGGTATCTTCCATTTCCTCTAACACACACATTTTTGTAAATATAGTTCAGTTGGAGATCTGCATCACAATATTCAGAGTAGTGGAAATGTTTTGGTTCGCATTCCTGCTTTGCAAAGTGTGAATTTAATAGCCTCAACTATAAAAAGTGTTCTGAATTGAAGTTCTCCTCCATCCCTAGCCTCTAATCAGGTGGTAACAACCACCAGAAGCGTGGACCAGGTCGACCATTTGTCAAGATGCATTCTATTGTGCCAAGTGGAGCAAGAGCAGACACAGGCAAAGAACATCTGGCAAGATGATCCACACACAGAGAAAGCTTCCCTTCTGAGAACAAATTGCTGGGTCGGGGAGCTTATATTTCAAAAGTGCTCCAGTGTACCATCCTGAGTTTGTCAGAGATCCTGCACTAGAAAGCTAAACAACAAAAGAAACTTTCCCTCTGTCTCTTTTTTCAACCAGCCATCAACCTCTTTATCACAAAAAAAAATCAAACTTACTGTATCTATTCAGCTGCAGTCAGCTGGGCTCCTGCTGTTGCTTTTTAAAGACTTGAGTATGCTTCTCATATATTATCCACCTGTCTGAGGTTTCTGGACTGAGAATCCTCAAGAACTGTTAGGGGCTACTTTTTAATGACCAAATGCAACCTAGGCCAGTGTTTCCCAACCTTGTGCCTCCAGATGTTTTTGGCCTACAACTCCCATCATCCCTAGCTAGCAAGACCAGTGGTCAGGGATGATGGGAGTTGTAGGCCAAAAACATCTGGAGGCACAAGGTTGGGAAACACTGACCTAGGCAGCTTGGTCCATCTAGTTCAGTATTGCCTGCACTGACTGGCAACAGCTAGGGATGGGTGAATCAGTCCATTTCAGCTTCTCTTGGTTTATCATTTCCCCCCACTTTTAAGTTCAGTTCTCCACATTTCTACATCAGTCTGTGATATTTTTTTTTTAATGTCCTCACAAAAATTCACCAGCATTTTAGAGTGAATTTCTCCTATTATGTGCAATTTTGCCAAATATTCATTTTTGCTAAGCAACTTTCGCTAAGATTGTGACCAATGTAACATTTGTAAGCTTCTTTACATAATATTTTGTGTTTTGGCTAATATTATTTGAACTCCAATTAATATTAAACTAGTTGTGTGTTAATTGGCTTGATTATCCCTACAAAAAATATTCAAGAAGTATGCCACAGGTAGTTTAAACGCTTTATTTTTGTTGTGTTTTAAACAATGTGACCAATGTAACAGGTTTGCAACCTCAAGAATTTATTTGCAATTTGGACGACTGTTTTCTCTAACAGTATAATTTTTATTTTTTAAAATCCATTGGTGGCAATAAATTGTGGGGGAAAGGTTTTCTGGCAAAACTGCCCCTCAATGAGGCCAAACTTAGATTCACAAAATGTTTAGGGGTATGTGTACCCCTATGTCCCCCCCGCCCGAAAAAGCACTGCCTGTGACCAACATAACATGTGGAATTCATTGACAGTCACCCACAAATAAACCTCTCCAAAGCAAGACCCTATGCATATGACACCTTACTATGTACTCACATGTTGTAGGTCAGCACTTAGTCTGTGTCGAAAGTTTTAATGCCTGCAGGAGCTTATGCTTGGCTGCTGCAACACCCTAATGATTTCTTTCTTTTCAACCCAACATTTGTAATCTTTTGCAGGAAAGACAAATGTCACAGAAGTCCTTAAAAAAAGAAAGAAAGAATTGGATTTCGTATTCTTGAGCGTCGTACTACCATCACCTGCTCATCAAACTTTCATTTCAATTTCTCTGTCTCAAACTAGACAATAACAAAATTGCTGGCTGACACCAGCATTCAGAAGCCATTTCTGTTTCTGTGCTTTACTTCAGGATAATCATATTTCCCATAGGGACATTATTCCATATATTCATGATATTCCATTTAAATTACGTTAAAAATTCATTTACACTTTGTGTTCAGGTCTGCCCTCAATTCTTAACAGGGCTTTTCTGTTCTCTGTGGCAAGGCAAGTAAACTTCCACCCTGAAGGTGAATTTTTGCATTTCTAGATTGGGGGTGGAGGACTTGGCCCGCCAGGCTTCCCCATTTGGCCTGGGAGGTCATTCTGGGCACCCTTCTTATACCTTCCAACATCTGACATCATGTAGGTAAGGGTGGGGCTTGCCCGAAAGTTGCTTTGTGCAGCTCCTAAAGTACCCACCAACCATTCCTTCTGCCTTGCTTGCAGGGAGATCAGACAACACTGGTTCTGCATGAAATCTGGTTTGTTATTCCACACTTTCCACTGCATTTCCTCATCACTTTCCTTTTCACAAAAATCCACACCTGGAAGGGGAACATACCAGTGGTTGGTGGGACCAGAGGCCAATGGGCAGAACAACTCATGTGAACCTTCACACACTCCAATTTACCCTCTGGAAGCAAGAAGCATTCCTTGATTGTTCAATGGAATCTTCCACTAACATTTCTCATGCCATTCGCATAGTGCTGACCATCAGTCACTTTCCACAACACATCAGAGATGTGGCAATATTATGTTGTATCAGCATGCGTGATGGAGAGGACGCCATGTTGCAGTAGGTAGGTAGGAATCTCATGGTTCTACATTTTTTTAAAGCTGGCAAGCGGACAGACATGAATTCAAGGGTAGTCCCTGTAAGCCACATTAGGAGAAGAGGATTTAACCTTTGATGGACAACTTCAAAGCTCTTCCTGCTCAACCTTATTAGGGTACTTTCTTTTTAAAATGGACTTAGAGCCCTTCAGACTGTCCTTGGCAATGCAGGACACATGGCCACCTAGACCCCAATAAACAGACTCTTGGAGCATGTGCCTTAAGGTGGCCAAAAATCTTTGAACTGACCTTTCCCCTGGTGTTGGAAGGAAGTGCTTCCAGGTCAAGGGGCATGACCTTTAGCCCCTGCTCCTCTCATTTCAGAAATTAAGCACGAGAGGTGTGGGTGTGCATGCACCAAAATTTATGTGGAGCGGCCCCTGCCACAATGGCAAATTGTTGCAAGGAGAGCAGAGAGGCTTTAAAATATATGGCATGCTTTTTCTGGCCTGTCAGATGATAGTAAATCTGATTCCCTTCTATCCCAAAATCTCACCATCTATTTTTACTCCTTTGATTGTTTGCTTTAGGATGATACTTGTCATTTCCTCTCCCTCTTGTGTCTCTTGGGCTCTGCTCCTTCCTCCAGACTGTGCTTTTGAACAGCTGTCGTGCTTCACTCAACTTATCATGCAGTCCGCCTGTCTCTCTCTCTCCTTCGCTGCTTAATCTAGATATTCTTCCAGAGTATGATTTTCCTTCAGTGACCTTCTTTAGTTTCCGACTGCAAGCCGGGGTTTATTTATCTCAGTCATGTGTATTTTTATTTAATTTATTTATCTAGCAAGATTTATATACTTCTATATAATTGTCATATTCATCATCAGTTATATCTAAGGTTTATTAGTCGCTTAATACCTGAAAGGTCTCCAAACCACTTACATTTACAAACATAAATGCATTATACTTGGGGGGGAATTCATATAAAACTATATGTCTTACAAAAACTAATACAAAATATTCATTTTAAAAGCAATAAAAACAGACCTTAAAAACAGTAGACATAAATAAACGATCAAAACATAAGTAAAATCAACACCAGTGAGTATGTCATGTCATGTTCCATGTGGCCCTGGAAGGTTGCTCAGAAGTAAATGCGGCCCTTGGACTCCCCCTTGCATTATGTTTGTATTCCAGCTTACAGCTAAGGACCTGTAAGCAGGGCCTGAATGCATCTGATATTGAGATGCAAAGTGCCTCTGACTCTGAAGGTGGTGCATAGCCATCATGCCTAGAAGCTACTGGTAGCCTTATCCTCTCTGAATTTGCCCAACTCTCTTTTAAACCCATCCAAGATTGTGGCCACATCACTACATCTTCACACACCTGCTGTGCGAAGAACTTCAGTGGTACCTTGGGTTACATACGCTTCAGGTTACATATGCTTCAGGTTACAGACTCCACTAACCCAGAAATAGTACCTCGGTTTAAGAACTTTGCTTCAGGATGAGAACAGAAATCACACAGCAGTGGTGCAGCGGCAGTGGGAGGCCCCATTAGCTAAAGTGGTGCTTCAGGTTAAGAACAGTTTCAGGTTAAGAACAGACCTCCAGAACAAATTAAGTTCTTAACCCGAGGTACCACTGTACTTTATTTTGCCTTGATGTGTTTTCCAGCAGTCGGCTTCATTGAATGGCCTTCTAGTACAGTGGTACCGCGGGTTACATACGCTTCAGGTTACACACTCCGCTAACCCAGAAATAGTGCTTCAGGTTAAGAACTTTGCTTCAGGATGAGAACAGAAATCGTGCTCTGGTGCCACGGCGGCAGCAGGAGGCCCCATTAGCTAAAGTGGTGCTTCAGGTTAAGCAGTGGCGTAGCGTGGGGGGTGCAAGGGGGGCCGGCCGCACCGGGTGCAACATCTGGGGGTTAGGGTTAGGGGGCGCAAATCTACGGGTTAGGGGGCACAAATCCATGGGTTAGGGGGCGCAAATTACTTGCCTTGCCCCGGGTGCTGACAACCCACGCTACGCCACTGAGGTTAAGAACAGTTTCAGGTTAAGAACGGACCTCCGGAACGAATTAAGTACTTAACCTGAGGTACCACTGTATTATGAGAGATGGCTGTGTTCTACCTCCACTGTGTACCTCTGAATGCCGGTTACCAGGAGTCACAAGTGGGGAGAGTGCTGCTGTGCTCAGGTCCTGCTTGTGGGGCCTCTGGTTGGCCACTGTGAGAACAGGACGCTGGGCTATTGCCATTGGCTTGGTCCAGCAAGGCTCTTCTGACATTCTTATGATTGGCCTGATCCAGCAAGCTTATGTTCTTAAAGAGGAAAACTCTCTCCCTACACCTATTAGCATTTGGTCAAGCAAAATGCTGCTGCACTGGGGGTGGGGGCAAAGGCAGGTCAAAATTCCCCCTGGAAGAAGTTAAAATTTCTGAGTAAGTTTGAGCTCTAGCATCTTTCTTTGCATATTTTTTTTTAATAAATCACACACTGTTCTCTTGCCTGCTGCCCCAGTCCACTTGCTTGCCTCGCTTTGGCCTGATGGCTGAATGGTTACTTCATGCCTTTTGGAGGAAGTGACTGGCATCGGGAAGAATGTTTCTTTTCCCTCTATGGTGTCAGCAAAAGCCAGCTGTGTGTCTAATCTTTGGATTTCGTTCAATGTTGATGTCAGTGGGGAGCAATGCAGAGGTTAAGGAGGTGAGGAGGGGTTGGGTTTGTCGCCCCCCCCCTCTTGGCACACATGTTGCCTCAATACTGCAACATCTTGAGTCAAGGATTGCGGGACAGAGCCTCCAGGTTGACAGGTTTATTTCTACAGCCTCACCTTCCAACTCTGAAAAGGGGTGGGGTGATGATAGGAAGCGGTGTTCTCATTTTAAGGGCATTTCAGGGCATGCCTCTAATTGAAGAGATCAGCTGCTACCACAACTTATCACCAATAGGATGGCAAACTTTAAAATGGGCTTGTTTACTTTTCAGTCTTGATGCTAACACCCAATATCAAGAGGACGGTCTTTCAAGCTTGCGTGTTGAGCATCCTGCTTTATGGATGTGAGTTGTAGGCAACTTACAACCATCTGGAACGACTCCTCAACACCTTCTTCATGTACTTCATCAGGAGGATGGGGGGAGGATGGGGGGGAAGAGCTGATGTGCTCTTCCAAGCCCACTTTCCCAACATGTTCACACTTCTGTCTCAGCGACAGTTTGACCTCACCCCCAAAGACACACTTCTCCATTGCCTCCTGAGACAGATGGATGCCAGCAACATCCTAGTGACAACCTTGGTGACTCCCATTTCACAGAAAGCAGAAATGAAGACTCAGAAACAGCAGTGTTCCAAAGGTCACCTGGCAAATCTGCAGCACTTGAATCCTGGTCTCCCTGATTTGTCCAGCACCAACATTGGGCGCCAATTCAGTGCTATTCTTTCTTGAAGGGAATGCAAACAGTAGCATGTAAAGTAACCGCCTTGGCCTAGCCCACCTGATTTCCTGAATATCGACTATTTTGGAAGAGCATGGGTGTCAGGTGTGCGTGCAGGAGCCAGGCCCTGTGACCAATAGGACTCTGCAGGACTGGGGCCTTCCTAACTTTGTTGTGAAGAGGCAAGGCGTGGCCACACAGGTGAGGCTGATTGGTAACTCACAGCACCTAGTGGCAAGAGCCAGGAAGGGATACAAGGTCAGCATTTTCCCTTCAGCTCTTTGCCACAGCAACACATTCCCTGCCTTGCTGTGTTTGGTTCCTTGACTCCTTGTTCCTCGGACCCCTGATTCGTGACTCCTTGCTTCTTGATCCTCGGACCCCTGCCTTCATGACTCCTTGCTTCCTGACCCTCGGGCCCTTGGCTTCTTGACTCCCAGCTCTCTGACCCTCAGACTCTTGGCTTCCCGACCAGTGGCGTAGTGTGGGGGGTGCAGGGGGGGCCGGCCGCACCGGGCGCAACATCTGGGGGTTAGGGTTAGGGGGCGTAAATCTACGGGTTAGGGGGTGTAAATTACTTGCCTTGCCCCGGGTGCTGACAACCCACGCTACGCCACTGTTCCCGACTCCTGGCTTCTGGACTCCCTTTCCTGCTCCCATCCTGCCATCTTGCCCCTCGTCCCGACGTCCCCAGCCAGGACTTCGATTGCCCGTGAACCGGACTGTGACAATGGGATCATGAAGCCAGGTATTAATGACTCCATAATTTACATGTGGAACTGGTCAGTTTAATCCTGCCCCTGTCGCAGTTTATTTCCTCAACAACTTCAATCTGAAAAAAGGTCAACAACTTTGGTCAGCCCTTTGGTCGGCCCTTCACTTCATCAAATTTGGCCCTCTTTGAAAAAAGTTTGGACACCACAGCACTAGAGGTAGCAGTGGCGTAGCATGGGTTGTCAGCTCCCGGGGCAAGGCAAGTAATTTGCACCCCCTAACCCGTGGATTTGCGCCCCCTAACCCGTGGATTTGCGCGCCCTAACCCTAATCCCCAGGTGTTGCGCCCGGTGCAGCCGGGCCCCCCCTGCACCCCCACGCTCCGCCACTGAGAGGTAGTCCTCACCACATAAGTAGATTCTACAATTCTATCATGCCTTCCAAAATTTCCAGTAAATAGTGAGAAAGTGATGTAATGTGTCAGTGCTGATGCTGGACAGATCTGAAATATGAGGGGTCAGGATTTGTCATGTGGTCCTTAGCCCACTCCTGTTTCTCAGTCTTCATTTCTCCCATCTGGGTTCCTCTGTGAGAAAAGCAACAAATGCAATAAATAAGTAAATCCCATGATTAGCAGCAGTTCAAACAATGCCAAATAAACAGCTGTAATTCCTTTTGCTCCACTGGTATGTTTTATACAGGTTGTGGACTTCTGCTTTTCTTGGTTGAGAATTTGGGCAGAATTGCGCCAATTTTAGCAAGCTTCTTTCCAGAGCACAATGCGTAATGGCACACCATTTTCTATGAACGGTTGGCTAGGAGTTTTCCTATGCATTTCAGTCATGTCTATTCAGAGAGGTACGCGAATATCAGAAGAGGCCTCCTGGATGGGACAACAGCAGGGCCGGCCTGCCCATGAGGCAGAGGGAAGCAACCTGCCTCAGGTGGCGGAACCCTGCAGGGCAGGCGCCCTACCCCTGCTGCCACCACCAGGGTTGCACAGCAGTGGCTTCCAGCAAGATCTCACAATGAGACTTTGGGGGGGGGGTTGGGGGTGGCACCTTCCTGTTTCACCTTAGGCAGTCAAATCCACAGGTTAGGGGGTGCAAATCCACAGGTTAGGGGGCGCAAATCCACGGGTTAGGGGGCGCAAATCCACGGGTTAGGGGGCGCAAATCCACGCTTTAGGGGGCGCAAATCTACGGGTTGGGGGCACAAATTACTTGCCTTGCCCCAGGTGCTGACAACCCACGCTACGCCACTGAATGGGGACAAGCCACCCCTTGGACCACAGGCCTATCTAGTTGAATAATCTGCTTGCACAGGGGCGAGCCAGATGCCTCTGAGAAGCCCACAAAGCAGGTGAACACAATGGCACTCTCACACCGTACATGAACGCAGTAGTACCCTCACAGTGACTCTGATACTGGAGGCAATACAGTGGTACCTCAGGTTAATAACTTAATTCGTTCCGGAGGTCCGTTCTTAACCTGAAACTGTTCTTAACCTGAAGCACCACGTTAGCTAATGGGGCTTCCCCCTGCTGCCGCGCCGCCGGAGAACGATTTCTGTTCTCATCCCGAAGCAAAGTTCTTAACCCGAGGTACTATTTCTGGGTTAGCAGAGTCTGTAACCTGAAGCATCTGTAACCTGAAGTGTATGTAACCCGAGGTACCACTGTATATAGTAAACATGACTACCAGTAAATGTTTGCCAATATGTCTTATACTCTTGCGATTAAACAAGCTGACCAGTGGCGTAGCGTGGGGGGTGCAGGGGGGGCCGGCCGCACCGGGCGCAACATCTGGGGGTTAGGGTTAGGGGGCGCAAATCCACGGGTTAGGGGGCGCAAATTACTTGCCTTGCCCCGGGTGCTGACAACCCACACTACGCCACTGAAGCTGACAACCATCATCAACAATACAGTTCAACGAGGCACGATGCAAATGTCCTTTTGTCTGTCCTGACCCTTTCAACACTCAGCTTTATCAGATGATAATGTGTTGGTTCTATTAATTGAGGGAGAAAAAATATTATTTCTGCTTTTCCCACAACATACATATTTATATACATCTTTGCAATGCCCCTCCCCTTGATTTACCTCCCCCCCCCCATAGCAGCTGCACTCTGAAATGAGATTTCTTTTCCCCCATTGAGTTATCTACCATGATCCCAAGATTGCTTTCACCCACCACTAGTTCAGGATCCCCCCCCCCAAAAAAAAACACATTAGAGCATGTGTGATGCTCGGATATTTTTCCCCACCATGCCTCACTTCACACTTGCTTACCCTGAACCGTGTTTGCCATATTCTGACATCACCTTTTTTCCCAGGATTGACTGCACCTGCTTAGTGGCGTGAAAGTCCGATTTCTAGGAAGTGACTTAAGAGTCCTTCGTTCTGGAACATGAACTCATCGGCTTTGGTGTGTGCCAGACTTCTGTGCTGTAATGATGGCAAGTGTGCCATGAAGACAAGTTGGCAAAGGGTTTCCTCCTCATGCTTTTTCTCCATGTCTGATGCTTTCCAGCCCACACGAGCTGAAGTAGACCCTTGCTGCCTCGACAATGGCTCTAGTGAATAAACTAGGATTATTATTATTTATTTATTATTAACTGCATTTATTTCCCACCTTTTTTTCTCCAAGGCAATCAAAGCGGTGTACATGGTTCCTCCCAAGGCTTTTCTTCAGCCAGAACTCACCAGAACTCCGTTCTGGCACCATTGCCATTACAGTGGTACCTCGGGTTAAGTACTTAATTCGTTCCGGAGGTCCGTACTTAACCTAAAACTGTTCTTAACCTGAAGCACCACTTTAGCTAATGGGGCCTCCTGCTGCCGCCGTGCCACCGAAGCACAATTTCTGTTCTCATCCTGAAGCAAAGTTCTTAACCTGAAGCACTATTTCTGGGTTAGCAGAGTCTGTAACCTGAAGCGTATGTAACCTGAGGTACCACTGTATAAGAGAATAAGGGAGGTGTTCATGGTGAGTTCTGGTCCCTCTTTTTCTAGAAAAATAGCACTGGCTCTCCCCCTCCTCATTAAATCCCCACAACAATACTGTGAGACAGGCTAGGCTGAGAAGTAGTGGCTGGCCCAATATCACCCAATGAGCTTTATGGTTGAGTGAAGGTTTGAACCCTGGTTACCCAGGTCATGGTCTGACACTCTAACCACCATACTACACTGGAGTGATCCTTCTGGAAGGTTCCAGAAGCACTGATGTAGCCACTTTTGTGGCAGACCACCCCAAATATTGCAGTGAGAGGGTTCTAACCATTATTAGTCATATTCTTGAGCCGACTCTTTGAAATGAATGGATATAACATGCTTAGACCCCTGAATTTCAGTAGGTCTACTTTGAGGGAAATGTATCTGGATGCAACCCAGAATATACTGCCACTGCTTCGACTTTTGCAATGTGAGCGTTGGACGATTTGGATCTATTTTATTGCTGATGTATTAATTGTTGTTGCTTCTCCATTTCAGAATTTCTGGCAAAGAATGAGGAAGTAGCTGTATTCAATATTCTACCCCTCCTCCCCACAATGAAATGATTTAAGATTTCCTGTAGATTCAAATAGCCATAATTTTTCACTTTGCTCTTCTTCCCTGCTGATATCCACTTTCAGATATCTCATGGCTAGAGGGCATGTCAAACATCTGTTGGTGCATGCTCTTGGACTCAGCCCTTTACACATAATGCTTTATTATTTATATAAAATATTCTATGCCCACCCCTCATTATAAAAGATCCCAGGGCGGGGTACATGAATAAAAGCACAAAAATGCAATACCGTAGCAGCCTATCACAAAACAAGAGGAGCAATAAAGCATAATTAAGGCCAGTGCTGAAGACTAAAGGCAGATCCACACTGTACATCCAATGCACATTTAAAGTGTACGACGTTTCCCCAAAATAATCTTGGGAACTGTCATTTGTTAAGGGTGTTCTCCTCTGCGAAGGATAAAAAGCTAACAAAACAAGAAGAAGAATGGTCAAGAAGCTGAAACAGGAGACTTTCCCCCCTCTCCCAGTATACATTTCCAAGCACAATTCAAAGTGTTGATGCTGACCTTTAAAGCCCTAAACGGCCTTGGTCCAGTATACCTGAAGGAGCGTCTCCACCCCCATCGTTCTGCCCGGACACTGAGGTCCAGCGCTGAGGGCCTATTGGCGGTTCCCTCGCTGCGAGAAGCCAAGTTACAGGGAACCAGGCAGAGGGCCTTCTCCGTTGTGGTGGAATGCCCTCCCACCAGATGTCAAAGAGAAAAATAATTACCAAACTTTTAGAAGACATCTAAAGGCAGCCCTGTTTAGGGAAGCTTTTAATGTTTAATAGGTTATTGTATTTTAGTGTTTTGTTGGAAGCTGCCCAGAGGGGGCGGGGTATAAATAATAGCTGCCCAGATGGGTGGGATATAAATAATAATAATAATAATAATAATAATAATCACAGAAGAAGAAGAAGAAAAACTTGTGCCAAGGTGACCAGAGGCAGGGCTGAGAGTGGGATGGCTCCTCCTCTTCCTTGCTTGCACACCACAAAAGCAGCCCCTCACCCCCACTGATCTCTCTCCACAAAAGGTGGTGAGCGGAGCAGATGGAGACACAACCATGAGGCAGAGACAAATGCAGGCATAATAAAAAGGCTGGGATGGATCTGCTGCTTATGTCTGCAGAAGAGGCAGCCTCTCTTCCCTTATTTCCCTGCTGGAGCCAATCACTCCACGGCTGCTTCCAGAGACAGACACAGGCAGACACTGCAGATCCATAGCAGCCCTTTTATTCTGCCTGTGTCTCTCTGTCTGCTTTCACTGATCCCCCTTTTTTTAAAAAAAATGGGTGGGCTTGAATACATCCTACACACACCCTGCACATGCCTTTGGGTGTAGTTTGGAGGTTTTTGCACCCAGGAATTGGTAGGCCGCCTATTCTGAAGGGGGCTACATTCCTTTTGAATGAGCAGCTGCATTGCTTGGGGGTGCTCCTAGATCCAGAGCCATCACTGGAACTCGGAGTAGCGTCAATAGCAAGAACTGCCTGTTATGAGCCTTGACCACTTCACCAGCTACAGCTGTTCCTGGACGGAGATTGCTCTGTCTCAGTGATCTTCTCTGAAGCGGCAGAATGCAGTGGTTCGGATGTTGACTGGTATGGCCAATCCAGAACCATATAACATTGCTTCTGAAGAACCTGTCCTGGTTGCCAATCTGCTTCTGAACCCAGTGCAAGGTTAAGGTGTTGACATACATAATGCTCTAAATCAGTGTTTCCCAACCTTTTTTGGGCAAAGGCACACTTGTTTCATGAAAAAAATCTCGAGGCACACCACCATTAGAAAATGTTTAAAAAATTAACTCTGTGCCTATATTGACTATATGCCGCTTGAGGGCTCCCCGTGCTTCCGGCGAGTGTCTGCAACCCTGCGCGCCCGGCAGGAGCTCCTGCCAGGCGCGCAAGGCTTGGGGCGGCAGCCTGTTGCCCGAAGCACAGGGAGCCCTACGGAGGGCTCCCCGTGCTTCGGGCGAGTGTCTGCAACCCTGCGCGCCCGGCAGGAGCTCCTGCCAGGCGGCAAGGCTTGGGGCGGCAGCCTGTTGCCCGAAGCACAGGGAGCCCTACGGAGGGCTCCCCGTGCTTCGGGCGAGTGTCTGCAACCCTGCGCGCCCGGCAGGAGCTCCCGCTGGGCGCGCGAGGCTTGGGGCGGCAGCCTGTTGCCCGAAGCACGCGGAGCCCTCCGGAGGGTGCCCCATGCTTCGGGCGAGTGTCTGCAAGCCTTGCGCACCCGGCAGGAGCTCCCGTCGGGCGCGCGAGGCTTGGGGCGGCAGCCTGTTGCTCTAAGCACATGGAGCCCGCCTCCCTCCCACGGCACACCAGGCAAAGTCTCGCGGCACACTAGTGTGCCGCGGAACACCGGTTGGGAAACACTGCTCTAAATGATTTGGGGGCCCAAATATCTAAAGCAAAGATCGTAAGCCTATGGATCGGGCCCACCAAACCATCATGCCTGGTAAATTCAGCCAGCATGCCCAATGATTAGGAATGATGGAAGTTGTAATTCCAACAAAATCTGCAGGCCCTCTGCTTTACTGGACTCCTGAGGACAGTTAAAAGACTTGTGATAAGATTATCCATGTATGCTGAGTTGATGCTCCCAGATGACTTGTTAATTGAGCATCCCTCCAGATTCGTTTGCGCAAAGTTTTGTGGGGAGATGAGATAACTGAGCATTCATTCTGATCTGTTTGCAGAGATGTTGGGCGACATTGTGTCAAGCACTAGCTATCCCACCCTCTCCAGTGCATTTTCCCATCACTTTCCTCAAAATGTCTGGTTTTTTGGAGGGGAGCAAGGGAAGCAAATTTATTGTGCAAGAATGCCAAATCCACACCAGTTGTCCAGCCATACAGAATTTGGCTTTATAGTCCTAGCAATGTGTACAGGAAGCAATCCAGTCTACTTGCACACATCCCCATGGCAGACTGTTTAATGTATTCCTCTCCATCCCTTAATCCTCACCTCCCCTGCAGCAACTGCACAGTTGGCTTTTGGAAAAAGGATAGTCATGAGCAAATTAAAGGAAGAAGCGAAAAAGAACCTCACGTTAATGTGATGACTGAAGCTGCGGGTCGCCCAACAACTGTAGCTGTGTTGTTTATTTCCTTTTCTCCAAGGGCAGGACTTTACAGTCATTAAGACCAAATCTCCCCTTCTTTGTCTGCAGCTGCTGCCGTTCCAGTATCTCCAGGTCTTTGGGCAGCTTGGTGCTTTCAGCATGTTAAGTTACTGCCCCTGGAATTATGAAGTAATCCAGAAAATGTGATTCTATGAATTTACACCCCGGGAACAAATGGCAGAGACAAAGAGTCATGGCTGGAGGAGGGAGGGGGGGAATGGAGGAGGGTTGTTGAGCAGCACTGTTGTAGTTTTAAAAGTTAGCTGGTCCAAGTAATGTATGGGAAACTTTATTATTATTCTTTTTAAAACGATTGTTAGATTTTCCTCTTTTTCAGAGATATGGGGTTATAGCCAGCAGAGTTATCCTCAGAGTAGACCCATTCAAATGAATGAAGCTTAATCATGCTCATCGTGACCGACTCTGGGGTTGCGGCATTCATCTCGCTTTATTGGCCGAGGGAGCTGGCATACAGCTTCCGGATCATGTGGCCAGCATGACTAAGTCACTTCTGGCGAACCAGAGCAGCGCACGGAAACGCCGTTTACCTTCCCGCTGGAGCGGTATCTATTTATCTACTTGCACTTTGACATGCTTTCAAACTGCTAGGTTGGCAGGAGCAGGGACCGAGCAATGAGAGCTCACCCCGTCGCAGGGATTCGAACTGCCGACCTTCTGATCGGCAAGTCCTGGGCTCTGTGGTTTACCCTCAGCGCCACCCGTGTCCCTTCTGAGTAGGACTAGTGTTGGGTAAAACCCTGTGGGTCCAATCTTATCTCTCCCCTACCTGATGTAACTTTCCTCTCCACGCCTGATGTAGCTGCCTGCAGAAGTATGTGAAGAGAAGAAATTGTGTTTTGGAAGATGTTCACGTGTGATTATCTGAGGTTGCACTGTTCAGATTCCTTCCATTCCTTTTCAGTTTAGGGTGGAAACCGTAGAAAGGTACCCAAAAATGTGGAAGGATTGTGGAAAAATGGGGAAAAAAAGACAAGAAAGAATAACTTTAATGGGATATGACAAACCAAAACTGTTTGGCATTCCCTGTCAAAATAGTAGGTTTGATGTTGAAACGGCATCAGTTATCTCTGGCCAACATATTCTCACGAATAACATTAAATATATATATATGTATAAGCGTCAATGCCAAATGATTTGTTTCTTGTTTATGTTTTCTTAACTGGGAACCCCCAAAAGCAATCAATCAGTTAAACGTTCCCCACAAGCTTTTTTTAAAAAAAATGTTGATTTTGATAAATTAATATTTTCCACATAATTCTTCTGTTATAAGTGGAAAATTTCTGTCTGCTGTAACGAACATCTCCTTTGATGTGGAAGAATGTACCCATTATTCTACACACCAATGTTCTGTACCATCAAAGAAGAAAGAATGGCCAATTGGCACTCGCAGGTCAGCTATGGCTCACAGAGTGCTGTTATCTGGCAACATGGTGTGCCTACTTTGAATCACAATGAAATGGGGGGGGGGTGACAGCTCCCCAAGTACTTTTTAAGTAGCTCATATAAATTAATTTGTGTTTTTTCAACAAATACAATTAAAACAGCACTAGTGCTAAAATACGCTCAGCATAAAGCAGAAGAAAAAAGAAGAAAATCTAAAACCCACAGGTCTAAAAGGCTTTGGTAAATTAAACCATCTATGCCTGACACAGAAAAGCCAATAAACTTGGCATCAGGTTTCCTCTTTGGGGAGAGTGCTCCATAGCTGGGACTCAATAGCAACAGATTAATTAATTAATTACATTTCTATCCAGCCCTTCTTCCCAAAGGAGACCAGGGTGGCAAAAGGCAAAATGTAAAAAAAAAAGTAATTAAAAAAAACATATTTTAAAACAATTAAAAACATCTAATTAAAATAAATATCAAGCAAGCACAGTTGCTTAGGTCAAGAGTGCAGTGGTAAGCACCTATAAGCCATCAAATGCCTGGGTAAAGTCAATAATGAGGGGGAAAGACACACCTCACCAGGAAGAGCATTCTGTAATTGGGGAACCACCACCAAGAAGTCCATGTCATGAATCATCTCCAACCAGGCAGTAGCCAGAGGTGGCGGCACCTGCAGGGCCTCCCTTGTTAATCATGTGCCCCAAAATGGTTTCTGTTGCAGAAGTTGCTTCTTTAGGTACTTCTTAGGACTTCATATGCTAACAATAACACATTGAGTTGCGCTAGGTAGCCCATTTTCCCCCACTCACCCCTGAAAATGTAGGGACTCAGAGAGGAGCCTTTGAGAATGATTTCAGTAGCCAGGCAAGACCATGCCAGATAAGTATACCTGGGCTGCTAGACATTTGGGGATTTTAAGGTATGCACCTATAAATCTGAATCATATCCAGGATTGGGTGGGCATCCAGTGTATTTGTTTCAAAACTGATGAAAGGTCTTTGATAGGCCAGGTTCCACTCAGCAGTCTCACGGCTGTATTCTGTTGGGATAGGTGAGCTGGCCTTGGCTTGGTTTCCACATTCCCCATGTTTCTTAATGTCACTTGTTGACATTAAAATCCCTGGATGCTGGTGTACATTGAGGTCTATGTCTCTGCAAAACCTCTTTGCACTGACTCTCACCTTGAAGAGAAAGGGTAGTGGTGTAGAATTGAGTCCATTTACAATTTGGGTTGATGCTCAAAGTAGCATGAGCCAGATTCTAAATAGGTTTGGCACAAGTGCTGAATTGCAATTCACTGTCCAACAGACACAATTCTGAAATTTGGCACTGCGGCTGTTCTACACCCAGCAGAAGTAGGTTTAATTTGAAGTCAGAAGAACTGGCTGAGCCCAGGAACAAATTTTGAATTCCAGAGCTCAGCCCTGGAATGCAATAAAAAGAAGAAAACCACTCTTAGCGCGTGCAGAGGGCCCCTCCTATATCACCAGGAAAACTTTGCCAGTCTAGACACAAATTGGATTTGGGGCAAGGTTTCTAGACTTTCCCAGTGCCCCTGGGATATGCCAGGATTGGAGTCTGTCATGAAGGCATCCCTGAACCTCAGATATTTATAGAACACTAATTTACATGTGTTGAGAACACAATTCAAGGAGGAGAGATCTGTCAACAGTTCTTAGCTATGACAGCTAGGTGAAATATCCCTGTATCCAGGCAACATTCCATATACTAGTCAACTAATTTGAGTGTGGACCCAGACATAGCAAAAATAGCAGCCTTTGTGCATAAGAAGTAGGTGTCAGAAGGGTTGGGAGATCCCTATGATTTACAGAACTACCCCCCAAAAAAGAAAACTAAAAACAAACCCTTTAAGGTCTCCCCGCTCCCCGCAAAAGTCCTAGCCCAATGAAGACTGAGCGTGCTCAAGTGGCCATGGAAAACTGAATGGTATACTTTCAAATGTTTACTTTCTGCCTCCGCAACCCCTCCCCCCAATTTATTCTGTTTTAAAGAACAACCCAGGTTATTACTAAACTCCTGAGTACACACCATACATCTGCAGCACATCCTGGTGCAACCAATCCACAACGTCCTTTTTGTTATTAGGAAAATGGCAGGGAAATGCTCTTAAAAGTGTGGGATAAGCAACTGGTTTGCAGGAAGATGTATTAGCACTGTGCAAGCAAATCTGAATGAATGCTTATTGTGGTGTAACATCCCCATAAACAAGACAGAATGCTCAGTAAAGAAGACTGGACATAGGCTGCATGCACACTATACATTTAAAGCATGCCCTCCAAAAAAATAATCCTGGGAACTGTAATTTACTCCTCAACTATAATTCCCATCACTACAGTCCCTAGGATTCTTGCAAGGGGTGCACTTTAAATGTATGGCATGTATGCTTTAGGGACGCAGGTGGTGCTGTGGGTTAAACCACAGAGCCTAGGACTTGCTGATCAGAAGGTTGGCAGTTCGAATCCCTGGGACAGGGTGAGCTCCCGTTGCTTTGTCCCTGCTCCTGCCAACCTAGCACGTCAAAGTGCAAGTAGATAAATAGGTACCAATCTGGCGGGAAGGTAAACAGCGTTTCCGTGTGCTGCTCTAGTTCGCCAGAAGCGGCTTAGTCATGCTGGCCACATGACCCGGAAGCTGTATGCCGGCTCCCTCGGCCAATAAAGCGAGATGAGCGCCGCAACCCCAGAGTTGGCCACAACTGGACCTAATGGTCAGGGGTCCCTTTACCTTTTTACCTCTAAAGATAGGCACCTGCACCCCAACCCCCCCCTTATTATAACTTATGGAAAATGCTATATATTTCTGTTTTCCTTTACCTTTACCTTATGTATGCTTTAGATCCTTTTGTAAAACAGCAGCGATACTGTGGCAAAGCACCAGCAGCCTTTGTAGAACTCAGGGCAGGCAGCAGGAGGAGGAGGATGGAGGCAAAACTAGAATTAGTTGGCTCTGACCTGTCAGTAGCTCTGGCTCCACCTACTGTCCCTTCTATCCTACTAGTCCCAATGGGAACCTGCTTCCACAAGCTGCAGTCCTATAAGCACTTTCCTGAGAGTCAGCCCCCTTGACTTACTACTGAGGAAACATGTACGGGCATGAGACAAGTGGACTCCCAAGTCCGCATCTCCCATGTTGCAGCAGCACAGAGATGGAGAATTGGAGGGTCATCTAGCCCAACCCCCTGCAATGCAGGGATTTCAACATGTGGTTCCCCATCCAATTTGGAACCATACCGGACCCTGCTTAGCTTTGCAAATGTGCTAGCAGTTTTATTGCTGTACCAATCAGTGGCCCTCCAGATGTTGCAGAACTACAATCACACCTGGCCATTGGCTATGCTGGCTGGGGCGGAAGGGAGCTGGGGAGCCGCGCAATACCCGTAGGGCCACTGCTTCCCCATCCTTGGTGCGGAGGAAGCTGAAAAGTGTCCTAGTCGGGGCAGCCCACGAGGCTCTCTGCTGAGCTGGCCCTCTTACAAAAAACCGGGAGAGCCGAGACCGCAGGCATCTTTTCCCCCCCGCCTGGTTTTTCTAAACAAGTGCCTACAGCAGCGCCCAGCGGTCGGCCAGCAGCTTGTGCTGAGTTTCTCATCTCTGTTGCCTCTTGGTTTTCTCCATCTCCTTCACACCCCCATTAACCCTTTTGCTGCCCACAAGCTTGGATGGAGGCAGGAGCTGAACCGAGACTAGGAAATGCGCTTATCAAAATGATCCCTATTCCATGCTGAGGGGGAAAGAGCGAAGACCATGGGACTCCCCCAGGACTTAAGTGTGAAGTAAGCTCAAATGCACTGGACTGAGCCTTCTCTGTGCCCCCACCCCCAGATTTCAAGACAGTCAAGTCACCCTCTTTCATTTCATTTCATCCTGATCCTAAACACATGACCTTCAATCCTTTGCTGTCGGTGGAACTTACTTCTGAGTGAAACTGCAGTGAAACTAAATGCAACTTTAAAAATGGCACCACTTCTCAAATTTAGTGAAGGGGGGTAAAGCAGGGAGATTTCAGGGACCCAGCATCCCAGAAGATAGAACTCTGGGCCTCCTGGTAGAGTGGCCTACTGGGGCTCCTCTGTTGTGCGAAAGAAGTGGGTGTTGGTGGGCTGAAACAGGAATGAGTCTGATCTGCTGGATATTATTATTATTATTATTATTATTATTATTATTATTATTATTATTCCCTGCTTTCACCACACGTGGCTTACAAGAATTAAAAGATAAAGTATACACAATTTAAAGCATAGATTCAACCATCAAAAAATAAGAAATAACACTGTTTAGAAAGCAACGGCAAAATATTTTGCTAGCAAAGGTTCTTTCGCAGCTGTTTCAGAATCTGTTCTGTGGATTTTTGTAGCGTTTTTTATTGTGATGCATTGTTCTTTTTCATTTTCATGTTACGGTGTATGTTTTTAAAACTTTGTGAGTCACTCATGGGACTATTTAAGTACCAAGTGACTTATAAACTGGAGAATAATACTTACTATTATTATCATTATTATAACACTTCAGTGCTCTTGACAGTGATGAGACATTGAGGTGAGGCAACCAATGGTACAAGCAGTATTCTGACACACAGGCTTGTGAACATGAAATCCAAAGCATGATTTAAACGTTTAATGGAAATCAAATCTTGCAAATTAAAGGCTGTTGCCTCACCAGAAAGCCACAAAAGTAATTGCTTGTTGTATGTAGTGTGAGCAACACACAGAGGCAAAATTTTCCGCTTCAAATGCCTTCCAGAAGACATCTCTGCCACAACGTATACAAGGTCATTTTAGCTACCTGCATTCATATTCATTTTTAAAGCTTTTATTTTACTGATTTTATCTGATTTAATAATTATTATTCTGTGGATTCTAGCTGTGGGTTATCTACATTTTTGATTATGTACACTGCTTAAGCAGTTTATCAATCTTTCTAAGTAAATAAGTAAATTCCTCCTCCCTCTGTGATGGTAATATCAGTGCTTCTTATTGCCAGGAAGTGTGCCAGGGCTCAGCTTTGGGGGCATGTGATGTTATATGGAGACAGGGCATGTGCAGAGTGCCTTGAATTCTGCCACAAGTAGTCTCCACCCTCTCCTTCCTAGTCTAGGATTGGAGAGTAGAGAGAAAATAAAACACCCAGCCTTCTCCCTTCTCTATTGGGAAGAAGTGGAGAAGAAGCGGAGGAGGATACATTGAGAGGGTTGTAGCAAAGACACAAGGCAGGCGCGTGCAAAGAACAAAAAATCGCTTCTCCTACATTCTTCCCCCTACCCCGCCAACGCCGCCCCTGCATCCTGACAGTTGGAGTGCTCCACCGGAATCCGGTCCATTATTATCTCAAAGGTTGGCTGGAACATCAAATGCGAGACAAGTGCTTTTTGTAAATTCCAGGGGGTAGCCGGCTTAGTCTCTTTAAAGCAAAATAAAACGCTTGAACTTTACGCAGAGCAGACGTGTCACAGGCTGTGCATCTTGCATTTCACGCCCCCACCCCCATACCTCTGCGTGTGCTTGTGTGCTGTCTGTCTTCGTCTGTACACACACTGGGGTCTGCCCACTGGAGTTGTCCACCAGCGCTCGAGCCACAATAACAACGCGACCCTACAGTCTGCCCAGAGGGAAATGCGTATAGAATCCGAAATCGGTGCCTCAACAACGCTGGAGTGATATAAATACTAAGAAGGGAAAGGGCACCTAGCTTAATGCCCAGAATCTGCACGTCTGGCTGGGGGGGGACTCCTGCCCAGAACCCTGGAGAGCCGCTGCCAGCCAGTGTCGACAACACTGAGCCAAATGGGACAATGGTCTGACTCAGTAGAAGGCAGCTCAGCTTCCTATGTTAATAATAATAATCTTCTTCATTAGTAATACTTTTCGCATGGAAACCAACCACCACCACCACCCGCGCTCTCTCACCGCACACGCAACCTTCCTTGCAAGCCTGCAAGAGAGAAGGAGCCAGGGAGCCCCCAGTGCAGAAACATGGTGCGTCTTTAGGACCCAGCGGCGGGTCCCGCGCGCGCTTCAATTTAGGGCCGGCGGAGCGGAGGGGAGGGAGCGAGCGGGAGCTGTCAATCAGGCAACGTGGTGAAAGTGACAGAGGTGGGCCGTTCCCGTTGACACTTGGCTCCATCCGAGGGGGGATATTTAATTTGGGATTGAGCGAGGCGAGCGCAGCAGTCGCGCGCTGGCTGGGCAGCGGAGCCACTGGGCGCAGGAGCGAGCGAGCGAGGCGCTTGGGCGAGGAAGAGCGCGGGCAGGAGCGCACGAGAGGCGCACGGCGACCAGGCGCTCCGCCGGAGAAGCGAGCCAGCCACCCCGGCAGGGCAGGGAGCGAAGGAAGGACCTCGCCGCCTTTCCGGCGCCCCACGAGGAGGCAGCCAGGCGCCGCCGCCGCCGCCGCCGCCGCCGCCGCCGCACCAGATTCAGCAGCAGCAGCAGCAGCAGCAGCAAGAGGATCGAGGCATTCCTCCCGAGCCGAGCCTTGGAGACGGGGCGAGCTGAGGCTGCTGCAGCGAAACCTCGCTCGCTCGCTCCCTTCTTCCCGCAGAAGAGCACGTTGCGAGGCGGCGGCGAGAAGGAGGCGAGCCCCCCGCGCGCACCCAGCCAGGCGGCTTCTACGCCCCCCGCAGCTCCCCCCCCCCGACTCCGGGATCCTGAAGCTCCTGGAGAAAGAGATCAGCCTGGCGACGGCGGGGCGACGCGTTTGACTTTTGCCAATTGGCTGGCTTGAAAAACAAACCCCAACCCCCGCCAAGGCGAGCGAGGCAACTCTTTCCGATCCTCGCGCTCTCTCGGCTCCCGGACTCGCCGCCCCTCGGAGTTGCATCGGGGGGCGATCTCCTCGGAGGCTTTTTGAGTTTCGTCCTTTGGGGCAGTGGCTCGTGCTTCGCCCCCCACCCGCGGCTTTTGGGATTTTATTGGGTGCCTGCGCTTTGGAGTGGCGCGGAGGATGACCTCGGAGATAGGTTCGGGGGCAGCTGGATCCTACTAAGGGAGCGCGGAAAGTTTCTGCTCTCTGTCCTCCGCGGTCGAGCAAGATCCCCGCTCCCCCCACTGCGCTGGGACACGCTGCACCTTCTCGAAGAAAAGACGTCGAAAATGAAGAAAAGTTCTCCTGGGGCCGTTTGGCAGTTTCCTTGGGGATCTGCGGCTGTTTGAGGAGATAATAATAACAATAACCGCAACAAGAAGAAATTGACTGCACTTCGAAGGGGCGGGGGAGAACAGGGAAAAGTGGGGAGCCCCCCACCCCACCAAAAAATTGGCCCCATTTTCTTGTGACTCTCCCTCTTTTTGTAAAAACCATCTCCTCCAGCCCCCACCTCCACCTCCCACCCCTTTGCTACGCCCGCTCTCCCCCCCCCACCCCTTTTCCACAGTTCCCCATCTATAAAAGAGGGTTTTATTCCTGGGCTCCAGTCTCACGCCAAACCCTGTCATACCGTCTAGACATGTTGTCGTGGGTCTAAGTCCAGCTGTCACCATGGGGATGGAGGTCGGTCCGCTGTGAATTTTTTGGAGAGAGAGAGAGAGAGAGGAGAGAAGGAGAAGGAGAAGCAGGGGGGTTGGAACGGCCAAGAGCTAGAAAGAATTGGGTTGCCCTTTGGGGAGGCTGTTTCGCAAGGAGGGGGCGGCCGCTTCCCGCCCACCCCGATTCTCCTTTCCCTGCCACCCCATTTTCTCTCCCCCCCCCACCTCTCCCCGCTCACCATGCTTGATTAGTAGCAGGGAGGGAGTGTCAAGGGGGACCTTACATGCGTCTGTCATCTAACCCCTTGGCGATCTATTTAAAGCCAGAGGCCTTGCTGGACTTTGTCTCAGCCTATTTATGAACCCCCTGGACTTGGCAAGTGGGGCCGTGGAGTATTAACAATCGGCGAAAGGGGGCAGGCAAGGAAGAAGCAAGTCCACGGTACTGCCTGGGTCCTGTCTGGGGCTGCTGGTGGGGACCCCCTGTCTTACATTGCGCCCTGGGGCTGGGCTGGGCTGAGGAGAGCATGACGGCCCCCCAAGCTCTCCTGCTCTGCTCTTGCTTAGCACTGCTGCTCCAGCCGGGCTCCTGCCAGCCCTACCTGCGGCTCCGGCCCTCCCCCAGCGACAGCCTGCCTGTCAAGGACATCATCGAGCATCCCGACCCGGAGTATGACCCCAAGGAGCAAGACCTGGACGAGCGGACTTTGAGGAAGAAGCTGGGCAGCAACTTTGACCCCAGTTTCATGTCCGTGGCGGCCCCAGCCCAGGCCAACAACCTGTCTGCTTCGGATGCCCTGCACCGGTTCAAAGGCCTTGGCCCGCTGCCCAACGAGCTGAAGAAGCTGGACCTGGGCGAGACTCCCTATGGGACCAGGCTCAAGATGGGCAAGAAAGCCCGCCGGAAGTTTCTGCAGTGGCTTTGGGCGTACACCTATTGCCCGGTGCTGTACACCTGGAAGGATCTGGGACTGAGGTTCTGGCCTCGCTACATCAAGGAAGGGAACTGCTTTGCGGAGAAGTCCTGCTCCTTCCCCGAGGGCATGTCCTGTAAGCCAGTCAAGTCAGTCACCAAGACCTTCCTGAGATGGTACTGCCAAGGGTGGTCGAAGCAGAAATATTGCACCTGGATACCTGTCCAGTACCCTGTGATTTCAGAATGCAAATGCTCCTGCTAGCCTCAGCTTTGGGGTGTCTTGCTGGATCTAAGAGACCTCATTGCTCCTGTGTGTGTATATATATATGCATATATATATATGCGTGTTGCATGTGGATATGTGGATCAGCTCTAGCAGAACTGCCTTTCAGAACAACCCCAGTCCCTTGAGATGGGGTGGAGTAGACACTGTTCTGGAAATCTCACACGGGGGACTTGTCCAAGAGGCCTTGGCATCCTGAGAACCTCCAATCAGATTGTTGATGGATATGACAGGTGTCAGTAATCTTGCAACTTTGATTAGGGTTGTTTTTTTTTTTACGATTGAATGAAGAACTTGCTTGTCTCCTGGTAGACCTTGTGCTCCCAAGATAAGGGGACATAGAAACTTTTGACACACGAGACCTTGCTTATTCATTTCTCAGTCCTACCCCACCCTGTCCCAGCAACCCCTTGCACTGTATTTCTTTTTTTAATTATTTTATTTTATTTGAAATGGGGAAAGCAAAACCTGAAAGGAACTGCAGTGCAGGCCCAAGAAAAGCTAAGCACTACAATAAGATGTTTATTTTTATACATATATATATATAGCATTCTAACAAGAGGAAAATTACCATCCTTTGTAAATATAGAGAATTTAAAAGGGGGGGAAGATCCGCTGTGTTTTTCTGGTTATTTTTATTATAATTATAATTATTGTTGTTGTTATTGTTATTGTTATTATAATTATTATTATTATTATTAATAATAAAATGGTGATGATGCAGGACCACATGTTGAGCCCAACCCTTTCAAAATGGAACACTTTCCTTCAGCGTAAGGGAAGGGAGATATTTCCCCCAGAAAGATGGTTTATGATACCCGTCTTTCCCCCACAAACCCCTTGGGAAGGTGTTTAATTTCCGTTTCCTGTACATTTTTGTTTGTTTGTTATCTTCTGAACTTGTCACTGATCTTCAGACTAATATTCAAAGTTGTCTAGGTTTTTAAAAAAATATGTATATTGATTAAGGAGATTTTTTTAAAAAAATGTATGAAGTTATGAAAGAGTGATGGATTGTTTTGTTTTGGAATACATATAGTAATGTAGAGACGTTAAAAAGAAATTTCTTGTGTACAGTTTATTTATTTTTTAATGTTTGTGTATAGGAGGTTTTTTTTGGGGGGGGAGCTGGAGATTATGCCAGAAAATATTGAAAATGTTTACTTGAATATTCCTTTTGCAACATATCAGTGTACATATCAACCATGACTGATCAAAACATTTTTAGCAATAAACTCTGTCTTTGAAAAAATACTTCCACTATATTCTACAGATTTCTGAGAAAATGTCCCAGCGGGTTGTGTCTTATATAAACCCTGTGTATCAGACAGAGATCCCAGCTGGTATGAAATCCAAAGAAATCTATTAATGCTAAACAAGCTGTGTGGTATATTTAGGCCTCGATAAGTGTTAGACCCTCAATTTTTTAAAAAGGTAAAGAACCCCTGACAGTTAAGTCCAGTCGCAGACAACTCTGGGGTTGCGGTGCTCATCTCACTTTACAGACCGAGGGAGCCGGCGTTTGTCCACAGTTTTTCTGGGTCATATGGCCAGCATGACTAAGCCGCTTCTGGTGCAACGGAACACTGGAACCAGAGCAGTGCATGGAAACACAGTTTACCTTCCCGTCGGAGCAGTACCTATTTATCTACTTGCACTTTTTTTTTGGCATACTTTCAAACTGCTAGGTTGGCAGGAGGTGGGACTGAGTAACAGGAGCTCACCCCATCACGGGGATTCGAACTGCTGACCTTCTGATCTGAAAGCCCAAGAGACTCAGTGGTTTAGACCACAGCACCACCCGTGTCCCAGACCCTCAATTTATCATCATTTAAATGTCATAGTATCTGTGAAAAGTTGATAGAAAATGATGAGGCATGATTTAGAATAGAGTTAGTCAACACGGAGCCCTGCAGATGTTGTTGGACCACAACTTCCATCATCCCTGACCACTGGCCATGCTGGCTCCACCTGATAGGACTTGATGAGCCAAGGGTCATCATTGTCCCACCACTTTGGAAAAACAAGGGTGATGTTCCGGCAGATCTCTGGCACTCTTTCCCCCTCCCTGTTGTGCTTTCCATTGGAGGCAGTTGGGCTGCAACCCTGTAAACACTGAGAGTAAGCTCCACAGGGAGACTGACTTCTGAGGAAGCATGTGCTGCATGTCCGTCTCATTCGGCAAATGGATTCTTCAGTTTGCATTTTCCCTCTTGCAGCAGAACAGTGGATGGAGAAGCAATGGCTATCCCGATGTTGCTGATCTGCAGATCCCATCATCCCTAACCATTGCCCTTGCTAGCTGGGGCAGATGGGAGCTGACCACCTGTTGGGCTACAGGGTTATCACTTATGCCAGGAGGCCAACAGTATGTAGTGCCAGAGCCAACAACAGGCAGAGCCAACTAATGCTAGTTTTGCCCCAATTCTTCTCCTTAAAGGTAAAGGTAAAGGGACCCCTGACCATTAGGTCCAGTCGTGGCTGACTCTGGGGTTGCGGCGCTTATCTTGCTTTATTGGCCGAGGGAGCCAGCATACAGCTTCTGGGTCATGTGGCCAGCATGACAAAGCCACTTCTGGCGAACCAGAGCAGCGCAAGTTTACCTTCCTGCCGGAGTGGTACCTATTTATCTACTTGCACTTTGATGTGCTTTTGAACTGCTAGGTTGGCAGGAGCAGGGACCGAGCAATGGGAGCTCACCCCGTCATGGGGATTCGAACTGCCGACCTTCTGATCGGCAAGTCCTAGGCTCTGTGGTTTAACCCACAGTGCCACCCGTGCCCTTACCGAGTTCTATAATGGCAACACTGAGGCTAAGCAGCAGGAGGAAGCTGACAGCCAGTGCCACACCCTGGATTGGTTGCAAACAGGAAGGCAGGAAGGCTGGGGGCAGAGGGGGGTGGTAGGGCAGTGCTCCACAGGGTCCCAATGGACCAGTCTTCACTGATGAACTGTTAAAGTGCCTAAACTAAACAGAAGAGCCCATGTGTTGGAATGATGACTTGCATCCTTGGAAGGAATTTGTTAGCCTGGGGAAAAGTTCTACTGTACATTGAGTAACCTCATGCATCTCCCAGCATATGACTATTACCAGCCTTGTATGCAGCTCTTGTGCAGTGCAAGCTACGCAGACATAGGCCCCATTGCTCAATAGGACTTACTCCCCAGGAAGTGCACACAGGAGAAATCCAATAGCTATTAGCCATGATGGCTCTACAGACCATGGGTGTTCCTAAAATGCTTCCCATCTGAGTTTCCCTGTGGCCTAATAAGCTTTTCTTGTTTCCGAAGTGGAAACCAACCACATTAGGAATTCACCATAATTCCATGTTTTATTTTCAAATTTTGCAGTGCATTCATTTGCAATGTGTGAACATTTTGGTGTGGCTTCCAATTCCTTCCATTCATCTGCTTCTCCCCCCGCCCCCCAGTTCTGTATTAGCAATGTGTGTGCATGCACCGATAAAGCACTGAAGGGGGAAGAAACTGGCCCTTGATGCCATTGTACATGTTTTACTAATGAACATCATTGATTGGCCTATATGCCACTTAATTGCAAAACGGGCTTCTAAGTAGGCTTGCATACATAGTCTGCATGTACCGAAAAACAGGGCCGGGCCACCCAAGAGGCAAGGCAGCCACCTCAGGCGGCAGGAACCACTTGGGCATCAGATTCAGATGTAGATCATTATTGTCCCTTAGTTACTGCTTTGGAGCTCCACTCACCCCTTCTTCTCTGGTGCGGAGGTGGGGTTCCATTTCGTGGTTCACCTCAGGTGCCTAAATGTCTTGGTCTGGCCCTGCTGAAGAACATATGACACAAGAACCATCCTGATGCGATTGTACAACTGGTTGTATCAAGATTCTTTCTCATGTGGTATTTTATTCATGGGCAGGAGCGCATGCACATATCGTTCAAACATTATACAACAAGAATTTTGGTGCAATTAACTATACAACAGTATCAAAAATTATTTATTTAGTTGTATGGTTTCAGGGACATGCCCAATGTGCACATACATAAGAAGAGCTCTGCCATATTATGCTATGGCTCCTCTAGCTCAATATGCTGTTCTTACAGTGGCCGACCAGGTGCATTATGGGAAGCCAGGAAGCTGGGCATGTGCACAACAGCATTCTGCCTACTTGTGATAATTCCAGCAACTGGTGTTCAGAGGCATTGCTGCTTCTGTCAATGGACGTAGAGCATAACCACCATGACTAGTAGCTGTTGATAGCCTTGTGCTCCATGAATTTGCCTTATCCTCTTTCAAAGCCATCCAGTTTGGTGACCATCACAGTAACACAGAGAGCAGTGGGGTAGGTGAGACTTATTTTTTTTTTTAAAAAAATATTTTTATTAACAATTTTTGTTTAAATCACAATGCCAATAAAACAATACAATATCACATCTTTTAACATAGATCTTTTCACTTCTTTGGACTCCCTCACATCTCCCGCTCCTGCATTCCTGGTTGTAATTTTATTCAGCAAATTTATCCCCTTATTTTTAATCTTCATAATTAATTTTCCAATGTTATATCTCTAGTTTTAGCTATCCTTTTATTCAAATCTTAAAAAGTTTAGACATAACCAATATATTCCAAAATTTTTATCATTTCTTAAATTTATCTTATCCTCATAATTCACTTCCTTAAGCTCAATGGTGCCAAGTTGTTTATACTCTAGCATCCTTCTTAAGATTCATACAATTTACAATATTTTTGTAAATAAGTCTTAAATTTCTTCCAATCTTCTTCCACCCTCTCCTCTCCCAGGTCTCGGATTCTGCCGGTCATCTCGGCCAGTTCCATATAGTCTATCAGTTGCATCTGCCACTCTTCCAGTGTGGGTAGATCTTGTGTTTTCCAATGCCTGGCGACGAGAGTCCGTGCTGCTGTTGTTGCATACATAAAGAATGTTCGGTCCTTCTTTGACACATTCTGGCCGACAATACCCAAAAGAAAGGCCTCTGGTTTCTTAGGGAAGGTATACTTAAATACCTTTTTCAACTCATTATATATCATTTCCCAGAAAGCCTTCACTCTAGGGCAAGTCCACCAGAGGTGAAAGAATGTTCCTTCATTTTCCTTACACTTCCAACATTTGTTATCAGACAAGTGGTATATTTTTGCAAGTTTGACCGGGGTCAGATACCATCTATATATCATTTTCATAACATTTTCTTTCAAAGCATTAAATGCAGTAAACTTCAACCCAGTAGTCCACAACCTCTCCCAGTCTTCAAACATAATGTTATATCCAATGTCCTGTGCCCACTTTATCATAGCCGATTTAACCGTTTCATCCTGTGTATTCCACTTCAGCAGCAAGTTATACATTTTTGAAAGTACTTTAGTCTTAGGCTCTAACAATTCCGTTTCTAGCTTCGATTTTTCCACCTGGAATCCTAGCTTTTTATCAAGTTTAAAAACTTCTTTAATCTGAGCATAATGTAGCCAGTCTCGCACTTTGTCTTTCATTTTCTCCTGACTCTGCGGGGTAGGTGAGACTTATTGACTCACTTAACACAATGTATGTACCGCTTAATCAGCAGAAACCTCCACTGATAAAATCAAACATTAAAAACGAGTAGGCATACAAGGTATCAAGATTAAATCAGCAATTTAAAAATGAACATGCATAAGAAAGCCACATATCTTCACAGGCTTGCTTAAACAAAAAAGTGTTTTCAGCAGGCGTTGAAAGAAATACAACGAAGGGGCCTGCATAATATCAATAGGCGAAGGGTTTCTGGAGAGTAGGTGCTGCCCCACTAAAGGACTGATTCCTTGCAAGTGTGATACAGACATTATGTGGCACTTGTAAAAGTGCCAATTCTGCAGATCAAAGTGCTTGAGTGGGTCAATATGGGGTAGGGCAGTATTTCAAGTAAACTGGTCCCAAACTGTTGAGGGCTTTATATACTAATGGCAACACCTTGAATTTGGCCCAGGAACAAATTGGCAGCCAGTGCAGATCTCTGAGCAGAAGTGCTATATGCTAACGGGGTCTTGCTCCGGTCAACAATCGTGCTGCAGCATTTTGCACTAATTGCTGTTTCTTGCATCAAATGCAAGGAAAGTGCTGGGTGCATTGCAGGAATCCAGATACAAGTGTACAGCACACCCTACATTCTCCAACCCCAGAATTAATTTTAGAAATGCTCCTGGTTAAATTAGAAATCATAAGCTTGGAGCACAGGGGCAGAGCCAACTCTCAGAGCAAAAATAGAGCGGTGGGGGAGGGGGCGGAAATGTGCACATCCTAATAGCCACCCTCCAGTTTCAGAGGCATTATGCCAGTGAATACCAACTGCTGGGGAGAAACTTTGCGAGAGGGATGGGTTTTTTTTTGCCCTGCTTGTGAGCTTAGACTACTGTAGAAAGCAAGGTGCCAGATACAAGGACCTGTGCTCTGGGACCCCCCTCCAGGCTTTCCCCATGTTCTCTGCCCAGTATACCTGTAGGAGCATCTCCACCCCCATCGTTCTGCCCGGACACTGGTCCAACGCTGAGGGCCTTCTGGTGGTTCCCTCACTGTGAGAAGCCAAGTTACAGGGAACCAGGCAGAGGGCCTTCTCGGTAGTGGCACCCGCCCTGTGGAATGCCCTCCCACCAGATGTCAAAGAAAAGAACAACTACCAGACTTTCAGTAGAAGACATCTGAAGGAAGCCCTGTTTAGGGAAGCTTTTAATGTTTAATAGAGGGACATGAACCCAAGTGTACTCTCCTCTTGGGGGCTTTTCCAGCAACTGGCATTCGGAAGCATTGCAGCCTCTGAATGCAGTCACAGAGCACAGCCATGATGGCCAGTAGTCCTTGAGCACTTTCTTCTCCGTGAATTTGTTCAATCCTCTTTTAAAGCCATTCAAGTTGTTGGCCATCACCACCTCCTCTGGAAACAAGTTTCACAGTGAAAAGAAGTACTGTATTTTTCCGTGTATAAGACTAGGTTTTTTGTTTTGTTTTTTACTTTGAAATAAGGTTAAAAATATGGAGGTGTCTTATACACGGATCGTGCATATGCCCATTTTCTAAATTTGGGGTCCTCAAAAGTTGGGGACATCTTATACATGGGGGCGTCTTATACACAGAAAAATACAGCACTTTCTTTTATCTGTGCTGAATCCCCCAACATTGGATGTCTGTGGTTTTATGAGAGAGAAAAACGGTTTCCTATCTGCTTTCTCTATGCCATACATAATTTTGTGAACTATCATGAGCCTCAGTCCTCTTGCACAGGACTCTGAATCTCCTGCCAGTGGGGGTTGGGCCATTTCAGCAAATGGGGGCGCTGCCCTGCCAACCCCAATCTGCTTTCAGCTGACCCCCCACTTCCCCTGCCTTACTTACAATCCATCCAAGGGGTGTCGTTGCCTGTCAGCTTTCTCACCCCCAGTCTCAGTGTTGCTCCTCAGCAGAGGATGGGAATGAAGCCAGAATTAGCTGAATCTGCCTGTCCCTGCTTGTGTCTCTATTTGTTAATGGGGGGTGGGCCGAATTATATTCATAGAATCATAGGGTTTGAAGGGACCACGAGGGTCATCTAGTCCAACCCCCTGCAATGCAGGAATCTTTTGCCTAACGTGGGACTCGAACGAACAACATGGGGCTGTTGAGCTCCCTGCATTCTTCCTTACTGGATCCAGTGGGAACCAGTCACTGCTAGGTTAACACAGCTGTAAATGGAAGATTACAGTGACAATCTATGAAGTTGTGTGAAAGAATGGGCATATAGTACGTTGCGTGCCAGACGCTTCACACGAATTGACTAATGGAAGATGCAATGTGAAAGCAGTAGAGTTCAACAGAGTACCAGTTCACTCCTTTTTCAAGACACATCAGTGCACCCATCTCAGACCTACTCCTCCTGGGTTGGCACGACGCAATTCTTACCCAATTTTTCAAACAACTTCATGGACTGTCACGATAATCTTTGATTTACAACCGTTTTACATGCTCGATTTTCCAGCTTAGGGGACTGCAAACAGGTTTTTAATGGAATCAAATAACACAGAAATGAGTGCCAAACGTATTTCGTTAGTTTTCAAGAAGTAGCTTTTACATTGTGTGGAAGCTCACATATAACGTTGAAATTAACAGTTAGGGAAATGTTGGGGAAATGGAATAAACTGCTGTGTGAATGCAGCCTGAGATTGAGGAGGAGGAAACTGACAGGTGGTGCCAACCCTGGGATGAATTGTAAGGCAGGCAGGCAGGCAGGCAGGCAGGCAGGCAGGGGGGTTGGTGGGGTAGGGCCCCATTTGCCCAATGGACCAGCCTCCAGTGCAATTCCCAGTGATTTAACAATCAATCCCTCTTCACAGGGAACTCTTGGATTTGAAGCTCTCCTAACAACTCTCAGCACCTTTAGCAAACTACAACGTCCACTATTCTCTAGGGAAAGCCCTGACTGTTTAAGGTGGCATGATACTGCTTTAAATGTTTAGTGCTGATGAGGCCTATGTTGTATCAAGCAAATGTTATCCCACACTTCCCAGTGCACTTTCCCATTGATTGATTGATTGATTGATTGATTGATTGAGTTTATATACCGCCATATACCTGGAGGTCTCAGGGCGGCTGACATAAAAAGATCACAGTATATAAAATAAGAATAAAAGCAATAACCCCGCCAAAAGAATATTAAAAGGGTATTGGATGTGCTTTCCTTATGGCAACAAGTTAATTTTAGAGTGGAAGTGGGTGGGCTGAGCAAGAGCCTCAAAACAACTTCAGCTGTGCAACCTGAATTTGCCTGTGTGGGGTTCCTCCAGACACCCTATTTATTGAGCATTTCTCCTAATCTGCTTGCACAAAGCTTACGTGGAGGTTACATTGCATCCAGCTTTTATTTAGCAGTTGTTCTGATTTGTTTGTGGGGCAGTTAGACAACAATGAGCATGTGCCCTGTAGTTGTCTTGATTTGCCTGTGGGTATATACATCTTCCTGTCATTCATTCATTCATTCATTCACCCCACACTTTTCAATGCATTTCCCCTTCACTTTCCAAGTCACAAAGAGTCTGGTTCTTTTCGCTTTTTCGAGTGGATCTGTTGCAGAGCAGCAGAATCCTTTAACCCACTTGGGTTGAACAAACCTAAATTTTGGCTATCCTCCTTCCCATGGGACAGGGACAGTTTAGAAGTGCCTTGCGTTTGTTGACATGGTTGAAGATGGCCCGATCCGGTTTATATCAGTACAAAAGCACAATTTGGGTGTTAGGTGGGTTGATCCTCAACTTGATATGGTGTGGTGGTGTTTGGTTACAAATGGTCCCTTAACATTGTACTTGCTTCTGTAGGATATATGTCAACGTGGGAGGAGGCAGGGGCTAGAAGCTGTGCAGGCAGGAATGAGGATAGAGGAAGGAAAGGAAAATCACATGCTAAGGATGGGGGAACAGCTTATGCACCTTTCAGCGAAGTTCCTAATTTGTAACCCTCCCTTGCCTTCTCTGCTTACTCTTAATTTCAGAAAGTGGTTGAATTTACCCACTGCGCTCTCTCTCTCTCTCTCTCTCTCTCTCTCTCTCTCTCTCTCTCTCTGTGTGTGTGTGTGTGTGTGTGAGAGAGAGAGAGAGAGAGAGAGAGAGAGAGAGAGAGAGAGAGATTTGAGAGGGGGAATATAACTTTTTCCATCGCAGTGCACAAACAACTAGGGAAGCTTGTCTTGTAAGAGGAACAACATCTGTGGTGTGGACGCTGAACATCTGTAGGAGGGATTTTTTCCCTTTTTTCTTTTGGCGGAGAGGGTATTCTGGGAAAATATTTCTGACCTAATCCCAGCAGTATCTGGTGTGGTGGGATTTGGTTACAAATGGCCCCTTAACGCCTTAGTGCGTTTTGTTCTGCTAGGTTCCAGGGGCACCCAGAGACCCCTTGTATTGTGCTAACCTGGGAAATAAACCTTGGGTGGAATTGATGGCTACATTTATTTGTGGGGGATGGTGGAGGCTTTCCCCTCTCCCACCCCACCCATCCCTGGTGCATGCTGATTGCCAGAAGGATAGGAGAGTCTAATGGTCTCCTAGGTCCTTTGTGGCTTTGCCCCTATGCTCCCCAACCATCCCTCCAGAGGAGGGCAGGAAAAAAAGGTACAGTGGCAAGGAATGAGAGGCATAAGAAACTAGGGTTCCTTAAATTTGTTGGTGCAGATTGCTGAATGTGGCTGGTGAAAGAGGGATGGGGGAGAAATTTGATTCTGTTTGCATTTTAATGAGAAACAACCTTCTAGAATTAATACGTGAACTGAATCGGAGATATTCTTCGAAATGGACACTTTTCTGAATTTCACAATGCACAACCAAGCAGCGTGTACAAAATTCGTATTTTAAGGGAAAGTATACATAAGAATGTGTCTATTAATTTAAAAAAATGAATTATATTCGGGGGAACTGCTTAAAAATTTGTGCATATGAGCCAAAATTTGCGATTGGACAACGAGGACTGAGAGAAAACAAAATGCATCAATGGACTCCGTTCCATTTTGGCGTTCTTGCAAGGTTTAAAACAGAGCAAAAAATGCTGCTCCCTGTTTTTTAAAATAATGTAGTCTGCCTCCCCACCCCCCTGCCCCCACAACGTAAATCTTATTTATTTGGCAGAGTGAATCTTGCCGCTTCACAAGAGCAGCAGAACAACTCTCTTCTCAGTGGCTCAGAAGTGTGGGAATCAATTGGCCCTGCTCTTCTACTTCTGTACACACAATGTCACAAATTCCTTATCCCAGGACTAGTCAACAGGGTGCCCTCCAGACATTGTTGGACTACTGTACCCATCATCCCCATCCAGCAGAGGCAACACTCAGGGTCTGGGGGATGGTAGGAAATGTAGTCTAGCCACATCTGCAGAGAAACATGTACCTAAGCACAAATGCTTAAGGATTAATTTGTGTTATATAAATCCTGTTTGGAAGATAACCAGCAGCCAATGCAGATATTTTAATATTGGTGTTATGTGAACGCTGCGGCATTTTGCACTAATCAAAGCTTCCCAACTCTACATTTCCATGCAGAATGCATTACAGCAACCTGACCCTGGAGGATACTAGAGCATGGATCAGTATTAGCAGGCTATACTGATCCAAGTAAGAGCCATGGTTGATGCCCTAGGTAATGTCAAGCATAGCAACTCCTTCTACCCACAGTGATCACTTGAATCTCCAGAGATAGCAGTTGTTGCAGGAACACCCATAAACTACCCACCTGATCTGTAAATGGGAGTGCAACCCCATCCACAGCAGGCTTCCTTGACAAACCCTGGATCCAAACCACTCATCCACAGCTCCACCAACTTCCTTGGAATCAGTTTCAAAATATTATTTCTCATCCAGTCCATTACTACCTTGGCACATCAGCAGAGGACCTCTCCGGATACAGATGGAGCAGAGAGAAGGTGGTATTCAACGAAGTTTTAGCCAGAGTAGATTGCAGCTGGAACCAGACAAGCGTTTCCTCCCCCCACCAGGGTGGGTTATTATGAGACAGCAGCTGCTGCCCCTTGAGTGCAGTCTCATTCCACCACCACCCTTTGCTTAGGCAGGCTTTGCAAGGGCTTGCAATGTGGGGGAAACCTACAAAACAACACTGGTGCAAAATGTGTGTGTGTAGATCAGTGGCAATGAAAACCTCTAACATATCACTTCCAACTCACTTAAAAGCTGCTGCCTGCCTCCAGTTCTTCATTTGCTGCACAGTCCTTTTTGATTTTTCATTTCCTCCCCTTCCCTGCCCATTTTTATTGCACACACCCCGGCCACTTTCCCACATGTTGCAAAGCACCCTCTTCTGCTCCCTTTGTGTTTCCTCCTTACTCTAGGCCCTGGGTTCTCCAGACTCTGCCCATCACGTTATTCTCCCTGCCTCTTTCTTCCTCTCCTTTCTCTTCCCTCCAGTACAACTTTTCAAACGCGCGCACACACACACCACCCTGTTTTAGGATGAAAGGGCTCTTGATGAATATGCGCTGTGATTTCAAAGTGTGTTTTCCTGCAGCAGCAGCGATGACAACAACAACAAAGCCTTTGGGGAGGGGAGCCCTGGCTTTTCTGGCTGGCTCACATGGTGAAGTCTCAGGGGTTTTTGGAAGCCCCCTCGCTATCTGCGGCGCCACTTAGCCGACAGAACAGGATGAGGCGGTTAGCTAGAGGATCAGCAGCTTAACCCCTTCTAACTTACACAGAGCAAGAGAGAGAGAGAGAGGCTGCGAGGGATGAAAGTGACTTAAAAGGAACAACAACCCCCTGAATGGTGCCCAGAAAAAAAGAAGAAGAAAGAGGGACTCACATGCTAAAAGCAATATTTAAACCAATCCCACTGGCTTCTAAAGGACTTCCTCAGTCTGAAATCAGGAGCCTGGTCCCACTCCCGGGGTGAAGAAATAACTTTTTGCTGGGGCATAGCCTTCAACACTTCTCAAGCAAAAACAGGGACCTGGTTGTAACTCATTGATGTCGGACTCTAGTTCTTGTCAGCTGTTGGGAGTCCCATTGCTGTTGGACGCTAGTCCCCATCAGCCTCAGCCAGCATAGCCAATGGTCAAGGATGATGGGAGTTGTAGTCCAGCTGCATATGGAAGGCCTGCAGGATCCCCGGTTATGTTGTATTGCCTTGTAACACAGGAGGACCGAAGCCTGGTGCTGAAAACAGGGTTCTAATGAGCACCAGCCCTGGCTCAAATCAAGTTGTGGTACAGGGTGGTGGAGGGCAGAAGAACACATAGCATGTCAGCAGCAGGGCATTCATTTACTCTCATGCAGAACTCTTCTGGAAAAAACCTCTGAAGGCACTAGGTAATTGAGCAAATCTTTACTTCCAATGAAGGAGGCAATGCTTTGTGACCTTCCGCTGATTAATAAAAGGTCATTAAGAAATTGAGAAGAAGGGTTCAGGATGGGATCTATCCATCTATGAAGCTTAGGTATTTACCTGGCCGGCTCTACTGTTCAGCAGAGAGGGGCAACCACCTTGAGCACCTGATTTAGGGTGCTTCTGCCTCAGGTGTCAGAATAACTTTGTTGGGCTCTGATACTGTGTACTCTGGGTCATAGTCAATGCTAATCCTAGTCAGAGTAGATCAGCCTTTCACAGCCTTGGGTCCCCTGATTTTGTTGGACTACAACTCCCACCATCCCCAGTGAGTAGGACCAGTGGTCATAGATGATGGGAGTTGTAGTCCAACATCCTCTGGGGACCCAAGATTGACAACTTCTATCGAAGTTAACAAACACAACCAATATAGGTCCATTAATTTCAATGGGTATAACTGATTAGGACCATAGACTTGGATGGGGGCAAAGAGAGGTACCATTTGCTGCCCCTCTTGGGCTGCCCCTGGATGTTTGATCCCCCTCTCTACAATCTTTAATGCTTTAAATTCATGAGAGGGAAGAAAGCCTATGTCCAGTGTTTATAGGATGGCTTGCGCACTGGGATTTATATCTGTGGCCTGTTGCCATAAGTGTTTTGTACAGCTCAGCGACTTTTATGAGCTGTGGTTGGTAAATTTTGGAGAACTGTGTTCCAGGCCCCAGAAATTCTGCATGGCTTAATTTTAGTAAGCCTAATGAAGGGCCTTTGTCCTCCAGAGAGTGAGGCAGGCCTGTTTATGAAAGCACAAGATATTACATAAGGCATTGGAGTACATTGCTCTATGCACCCCAGGCTTTTGTCGTTCTTGAGACATGCTTCAGTTAGGTCAAGGGACAGACTACCACATGGAAAACTATACTTCCCATGCTCTGTTGATGTACTGTGCTGGAGGGGCAACACATTACAGTGGTACCTCAGGTTAAGAATTTAATTTGTTCTGGAGGTCCGTTCTTAACCTGAAACTGTTCTTAACCTGAGGTACCACTTTAGCTAATGGGGCCTCCCACTGCCACCGCACTATTTCTGTTTTCATCCTGAAGCAAAGTTCTTAACCTGAGGTACTATTTCTGGGTTAGTGGAGTCTGTAACCTGAAGCGTCTATAACCCGAGGTATCACTGTATTCTCCACTGGATTTTTGCCTCTCTGCTATCTAGTCTTGACCAAAGGGGTGGCATTACCAGAATTCATCATCATATGATTCCATATATGAATTTGTGCAGTTTGTCATGGTTCGCTGTGTTGTAAATAAAGTGCCATCCCACCCCTAGAAGAAATTCTCCCGCTTGGGATGTCAAGTGAGATTTTGCACAGATGTGTGGTCCTTGATCAGAAGATGGGCAGACATTCTTTCACTATCTCCCACAGGACGCAGTGATGGTGACTAACTTGGATGATTTTAAAAGAGGATTAGAGAAATTCATGGAGAAGGCTATCAATGAATTCTAGCCACAACGACTATGTTTCTGAATACCAGCTGCTGGAAACCGCAGGAGGGGAGAAAGAGCTCTTATGCTTAGCTCCTGTTTGCAGGTTTTCCACAGGCATCTGGTTGGCCACTGTGAGAACATGATGCTGGACTAGATGGGACAGCTCTTCTCATATTATATTAACTGCTTACTTCTGATAAAGCTCTTGCTGCTTTTTGCGAATTACATGACCAGACCACCAGTCTTTTGCTTTGTTGGGTTTTTTCTCTCTCTGCTATGAGTCAAATCATTTCCCATGATTATTTATTGCAAATGTTTGTTGTTGTTGCCCAGTGTCGAAATCTGAAACCCACTCTCGTTCCCAGGTTTGTTTGTTTGGGGGAGAAAAGTTGCATTTGCCATCATGTGGGTGGAAAACCAACCTAACTCTCCTAGGGAGAAATGCAATGTTTATTTATTTACTGCATTTATATCTTTTTTCTCCAAGGAGCTCAAGAGCTTGTTCTCCTCATTTTATCCCGCAACATCTCTGTGAGGTGGGCAAGAGGCAGTGACTGGCTCAAGGTCACAATGGGCTTTCAAAGCGTCTAATAATAACAATAACAATAACAATAACAATAACAATAACAACAACAACAACAACAACAACAACAACAACAATAATAATAATTTACTATTTATAACCCGCCCATCTGGCTGAGTCTCCCCAGCCATGCTGGGCAGCTCCCAATCAAATGTTAAAAACAGTACAGCATTAAATATTAAAAACTTCACAAAACAGGGCTGCCTTCAGATGTCTTTTAAAGGTAGGATAACTGCTTATTTCCTTCACATCTGAAGGGAGGGTGTTCCACAGGGTGGTCGCCACTACCGAGAAGGCCCTCTGTCTGGTTCCCTGTAACCTCACTTCTCACAATGAGGGAACCTCCAGAAGGCCCTTGGCGCTGGATCTCAGTGCCCGGGCTGAACGATGGGGGTGGAGATGCTCCTTCAGGTATACAGGACCGATGCCATTTAGGGCTTTAAAGGTTCATTCCATAGAGTCAATATAAACAAGCCCCCCTGGTCACTCAACACTGAGGGGGGCAGGAGCATAAACAAGCCCTGGAGAATAATAATAATAAAGAAAGCTCCACTGGACAGCTGCTTTGGGATGCAATGGAGGCAGAGAAGTGGTCCTTCTTTGACATCCACACTCCTGTGCAGTAAGCAGGAGGATGTTGCTTCACCCAGGCTTGGTCAGCTTTGCAATGTGCCTTTTGCCACTTGTGCTCTAGCTGTTGTCTCGCCTGTTTCATTGCCCTCTGGTATACCAAAGTGCAGAATGGGCACCACGTGCGGGAGAGGGCGCTTGGGAGCAACTGGGTCAAGAGCCCAACATGTTTCACTGTTTCACAGTGAGTGCTTTTAGCTGTTCCTTCCATGATGTGCCATGTACAGATGTACAGATGGATGATATTATTATTATTATTATTATTATTATTATTATTATACATTGAAATGGAGCATTAAGCAATCTAGCTGTTCTCTATTGATTTAAGCAACCTCAATGATCTGAAATCAGATGCTGCCATTATGGGACCAGGCAGAATCTGGGTTTGGATCCTAAGGCAGGTGGAGCTTTCCTCTGCTCACAAGTCTTACAACATGTGCAAGAACAAGAGAAGAGCTCTGAGGGGCCAGTCAGATGCCCATGGGAAGACCACAAGCTGGACATGAGTGCAGCAGCACTTGTTCCAGCTATAGGTGTTCAGAAGCTTTCGATGCTGGAGGTACTATACAGCCACCATCACTTTAAAAGGGGATTAGACACCAAGATGGGTGGCTTGTCTATGTGCGTCTGCAAGTGTGACCTCATCAGGACGTGCCACCTGGAGGCGGGGCAAGCCGAACCCGGAAGTGAGAGTGTTGAGGCAGGAAGTTCTTCCCGGAGATGCAACTGGTTTTTTATCCTTGTTAACTGCTTAGAAGTCTATTTTTGCATCAGGCGGTATATAATTTTAGGTGAGAACTGTAAGACCGTTAAGCCCAATAGTCTACATAAGACTACTTCAGTGCAGTACTGGAGGAAGGAGGCCTTTTCAGGTTGGGGCAAAACTGAAAGGCACTGTGTGCAAACACCTGAGATTTGACTGGATTGGGATGAGACAGCCTCAGGTTGTCCTGGGTCAGGTCAGCCCACCCTGAATGATCTGGGGCCATCAAAAGATGGAGTGGCTGGGCAGTGGGGTCAGGGAGGAGAGGCAGAGGCAGCCTCTGTAGGGTTTGCCTCACCAGGGTACTCTCTGCAGGGAACAAGTTGACAAAGCAGCAGCCAGCAGGAATAAATTCTCTGCCCATTACCTGGTGAGAGGAAGTTTCAAACCAGTTCAATGCTCTCTCTCTCTCTCTCTCTCTCTCTCTCTCTCTCTCTCTCAGCAGTCCCTGGCATACTGCTCTCTTAAGGTTATGTTCTTAGGCCACAAACCGCCGAAGTTGCTTTCTGCAAAAACTTGCCCGCCCCTCAGGCAAAGGATGTATCAAAGACCTTGCTTCTGCCAACAGTTCTGAAACAGCCTGCATTATGTACCTGTGCCTGCCCATCATCATAATAGCTCAGTCGGTAGAGCATGAGACTCTTCATCTCGGGGTTGTGGGTTTGAGCCCCACATTGGGCAAAAGATTATCGCATTGCAGTGGGTTGAACCAGATGGGCTTTGTTGCTCCTTCCAACTCTACCAGTTCTGTGATTCTATGTCCACAGGCCTATTCCACACCAGCTTTGCTTCGTGATCCATCTGCCTTTGCTCGGGTATTTCCCCTTGCAGAATGCCACCTCTGCGCCCCATCTCCAGCTATACCTGCTGAAGAGCTGCCCTCCACACCCACTGAGGATGCAGAGGGGGCCAGGGGTGTCTAGGTCTATTCCCCCTTTTTATGTGAGTGTTAGCTTAGACCAGTAAGAAAATGAAGTAGCAGAGAGAAAGGGGGCAACCCACACCCCAGCCCCAGTTTGGCCCTGGCACCACCCACTTTTGACGACGACTGCCCACTGCTGGTATGCAGCCCCTGACAGATTATCCCCAGGGAATGTATCTCTCAACAGAAAGTGGGGGCAGGGAGAAGAGAAAGTGGAGAAGAAGGGAGAAAACCTTGCTCCTCCAGAGTGGAGCTGCGGAGTGGGCTTCTCATCCCTGGGAGAAATCTGCCATCTTGTGGCAGAAAGCTAAATTGCACTGAAATGGGGGGAAACCCAAACTGCACTGAGATGGGGACATTGGTTTAGCATGGAGCACCCAGCTGTCCTTCACTTTGAATGGCTGCTACCTCCTCCCACGTTCCTCCTTAGGACTATGATCAGGTGCAGACTCCATGGCTTCCCCATCATCCAGCTCTTCCCCCTATAGTTTTGTTTGCCATCTAGTTCTTCCTTTTGCAACCTGGTGCCCTCCAGGTTGTTTGGGACTGCAACTTCTATGAGCCCCGAGCAGCAGGGTGATGTTGATAGGAGTCATAGTTTAAAGCAGCTGGAGGGCAGGGAACTGTCAACAGCTGTTCTAACCTTATGAAGAGTTCTGTGGAACTTGGAAGCTTTCGTGCCTATTTTGTGGAATTTTTGTTAGCCCTGGTAAAAGCACTAAGAAGGATTTTGGATTTTTTTTTTCTGATGGGCCAGGATGGTTACCTTTACATTTAGAGGAAATCTCTCTTTCTTGGAATTGCATTTCACACAATAGGCTTGCAGCATGCATGCCCACCATACACACAGGTCTTTTGCCGAATAGTTTGTGATAGTGGTGATGGGAGGTGGAGAGAGAAAGGGTACCCTGAGTGAACCATTATAAATTCATGTAACATGTCTTGTTATTGAGGGCCATGTGGCTTGAGGGATTGTGTCCTGTTCTGGTCTTGCAGAGGAGCCCTGTAGGGCAAGGCTGCAGCACCATGGAGAGCTCCTGCTGAGCAACTTGCTCCAATGAGGGCTGGAGGTGGCTCTTTTAACCCCTCTGCCTCCAGTCCACCTTTACTAAACTGTCTTCCACTTGTGCTGTGCCTAGAAAGCATGGCTCCAAGCAATTTTCCAGTTGGCCCACACCTTGTAGGCATGGGTTTGAGCGGTTTCCCCCTTGCCCCACTCCTTTCCAAGGGAAAACCTGCTCTTTAGTGATAAGTCAGAACAAATGGCAATCTGGGGGAAACCTGAATTGCCATTTGCTCTAGTTAAGCGCTAAAGAGTAGTTTTCCTTGGGGGAAAGCAGTGGGACAAGAGGAAGAATAGTTCTCCCTGTGGAGAACTAGAGCAAGAGTGGGGAACCTTTGGCCCTCCAGATGTTGCTAGCTCCAACTCCCATCATTCTTGGCCATTGACCATTCTTGCTGGGTATGATGCTAATTTGAGTTTAGCAACATCTGAAGGGCAAAAGGTTCCCCGGTAGTCTCTTAAGAGCCAACCTCTGGTGTGTAGATGGGTACTTCGCCTGTGTGTATGGCCTGGTGCACTCTATGTGCTGTTACACTGGCAAGGAACAGTGGGAATCACTTAGTTCCTTGGGCCCAAGGAAAGAATAACTTCTGGCTCTGGTTCAAAGGGTTCTGTGGCATCTGGTTCAGTGGGTCCCTGCCTGCTAGGGCTGGGCCAATGGCCCCCTACATCACCAGCATCAGGCTCAGAGCCAGGAACTTGGTCCGGCTCCTTAGCTGGTAGGACCAGAGCTTCTGATTCAGTGTCCTTGGCCTTGCTGAAATTTGGGGTCCTGGCAGGTTGATGTAGCCAGGCACATGTGGTGCAAAATAATGATTCCCCTGCATGGGTAAGGATGGTTACCTTTACATTTTGAGGAAATCTCTCTTTCTTGGAATTGCATTTCACACAATAGGCTTGCAGCATGCATGCCCACCATACACACAGGTCTTTTGCCAAATAGTTCGTGATAGTGGTGATGGGAGGCGGAGAGAGAAAGGGTACCCTGAGTGAATAATTATAAATCCATGTAACATGTCTTGTTATTGAGGGCCATGTGGCTTGAGGGATTGTGTCCTGTTCTGGTCTTGCAGAGGAGCCCCGTAGGGCAAGGCTGCAAGCAGGCAAGAAACAGCTTTCTTCAAAGTCAGATAGAATAGAAGTGTATAAGATGGTGCATAGCATGGAGAAAGCAGATAGAGAAAATTTCCTCTCCCTGTCCCATAGCACTAGAACTCAGGACCTCCAATGAGTTGGTGTCAACAGGATGGACCAACACTGGACGGACCAACGCTCCGATTTGGTATGAGATAGCTTTCTATGTTCCTATATTCTATCCTATTTGTGGGCAAAGAAATTGGGGGTGGGATTGTTGGGGGGAGGAATCGTTTTACCAAATTTCTCCAAGTAGAGGTGAAACCATCATGCAGTCTCTCAGGAGTGGAGCTTATCTATTTTAATAAATTTTATTGGTTTCCATTCAATTATACATTTCATCTCGAATACAACAAATCATAACTGTTTTTTTGACTTCCTTCAGCGTCTCTGACAATCGTCCATATTTATACCTTTAATACACATTCCTTCTTTCGCATTGCCATTGTTCCAGGAGTGGAGCTTATCATTAGCAGGAACAATGTTTCTTCCTTTCACCCTATATTTTTTTGTGTGGGGGTGGGTGAGAACAAGCTTGATTTTATTCCTGTCCCCTTAAGTTACAATTCTGCTATCTTGGTGCTGCTGCTGCTTCTTCTTCTTCTTCTTCTTCTTCTTCTTCTTCTTCTTCTTCTTCTTCTTCTATTGATTATTGATTTATTGTACTTTATTGAAATTATCTTGCTTGCTGTTTATGCCTTTGTGGCATTAATCTGCCATTCAATGACTTGGTGGCATGTGGGATGAAATGTAAATAAATGCCACAAATTGTTCACATCCGCTGGGTCTGCATTGTAGGCACAAAAGGGAGTGGGATGGTGTTGGCCACATTTCCTCCTAGTGAAAGGACACAACCATTCTGAAAATAAGTCCCCATGAACTCCTTGGTAGTGTATAAGCAGCTGGCATTCAGCTCCTGTTATGTTCTCCAAGTACCATATCCCTGGGGCACCCTGATGCATATATATATGTCTGTGTTGGACTGATCAGGAGCCAAGAAGATCTGAAGATGCTCTCTCTCCCTCTCTGTCTCTCTTTCTCCATGACCTCTTTGCAGATGTGAAATCTGAGACCGGATAGTGTTTGGCAAGCAGTCGTTGAGGAGAGAGAGTCCAACAGCACATATCTGTTTGGGGACATCATGGAACGAGGTCATACGCTTCTCCCGGTCCTTCTTTATGCTGCTGAAAGAGCAAATATGAGGATGAAAGCAAACCAATGTTGCAGCCAAATGGCTTGAAGAACTTGGGTGAACATCAGAAGCAAGGCCAGCCCAAGAGATGTTGCAAAAGGTGCCCCCTCAGTCAAGATATCATGCATGTGGAGAGTGCTGGAAACTGTACTTTGTTAAGGGTGCTGGGAAATGTAACTGTGTGCTAAACTGCAGTTCCTGGGATTGTTTGGGATAAGCCATGCGTTTTGAATGTGTGGTGTAGATTTGACCTCTGTGGCTATTAAGCATGCTCAGTCCTCAATTGGCTGCTTTGTTGTTGGCAAAGGTGCCTCCTTAGGCTCCCCCAAGCATTTCTCAACTTGGGTTCCATTTTTGTTAACACTCACTACCTGTGTTGACTGTTAGAGGAAGCAATAGAGGATTTACAACATGGTAAAGGTAAAGGGGCCCCTGACCATTAGGTCCAGTCGTGGCCGACTCTGGGGTTGCAGCGCTCAACTCGCTTTATTGGCCGAGGGAGCTGGCGTACAGCTTCCGGGTCATGTGGCCAGCATGACTAAGCCGCTTCTGGCGAACCAGAGCAGCTTACGGAAACGCTGTTTACCTTCCCGCCGGAGCTGTACCTATTTATCTACTTGCACTTTGATGTGCTTTTGAATGGCTAGGTTGGCAGGAGCAGGGACCAAGCAACGGGAGCTCACCCCGTCGCGGGGATTCAAAACCGCCAACCTTCTGTGGTCCTAGGCTCTGTGGTTTAACCTTACAACATGAACATCCCTCCAAATAAATATATGTATTTGCCAGAGTTTGCTGGCATGTGATTGAATCTGATCCAAAAATAGTAGCTAAGAGTGTGTGCTGAGAGCCCCTGGCTCAAATGTTGCCCCAATGGGTAGCCTTAGACAAGCCTGGTATCTCTTGACTTCTGCCCCACCACCACCTGCAATATTGGGATTTCAAATGTGGGTCTACCTTACAGGGTTGTTGTGCATGATTGAAGTGCCATAGCTCAGCAGCACAGCATCTGCCTTGTATTCAGAAGGTCCCTGGTTCAGTCCTTGGATGGGGTGGAAATGTCCCCAGCCTGAAACCTGCGAGAGGCACTGCATGTCAATGTAGACGATATTGAGCTAGATGGACTAGTGACTTAGAATAAGGCCTCTTCCTATGTTCCAGTATCACTAAGATTCTGGGCATGAAGCATTTGGGGGATTGTTATTGTTATGGATTTCATGCATTTTATTTCTGCATTCTGAGCTGCCTTGGGAGGGCTTTGCCTTGGAAGGCACGTAAAATAAATAAAACCAAAGTTAAAATAAACAAGGCTGAGCGGCATCTTTAAATGCCCCATTTCTGCTAAAAGAAACTCAAGGCACAACAGCAAGGGGAGGTGGATTTGCTGTAACGTAGAGGAAGCCGCTCCTGCCTCTGAACTCCTGCCTCTACGGCTAAGCTTCTGAGCCTTTCTCCGTGTTTTAGGTGTTTGGAATTCATCAGCTTGTCTCAGTTGCTGGCAGAAAGGCAAAATGCATTCATAGGACATCACAGCTTGTACCTGCCGCGGGAGTCCAGCACAGCACACAGTGGGAGCTAATAAATGCTCCGTGCCAGTGTGTGAATCAATGAAACTCAAGTCTCCATTACTCTCACCTGTTCCTGGCCTCCTGTGCCCGAGTCTTGAAGAAAGACATCTTCAGTTGCCTGAAACAAACTGCCCTGCCTTGTCCTGGCCTGACACTGACCGTGGAGTCATCAGAGGATGGAGCAGACACCCCTACAAATCAAGGACCTTGAGGAGCAGGCAGGGCCCCCTGAATTCAATGCTAAGGATCCCCTTAGGTTGATAACTGAAACTATCAGAAGAGGAGGTGGAACTACTGGCACTTCAGTCCTCTGAAAGCTTCAGATTCAAGCCGAAGAGTGACACCTCAGTACAGGTTGAGGAACCAAGAGTTGTTGGTCTACTTGTGAGAAAGGGGTCTGCTTGTAAGCAATTCCTGATACTCCCAGCAACTGTTTTGGCGGCCAGAGTTAATAAGGCTTTCCTTTTGAGCTTCCCAGTGTGCTGGAAATGACACATCTCTTTCTCTCTTAAGGCTACCAGCATAGACAATGGTCAGGCCAAAAAGCACAAATGGAGCACCTCTTCTGCTATTTCTACCATATATGAATGTTGCTTAGAATTTGGAAGAGGAATTGAACGTGTACTAAAGTAGACAAAAATCATCCTCCTCATCTCTCTCTCTACACCCCTATTTGGGTTTTGGGTTTGTTTGTTTGCTTGCTTGCTTGCTTGCTTAGCATCCAGCCTGATATAGGGGGGAGGGGGGAATTGTTTAAAACCCTATTTGTATGAGAAATCTCTTTTGCCTTCAAAGAGTGGCTAATAAATTCCAGCCCAAATCCTGCTGCCTGCAGAGCGGCAGAGACATCTAGTGGCCAAAATGCTTATTTCTACCCAAGCAATGCTTTCTGTACTCTAGGGATGGGGAACTCTTTGGCCCTCCAGATGTTCTCTCACCAACCCTAGTGCCCAATGGCCAGGAATGATGAGGGCTGTGCTCTGGAGGGTCACAGGCTAACCACCCCTGCTCAGATTAGTCTCACTGCTGTGCAGCAGCAAGACTGAACCATTGCTAGTGCTTTGTCCACCATTTCTTTGCAGCTCAACTCTTTTCATGTTTAAAGGTGAAGGGACCCCTGACTGTTAGGTCCAGTTGTGGCTGACTCTGGGGTTGCGGTGCTCATCTCGCTTTATTGGCCGAGGGAGCTGGCATACAGCTTCCGGGTCATATGGCCAGCATGACTGAGCCGCTTCTGGCGAACCAGAGCAGTGCACGGAAACGCCATTTACCTTCCCACCGGAGTGGTACCTATTCATCTACTTGCACTTTGACGTGATTTCAAACTGCTAGGTTGGCAGGAGCAGGGACCGAGCAACGGGAGCTCATCCCGTCGCAGGGATTCGAATCGCCGACCTTCTGATAGGCTGTGGTTTAACCCACAGCGCTACCAGCGTCCCTTCTTTTCATGTTTACTCATGCACAAATTCATTGGCATTCTATTGTGCTTACAATAGTAATCAGTGTAAATAGGATTCCAGCTTCTGATTTATAGGCCAGCCTTTTCCCTGGCAAACTATAGCAGCCAAGGACAATTCCAAACAATGCTACCTGTTGCATCTGGGGAAATAAGCAAGAATTGCTCACGAAGGCTCGTGCAACACTTACTGAGAAGTGATACAGGAAACTTTGGGCTGTGCCCACACTAGTTCATTTCTGGATCAAAAATGTAGGGTTCGAGCCTGGAACCATCCATGCTTATACTCAACGTTCTGCTTTCACTGTAATTGTTTCTAGATCCTGCCATCCCACAAGGGGGGATGTGGTTAGTTAAAAATGCATTTGAAAATGCTCCCCTTGATTAGATTATCCATACCTTTCGCTCCCCGCTGAACATGCCACAGATGAATCAAGAAGGAACTGGTGATTGCAATATTGGTATATGCCCACCCACATCCTTAGGCAGGTGTGGCTAGCCCCCCCCCCACCCTCTGCCCCCAATTGCTGGGAACTGCTTGTGTCTCTTTTCATCTATTTTCAATGGACACACTGCCAGGTAATGCAGAATCAGCCTGCAATGAGCTCTTATTTTTTGAATGTAGCCAGTTTCTCAAGAAGTTAGTTTGTTAGTGTTGTTAATGTTGTTTTCTGGATTATGAGTGATGTAATGCTTTGTGGATTTCATAATACGACTTTTCTTGAGGTTGTGCTGTTTAGCCTATTTTTTTAGTTGCTTTGTTAATAGTGCTTTATTAGTGGTTGTTTTGCTTATGATTTGTAATTGATTTACTGATGATTTGTTAATTATTTTATATGGTTTATGTTGTAATTGTGATGGACCGGTTGGTTCAAGGAATTGAGGTCGGAGTGAAACAATATAAATTGAAAGCATTTGCAGATGACTTGGTATTAACATTACAGGAACCAGTCTCCAGTACTAAAAGAGTGTTAGAATTAATTTCTGACTTTGGTCGGGTGGCGGGGTTTAAGTTAAATAAGCAAAAAACCAAGGTTTTAGCAAAAAATTTGACAGTTACAGAAACAGATGAGTTCTCTAAAGAAACGGAGTTGAATGTGGTTAAAAAAAGTAAAATACCTAGGGGTGTACCTGACCTCCAAAAATTTGAATTTGTTTAAAGATAACTATGAGAAATGTTGGTCAGAAATCAAAAGAGATTTGGAAACATGGTCAAGATTGAAACTTTCCTTGTTAGGCCGAATAGCTGCTGTAAAGATGAATGTATTGCCGAAAATGTTATTTTTGTTTCAGGCCCTACAGATCGTGGACAAGGTGGAATGTTTTGGAAAGTGGCAGAAGGATATTTCTAAGTTTGTTTGGCAGGGCAAAAAGCCCCGAATAAAGTTTAAAATATTAACTGATGCGAAAGAAAGAGGGGGATTTGCCCTGCCAGACTTGAGGTTATATTATGAATCTGCAGCCTTCTGCTGGTTGAAAGATTGGATTTTATTGGAGAACACTGACGTCCTAGATCTGGAAGGGTTTGACAATGCGTTTGGGTGGCATGCATATTTGTGGTATGACAAGGTTAAAGTGCACAAATTGTTTAAAAATCATATTGTCAGAAGAGCAATTTTGATGGTCTGGACAAAATATAAAGACTTATTGGAGAGTAAGACTCCGAGGTGGCTCTCACCGGTGGAGGCCAAGGCACGTAAGAGACTTAACATGGAGGCCCATTGGCCTAAATACTGGGAAATAATTGAAAAAATTGGAGATAATTGGAGGTTGCTGAGCTTGGAAAAACTGAAAACTAAGGTGCGAGACTGGCTGCACTATGCGCAAATTCAGGAGGTCTTTAAAATAGATAAAAAGGTTGGATTCCAGGTGGAAAAATCGAAACTAGAGACTGAATTGTTAGAGCCAAAAAGTAAACTACTTTCGAGAATGTATAACTTGCTGCTTAAGTGGAATACACAGGATGAGACAGTCAAATCCGCCATGATAAAATGGGCGCAGGACGTGGGGCACAACATTATGTTTGTAGACTGGGAAAGGTTATGGAACACCGGTTTGAAATTTACGGCATGCACTGCCTTGAAGGAAAATATTATGAAAATGGTATACCGGTGGTACATGACCCCAGTCAAGCTAGCTAAGATATACCATCTGTCTGACAATAAATGTTGGAAATGTGGAGAGGTGGAAGGGACATTCTTTCATCTCTGGTGGACCTGCCCGAAAGTGAAGGCCTTCTGGGAAATGATCCATAATGAACTAAAAAAGGTACTGAGATTTACCTTACCTAAGAAACCAGAGGCCTTCCTTCTGGGCATGGTAGACCAGAGAGTGCTTGAGAAGGACAGAACCTTTTTCATGTACGCTACCACAGCAGCAAGGATCCTGATTGCAAAATATTGGAAGACACAAGATTTACCCACGCTGGAGGAATGGCAATCACAGTTGATGGACTATATGGAATTGGCTGAAATGACTGGCAGAATCCGAGACTTGGGAGAAGAAACAATTGAGGAGGACTGGAAAAAGTTTAAGGACTATTTGAAAAAACACTATAAGCTGTATGAATGTTAAAAAAATGCACCTTTCAGGAAACTCTAGCTTCAGCAAATGTAAGTTAATGAAATGAAAATTAAGACACAAGAATCTAGAGGTAAAATAATGAAATAACTTTATTGTGTTTAATACAAAGCATACAAGAATTGGGTTATAGTAAAATTGAAATCAGGGAACATGATAAAATGGAAGATACAATAAGTTTTGAAATAAGTTAACAAATTGCTGATGTTTTATATGACAGAGAACGCAGGGTTTGGAGGATGTGGGGAAGTCCTTTAGATTGGATGGAAAAAGAACATGGAAATTTGTTATTCTTCTATTCTATTTTCTTATAACTATCCTTTATTCTTTTTTCTGTATTTCTTAAAATTAATAAAAATATTTAAAAAAAAAATATGTTGTAATTGTGATGTTCTTTTGCATTATTGTTATTCGTTTTTGGAAGCTTTGTGACTTGTGTGAGTGAAAAGTGGTGGAGAAACATAAGAAGTGAAATGAAATGAAGTGCTTCTTAGGGGCAGAAAACAAATTGCACCAATTAAAACTATTAGCAGGATTGGAATGACGGTTGTAGTTAAAAGTTGGACTATGGTTTTATGGAAGATTTAATAGAATTGGATTAACAGAGAAGATGCAGGAGAACATAAGGCCCACAAAACAGGAGGAGGGAAGTCAAAGGGGATTTATGGATATTGTCTTATTTATTTTCTTTATGATTGTTTTTAAATCTGAAAACCCAAATAAACTTTTTTCTTTTTTTTTTGCAGTCGATCTAGATTGTGCATCAACTACACAGGAAAAAAGACAAGTACTCTCCATTGGTTCTAGAATAAAATGTGTGTGCATAGCCTTTGTTGCTATAGCATTCTCATTGTGGCTGAATGATCTTTGGGGAGCTCTGCATGATGAGGTGGGAAACATTTTTCAGCCCAAAGGATGCATTTATATCTGGGTAGCCTTTCGGAGGCCACAGGCCAGTGCAGAGAGTGGGGAAGCAAAAGTGAGTAGAGCAATAAATCTAAATTTTAACATCGTACAGTAAACTAGCTTCTATGTACACCAACACACCCTTCCTTGTTAGTTGCTTTGTAAAAAAAAAAAAAAGGAATGTTTCAAAGCAACTTGGCAACAAAATAACAAACAGACTGATAAAACCAATTAAACACTAAATTTAAAGTGACCTACAATACGAAATTCCTCTTCCATCAATACAGCAAGAAGGACAAATGCTAACCTACCCATGGGCAGTGCCAGATTGGGGGGGGGTGTTTGTGCAAGTGCCTCCATATTCCTCCCCCCCTCATTGCTGTACTCTGTCATTAATATATACTGCCCTTCCTGTGTCCCCTCACATCCCCCCCCCGATGGCATCACTGAACCCTCTCCACTAAAAGACAAGCACCACTGTAGAGGCTAACTTGACCACAAAAAGCCTGGGTAAATTAAAATGTCTTCGCTTAGTGCCTAGAAGCTGGCAACAATGGTGCCAGGCATGTTTCCCGGGGGAGAGCATTCCAGATGGGGACCTAGAGGCAGGATCCATTTCACAATAAATCATCCATGAAATGAAATGAGGATGCGAAGCAGCTCTAATCTGCATGGATATTTTGCCCATTATAAGCAATTCCCATAATTTGTCAAACCACCTTTTTAATAAGTGGTCCCTGGCGGTATTTCCATCGCAAAGGCAGTTGAAATCTGGTTGTTTTGGAGTGGAACCAGAATGTAATAAATCCTTCAAATTCTGTGTAGAATCATTTGCACAAACTCCTTGCCATGGCTTTTAGTTCCTTCCCATGCATTAGCATTTGTGCAGGGCAAAAGAGCAATCTTGATGTGATCATACGCATGATTGCATCAGTATTCCCTTGGTGCAGAGTAAAAGATGCAGGCATGCACTTTTATGCATAGTTAAGACTGCATAAAAAACCAATGCCGAATACCTTTGCTTGAATAAATATTAATTCTCTCTCTCTCTCTCTCTCTCTCTCTCTCTCTCTCTGTGTGTGTGTGTGTAAAATGCTACACACACACACACACACACACACACACACACACACACATCAATGCAGTTTTAAGCAAGATGGCTTTTTTATAGTGTTTTAATGTGCACAATGGCTCACCTGTAGATGGTAGGAAGGAGGCTATGGAAGAATGCTGGCATGTTTTGTGGAGCACTGCCTGGGAAAGGTTGCTTTTGCTGATGGTGGCCAGTCTCACTTTCCTGAGATGTACGCACACAAATGCACACATGCAGATGGAAACACACATTTGCCATGTGCGCATATTGCAGGCTCATATAAAATATCCATTTAATACATCTAATGCGTGCTCTGAAAAACTGCCAGAGGATCTTTGTGCAACCAGCAGGGGGTGAGCTAAGCTCACAGAAATCCTTTCTAGTGCATTCAAGGTTGTTGGTTGTGACTGAGAAAGGTAAAGGGGATTTATTTTTCTTATTACAGCAGCTTCTACCAGCGCAATCAGTTGGACACTGAGAATAAGGAAAACTTATCATCTGACTGCTCCCAAAGCAGATAGTACCAGGTTGCAAATCCATATTGCTTAGCCTCCTGTATTGGGTTGTGGCAGACTATCATTAGGTGGAGATACACCACAAACATTCAGCCCTGGCTTTGCACAGACTGTTGCCCATTAACACATGTGCACTGCGACATGCTAGCCTCTTGAAATGAAACTTGCACATAGCAAATAATCTGAGAGAACCTAACTACATTATTCCTCTCTCTCAGGTCTTTCAGGCAACCTGTTTGTTGAGCATTCATCCTGGCTTGTTTGTGCAACAATTGCAGGGAGGTTGTAAAGAGCCACTGTTTGCTGAACATTCGTTTTGATTAGTTTGCACAGAGGTTGTTATAACCTCACCTAGGGTTGCCACAAATTCCAGTGCATTTCCCCATCACTTTTCTTATCGCAAAAAAATAATAATCAGGTTTTTTTTTAAAGTAAGTTTGTAGCACAAGAGCACCTAAGTCAACCCAATTTTTCTGGTAGTATATCACAGATTCATACCTGCAAGATAGTGACAGTCTGGAAACTGCCACACTCTCTTCTTGCAGCTTATATTTAGTGTTGGCATGGTTGATATTTCCTGAGGGACTTGGAGTGAGGGGACACTGAACAGCCACAGAGCTGCCTTAGTGCAGTTGTGTCTCAAGTCCAAGAAATGTCGCCGCCTGAGACAAAGGAGAAGGATGCCAACTCCCTCACCTCCTGCCCACTCTGTTCCATATATAGAAGCCAACTGGTCTGGCAGTTGCTTGGACACCTGCTGAATGGATCAGCTTCGTCCACTACACCGGAAACAGCAAAAGAAATCATGTCAAAAGAGGGGAATAGGTATAGAGCACAGAGGGGACATATGTTGCCTGGGGTAGTTGCCTCACTTTGCCTAATGGTAGGTTCGGCCCTATTCATGTCACTGCAATACCATATCATACGCTTCTGTGCTTCTGTATCACAAAATCCGCTGCTGGGTTCCCCCTTTGCCTGAGAGGATTCAGTTTAGTCTTGGATACCTGCTATCCCATCATTCCTACGCTCTGCCACCCAAGGTGCTTCTGTCCTTTGCTTTTGCCATTGCAGTCCCCTCTTACCAGCTGGAGCCTTCATACATACATACATACATACGAAGCGTTATTCTTATAAATGTCTCATCAGCTGATGAGAGAGTTGAAAATCAGTTCCTTCCTTCTTCCTTTTGAATCCAGCAGTGGGACATCTCTGTAAAAAGGATGTCTATGTGTGTGCAGTGGTCTGCAGGTTGAAAGCAGCATATCAGTATGAGTCACACATAGCCTGTGAGTTGCTGACTTGCATACCTCTTGTAGTCAGCCTCTAAGACGGCACAGGCATGTTCCAGTTGCAGCTGGCGCTCCTTGGCACTGGTAGGACAGAAGGCTGGGAGGCCAACTGTAGGTGGCGCCAGAGCCAATAACAGGCAGAGCCAACTAATTTCCTGCTCATTCCCACCCATTCTCCTCCCTGCTGAATTCTACAAGGGCAACGCTGAGACTAAGGGGGAAGAAGCTGGTGGCTTGTACCACCTCCTGGACTGAATGTATTTAAGAAAGCAGGCAGGTATGGCAGACTGAGGTTGGTGGGGCCAGTGCTCCATTTGCCCAAATGAACCAACCTTCTCTACTTGTTTTTGCTTCAGAGGGTTTGAAAATTGCAGGGAGGCAAGTTTTGGTTAAACTTTCCAACAGTATCAGCTGTTCAGCTATGGAACTGGCTGCCTCTGGGAGTGGTGGGCTCTTAATTTGAGGCTGGACGGCTGCTAAGGATACTGTAGTTGCCGGATCTTGCACCAATGTCCCTTGCAACTCAGTTCAATGAGCTTTTGCTGCGTAGTTCCTCTGGAAAGAACCTGTGCGTAGCTTAGCCAGTACAGCATGAAACTCTTAATTTCAGGGTCATGGGTTTGAGCCCCATGTTGGACAAAAGATTTCTTGGGGTTCCCTTCCAGCTCTACAATTCTATGATTCTATGAAGGAGATATGTGAATGCTGAACCATTAATTCCAGACTCTTGATATAAGTGTACAGGGAACTGAGAAGATGTGGGGAAATCTCAATTTCTTTCTTTAAGTTTCTATCTCTCTTTGTGTGTATGTGTTCATTGGTGTAGCCGGGGGTGGGCAGGGGGCTGCCCTGGGATTATTTGGGAGGAAGAGTAGGGCAGAAATCGAATAGGAAAAATAGGACGCTGCCTTGTACCGAGGCAGACCATTGGTCTACCTAGCTCAGTATTGTATACACTGACTGGCAGCAGCTCTCCAGGGTTTCAGGCAGGGCTTTCTCCCAGCCTTACCTGGAGATGCTAGGGACTGAACCCAAGACCTTATGCTTGCAAGGCAGGTGCTCTGCCACTGAGCCACAGCCCCAAACAATATCCTAGCCTCTTTTCCTCCCCGACTGATGCTTTCCTCCTGTTTCTTCCATAGGCACTTCCCAATTGGATGTCCAGCCTGTTCCCAACTTCCTGATTCCTTGAGCTGACAGAAAGTTAACAGGTGGGGAACCTCAGCCAGGTTCGTTTCTTCTTTCAGTGGCTGATTTTGGAGGAAATTTAGACAACTCTGTCTCTGAACACAGTAGCACTTGGTGGAGAGGATTCTATCCCTGCCTCAGAGGCCTCGGTAGAACTGGAGCAGATTATGTGTGCGCCCTTAATCCATGGAGCTGGTGGTACCAGCAGTCCTCTAGTGCTTTATATAAATTACCTCTCGTGCTTTCCAGCTCCTGTTTCATGTGATACTGATTGCAGGGGTTTTGTAGTAGAATCTCACGCAGGATTTGGAAAGTGTGTGTGTTGAATCTGGAGCTGGTGGCAGCAGCAGTCAGGTCAACGGGAGCCCCTTCCTAGTGCATAGCTAACATTTCAGCCTCAGTGAATGTTCAGAAAGTGCAGTTTGCATTGTATCCCCCCTTTCACTTGCATAAACAGCTGATTAAATTACTTCCACCTGCACCAATGGCTCGTTTTGCAGGTGACCACCATAGGGGGGTGGGGATGACAGGGAGGAAGAGAATAAGGGAGAGGGAGAGAAGGGGGAAAACATGGACTGAGATCCACTGGAGGGGACCACTTGCATTATGAATATTATTTCTGAAGATAACCATGTTAGAAATCTTCAATTTTCAGGGTGTCCTTTTTTTTGCTCTGAAGGACAGATCTGGTTAAAATGTTTTCAGGCAGTGCTTCTAGATCAGGAATAGGTAGATTAAATCAAAAGACACATCTACGCCAGCTTTCTGTTCTCACAGTGGCCAGCCAGAAGCCTCTGCTGGGCTCACAGACAGGAACTTTATTTATTTAATTCATTGCATTTATAAGCCTTTTTCTCCAACGAGCTCATAGTGGTGTACATGGTTCCCCCTTCACTGAATCACCTAGCAGCCCTATAAGGTAGCTCAGGCTGAGGGATGGTGACTGGTCCAAGGTCACCCAATGAGTTGCATGGCTGAGTGGAGATTTGAACCCTGGTCTCCCAGGTCCTAGTCCAACACTCTAACCACTACACCACACCAGCTCCCACAATGTGATATGAGAGCAATAGCTCTCTCCTGCTGCTGTTCCCTAGCTAGTAGTGTTCAAAGGCATGCTGCTTAGGATGGAGGAGGTCTAACCTTCTTTTTAAAGCCATCCAAGTTGGCAGCCATCACTACACCTTGTGGTATTGAATCCCATCATTCAGTTTTGCACTGTGTGATATGAGGTGACTCATATCAATTTCGGTTTCTTACAGTTACTCATTTTTCAGTCTTTAGGTTTGTTCTCTGCATATCCACATCCATTAGTGTTTTGTTTTGTTTTAAAAAAAGAAGCCCTCCTGAAAATAAATAAGCAATTTAGTGCAAAACTCTCCTAAAATACACATTTGGTTATGTAGTATTGCCTAATACACACATTTTTGCAAAGCAACTCCTCCAATGTCATTTTCACTAATTTTTGAATTTTTCTGCCACCTTTACACCTTTTAAATACATATTACATGACTGGAAAGCTGCAGTGCAATATTCTGAAAAGTGAGAATTTCAAAGGTTGGCTGTATTTTGGTTCCCATGTTGTTTTGTAAACTGTGAATTAGGTAGATTTGTCTTTAAATACAAACTGAATGGAATTTCTCTCCCCCCGCCCCCATCCTTATTTGGATTGTATTGTTAATGAACAACTAATAAATTTATAATAATTTCAGTTGTAGATTAAGAGTTCCTATTCTCTTTTTCCTGGACTGGTATCTCTTTCTTTCTTTCTTTCTTTCTTTCTTTCTTTCTTTCTTTCTTTCTTTCCTTCCTATTTCATAAATTATTAGAAGGCACAATAGAGTCCCTGGATTCTAGCTACAACCCTGAGAAGACTAGCTTCTTCTTCTTTTAAATGCAAGTTTGTAGTCCTGGTAGTTGCAAGTATATTTGGGGACAAAATATTGTGAAAAGACTTATAGTTTTGTCAGAGACGAAGTAAGACGTGGAAATGACAGCTGCCCCTCCACCCCATGGTTATAAGTTCTGGCAACACAGATGTGGCCACCAATTTGAGAAGAGACTCTTACATTTCTCAGACTGGCTTGTCTGATGAAGCCTTCATCTGTCCTTCATACACGTGGTTTTCGTATTTCATGCTAACTCAGAAGTAACTCCCAAGTAAGTGTATATAGAGTTGCAGCTTAAGACTGCAGTCCTGTATCTACTTACCTTGGAGCAAACCTCAACAATGTAAATTACTTTAACATGGAGATAGGGAACCTGTGGCCCTCCAAACTTTGCGGGACACTGACTTCCATCAACTCAGATCACTGACCATGCTGAGGCTGATGAGAGTCCAACAGATTTCTGGAAAACCACAGCTTTTTCAGAACTGGTGCAGTTGCTATGTGGGGTTCTTAATAGATGGTTTCAAATGCCATTCCCCTCCCCCCCTCTCTACCTGGTGTCTTAAGAATTGCTAGATTGAGCCAGACCAAAGTTCCATCTAGGGCAGGCAGTTCCATCTAGTTCCATCCAGGATAGTCAGGGCTGATTCCAATCTTGGCAGAATGCCCTCCATGGACTCCTTTGTATATTGTGCCTTCCGCTTTGGTAACGCAACAATGCGCTACCATTTTAACCAGGGGTAGGCAACCTAAGGCCCGTGGGCCAGATGCGGCCCAATCGCCTTCTCAATCCGGCCTGTGGACAGTCTAGGATTCAGCGTGTTTTTAGATGCATAGAATGTGTCCTTTTATTTAAAATGCATCTCTGGGTTATTTGTGGGGCATAGGAATTTGATCATTCCCCCCCCCCCAAAAAAATATAGTCTGGCCCCCCACATGGTCTGAGGGATGGTGGACTGGCCCATGGCTGAAAAAGGTTGCTGACCCCTGATTTTAACTCTCCCATAAATGCCCTGGAATGCTCTAAAATTCCCACAATGTCTAAGAAATTTAAAATGGCCATTTGTAGTTGCTTGCCACCTGGCAAGGTGGCTAGAAGAAAGTCTTCAGTGCCAATGGGGCCCTAGCAGCTTCCTGGTGGTGCCAGGTCCTGATGCCAGTCATGGAGATCATTATTCCTTTATGTTTTTTTACCTTCAGTATCTGGTCATCAGAGAGGATATACTGCACCTGAATGTGGTGGCACCATTCCTTGCTAACTTACTTGTCACCAATCAAATTGGTGTGACTGTTTTAGAACTTTTGACTGTTGCAGCAGCATTTGCAACATCCTGTAGTTCTGTATGGTGTGAAGGAGGAAGCATCTGGCTGTTGATTCCAGATCCCGAGCGTGCAGCAAAACGAAAGTAAGCTAAAATATCTGTCAGATCCAGGTCTGTGCTCAAAGGCTGACCACATGCGGAATGCTCAGTGCAATTTAAATAGGAATCTGCTATTCGATGGGCAGCTGGGGGTATGGCATGTTGAATTCTCCTCCATGCATCTGCAGGGATTTTTGTTCACCACATGGCACCAAATCTGCGATAATGTGACTTTTCGAGTCCTACGAAATTGTTGTCGACAGATCGTCTCATAGTTTTATCTTGATCATGAGCATATATTGCTTGCTAGGCAGTGGCGTAGCGTGGGGGGTGCAGGGGGGGCCGGCCGCACCGGGCACAACATCTGGGGGTTAGGGAAATCCACGGGTTAGGGGGCGCAAATCCATGGGTTAGGGGGCGCAAATTACTTGCCTTGCCCTGGGTGCTGACAACCCACGCTACGCCACTGTTGCTAGGAGACTATAGGTGGCGTGGCTTTCCTTGTGGTTTAGATCATAGCAAACGGAAGGGTAGCACATCATGGCAAAAGGTTAAGTTTTGCCATGATGACTGTTTTAAAGGGAGCAATGCTCCCAAAGAGAAAAGCTGAGGTAGAATGTGAAATAGTGCTTTTCTAGAACACAATGCCATGTGTCCATAGGTGGCTCTATGAGGAGGTGGGGAAGATATTTCAGCCTGAGGCTGCATTCCCTCGTGCGCAACCTTCTGGGGGCCACATCCTGGTGGTGGGTGTGGCTGCAGGCCAAAATAAGGTGGAGACACAGGTGGGACTCTTGCCTAGGTGCAATAAGGCAGGCTCAACATAGAGGTTTCTAAACACAAAGTGGCAAAATAAGAGGACAGGCTCCAGCTGGGCAGAGACACCCAGGGAGGGAATGGAGCAGGGCCAGTGAGTGGTGTGGTGTGGGGAAGATCCCAAGGGCCAGGTAGAAAGTCCTGGAGGGCCACATCTTGCACCCGAGCCAGAAGTTCCCCTACCCTTAAATGGCTCTTTGTTTGAGTGCCCGCTATGTGTGCAAAATGTCCCCACCGCCTTCTCCAAGTCGTGCTGAGAAAGATCACTTCCCACACCCTTGTAGAGCTTCTGTCAATCAGTGTAGACAATACTGAGCAAGACGCGCCATGAGTCTGAGTCAAAGCAGCTTCCCATGTACACAGCCTGTGGGGAGACTTCCACGCCTGCCTGGTTGCGCACCACACAGATTTCTGGAATTGCAACTTAAACCGACCTAGAAGTTCTGCCGCCTCTGACCTTGGACGGCCTATCCACTAACCCTGTGTTTCAAAGGGCTCTGTGTGGCTAGGCTGTGGTGACAGAGAGGCATTGTGCACACATGTGGAGGGATGCAGAGCCTTTTCTTTTTCTGCACGTTGATGCACTTCAGGCAACTCTCCATTTGTGCAGGGTTAAGTTCCAAGGCACCGCGCAGGTCAGTGAAATCGCGTGTATTTGAAAAAGCATTGGAAAAGCCAACAAACACCCTAACCCTAACCCTCTAAACCTCTGGAAACCCTTGAGAAACACTTAAAAAAACCAGCAGCACTTACCAGACACCCAGTTCCACCACAATCACTACCTCTAAACCTCCTTCCTCAAACTCAAACCCTCCACAGGTCTCAATGGTCGGCTTGCGGGTACCCTGTTTTTTGCACCTCCCCCACTCCCTTTCTGGGTTTTTTGGGGCCATTTTTGCCGTTTTCAAAGCTACTTCTGGGCTTGGTGTGATGTGTGTGTGCACAGTAACATGTCAATTGGACACACATAAATTGGTTGTGACCTGTACTGAAATCTGTTGCTTAAAATATTATTGTTACACTTTATTAGTCGCTTATCTAACAGAGTAACCCAAAGCAACTTACTTTAAGATACCTGCTAGGGCTGCATTATGGTGTTTGATAACCAGAAATCCAGGAAGCTGCCCTGTAAGACACCTTTCACAAATACACATATGAAGAAGTGATAATTTGCTACCTAATTGTAATATGGGACATGTGCACTAGTGTTATTTTTTCTTTTTGCTTCTTCCATTTTTAAAAATGTGTCTGCCCTCCCTTGTCTTTGGTTCTCCCGCCAATGCAGTTACAAGTTGGTCACATCTGCCATCTGTTCTGTGAGTCACTCCTGCATGTTTGCGCATACAGCAGTTGACCATCGCTTGGGTCTGACGTTGGAACCTCACCGCATTCCTCAGGATGGTGGAGTTACAATGAGCATCCTGGAGTAATTTGTCTGCCACATGTGGACATTGCCGGCTGCAAGGCCTGCGGGATGCACCGTTTAACAGCAGGATTGAGAATCCCGGGCTGAGCAATAAATCTCGGGCGGGTTTTATCAAACAAAGGCTGGGATTTAAATTGGGGGGCGGGGGGTGAGAGAGACACCTGGCCTTCAAACCTCTGGACAACCTGGGTGGCCCTTTGGGCAACTTCCATCCTTTGCAGCCTCAGTGTGCCCTTCTGTAAAGTGGGGGTATGGGGTGACCAAATTGCACAGAGGTTGCTAGGAGGTGGGGGAGGCACGAGTAGGGTTACTGCAAAGCAGGGCTAGGGATCTGTGCCCTTCCAGGTGTCGTTGGGCTTCCACCAGTCCCAGGGGTCCGGGAATCAGGATTGTAGAGCTGGAAGGGAACCCAAGGGTCATCTAGCCCAACCCTCTCTGTGATGCAGGAATCTGGGGCGATGGGCTAGAAACGTCTGGAGGGTGATGGGTTCCATGCCCCTGCTGTAAATGGTCTGGACCACTTTGAAATTCCGGGAAGTAACTCAATTGATGAAGAGGTTGAAAGTGCTGCACCACCTGAGATGTCAGTGGCTCAGGTGTGACGCTGCAGCGTCCCTTCAAAGCGCTCGCAAACCTCCTTCCTTTTCTGCTTGCAGAAATCCACACACCCACACCCGCACCTTCCCAGAACTGGCATTTCCTCTCCTTACCTATCCATCCTGGTGTTAGCTAGAGGGGGAAGGCTTCCCCTGGCCGGCCCCGCCTTTTTCAATTTCCTAGAACTTCCAAGAACCCAACAGCCTGTGAAGCCAAAAAAATAAAGGAGAAATAAAACCAAGCCCTGTCTTCACCTCTTCTCTGACTTTCCAAAAAGCTGGAAGTGCAGCAGTGCCTGACAAGCCCTTTACCCCCCCCCCTTCCCAGCCCTTGAATTCACTTTCCCCCGAGACTCCCTGTTTTAATTTCCAAATTCCTTTCCCCATCCTCACCTCCTTGCAAGAATAGTTTATAATCTCCCCCTTTCTCTCTCTTTTCCTGCCTTGCGTGTCCCCTCTGGCTGCTCAGCGCGGCACTTTTCTCCCCAATTCTCCTTCCTCTTCCACCTTCCCTTTAGCGGTGGGGTGGGGGGGGGGTTGG